>NW_024425563.1:66513344-66561006 GCF_017311325.1 Ursus maritimus | reverse complement strand
TTTTTTTTTCTTTTTGTTTGGAGATTTACTCTTTTCTTTTTAAATGGCCCGTTGTCATTTCCTAGTCAACATTCTTGTAGAAGCCTCAGAGATCGGATCTATCAGTTATAAAGCTCCAACTGAAAGACCAGAGTTTACACAACTGTTGCTAGAAGACCCACGAACATCTTTTCCCAGGATGAGGGTTCTTTTAACAAATCCTGCAGGTTCCGTGTCAGCTCTAAGTGTGACGGTGATTTACCCACACTGGCAGATGTCAGTGCCGACTGAAGGGGATAGGAGGCTTCTTCTACAAATAGGCTTTGCAGTCTCCCAGGGTATCACCTTGGGAGCATTTCCAAAGTTCTACAGTGCTTCGTGCCACCCTGGTACTGACAGGAAGGGGGAAAACGGGAACAAGAGAAAAAAGAAAAGAAAAAAGAAAGAGAATTCGAGCTTTTGAAGTTTTGCCACCTGCATTTTTTCTTCTTCTTCTGATCATCCCCTCCCCGATGAGGTTTTGAGGGATCAATACATATTTTTTCCCTGAAGACACACATTCATATGACCTTTATTCCACCATAACCAACCCCCCCTTCCTGCCTTTTATAATATCTTTAATCTTGGTAAATCCTGAAATCTCTCTCTCCATCGATCCATAAATCATGACCGATCGAGAAGTATCATATTTAACTGCTGTGTTTGTGTGTTGCATAATCCGGAGAAATATTTGTCACTCAGTGCCCATTGACTGTGGAAGAAGACTCTCCCGCTTTTCTTTCTTTCCTTTTTTTTTTTTCTTAAAGTGTCTCCTCTCTACCCCTTAATTCAGTGGAGCATATGATTTAAGAACAATGAATCCTTTTACCCCTGCACGAGGGATGTATGTTACTTCATGCACGTGGAGGCAATGGTGACTCACCCAGTTAAACGTATCATTATACATTTGTGTATCTAAATTCATATTCAGAGCTTCTTTGTTGCTGTCGTATCCCCTTTGACAGGTTCCAACAGCAAGTGTGGCCATCGAGGGGGCTTCTGCCCTGAACCGTGTTCGTTGGGCTCAAGCCGGCAAAGAAGTTGCCGTTGGAGACTCAGAAGGCCGTATTTGGATCTACGACGTTGGAGAGGTACACATATTTTTTGGTTTGTAGGTTTGGGTGTTTTTGATTGTGTGTGTTTTTGTTTTTTGGGGTTTTTTGCTTGTTTGTTTGTTTTTTACTTGTATGTCTAGTTTAAAGACCTAGTGAAATTATTGACAAGACCTGGGGGCCACAAGTGCCCGCTTGAGTGCGTTTGCAAATTGCCATTGACTTCAGTGCGAGTCTGGTAAGACTTCCTTAGGGCCTAATTTGGTCTCTGTTTCCACACACAGTACACTTGAGTTAATGACCCAGGCTCTTTCGGGGTGCTGTCGAATTCCCAGCTATCCTTTGAGGAAGCATGGTCCTTCCTTCCAATTCCATGAGAATAAAATGAGTTTGTCAAATTCATCATGCTAGCATTGGATTCGGAGCTTGTCGAACAGTCAAGTTTTCGTTATGTTCAGTTAAAATGTAGCCAGTTAAAGAGCCTGAGGTTGTGCTCACGATACTAAAGTGGCTGAGGAGAATCAGAATTTGGTACCATTTTCATGCTGTTTGAAGTGATTATATGGAATATACAGCTCCAGTATATCTTATTCCATGGTAGATGAGGTATTCCTGAATATCATGGCACATATCAAAGGGGAAAAATCTGTATTTCTTATTTCAGATCAATCTTTTTAAATTTGTATACTATTTTAAATATTACATTACCAATCAGTTGTACTTAAACGTATCTGTTTATTTTTACTAAATGGGAAAGTGTTGACAAAAACCTTCATCTGCAATGAGGTTAAAGAATTTTTTTCCTTAAAGACAAAGAAAATATTGAACTTTCAAGCAAAACAAAACAAGAGTGTTGTGTAATGCTATTCTGGCGTAATATGAATCTGGAATTTGCATTCCAGCGGGAAGATACACCACAGTTGTGTGCAGAACAGCCTGCACGTACGCAGCCCTGTGTGCCCGCCTGGTGGAGGGGCTTGGCTGGTCGCACCGAGAAGGGTTTGTGCGGTTTCCTCGGTCGGCATTCTGTAAATTCAGCCGCCCCCGATGGTTTGTTCCATACTGGACCCTTTGAGGATACGCTATAGACTGTGTGTGGTGCTCGGTTATGTTGAAATCAATCAGGTGGTGGTGGTGTTGCTCTTAATTCAGCCAGAAAGAGAAACGGAAGGCCTTTAGAGAGGGGAGGTTTCTATTTGGGGATGTTCAACCCTAAGTGAAACAGGAAAATCTGTTTTCCTGCATGTTATCTAGCTCACGAGACACCCCGAAACTACTCCTCGTGCCACAAGCTGAGTCATCCCGACGGCAACAAAGCTGTGGTTACTATTTGTCCCCAGTGGCAAAGAGGCAAATGGTCTGCTGACGACTGACGTTGGTTGGAGTCTTTAGGAAAGAGGATGCCCTCAAATCAAAAATATTGTCTGTGGTTTGACAGCAATATTTTCTTCAATGGTTATTCTTTATAGTCAGTGCATCTTTTTCAGTGTCTCCATCAAAACCAACTTAAGCAACAACAAAAACAAATCCTCTTCATTAGTTCATTTACTAAATTAAAAAGCTAGTGAAGAGGAATATATATATAAAAAAAAAAAAACAACCCACGGTTTCTTTTTTTGTTTATAAGAAGTGTAATTGTGGGAGAGAAATAGATGTGGAGACATGCTCAGAGATGAAACGGCAGAAAATAGATGAAATTTAAACTCTTTTCTCCACCTCCCTTTCTTATTATATATAATGTGCCTTAACTCTCTTAAGATCCTATGCAGCATTAACTGTTTTGTCCAAGAGGGATGAAAAGTAGAATAGTTTAACAATCTGGTTTATTTCAAGAAAGGCCTTTTGAAAGCCTGTATGTTGACCACAGGTATTTTATACACACACACACACACACACGTGTTATTTGTTGTTATCTATATGTAACATATAAGTTATAACATATGAGAAAACAGGATATGACATATATACAGAATTTTCTGTAATAAAGTGATTTTATAGCCTGTGGGCAGAATTACTTGAATATGACTCATATTTTAGGAGGATATATGATTTTGCAGAAGTTGCTTTGGCTGATGTGTGGCTGCTAAAACTTCTTTCTGGGTTGCTATCATCATTCCTAAATTGTAAAGTGTTACTATGCTCATATTTCGACTATTGTAGTGGCTGGTCAGCCTAGTTTTCATTTTTGTATTATTGCTCTTACTTTTCTAAGTGATATTACAGACTATAGAAATGTCTGTAGCTATAGGCCAGTCTTGTCTATTGTCTGGAGTCTAGACAGGCTATAGAAAAATCTCTGTGCCACATAATAGGCCAAACAATTTGTAGGGTTGTTTATCCCTACAAATTCACTACCCAGAAAAAAAAGGATATACTGTTGTATTGAGAGTGGGTAATATTATATAATCTTCTGGCCCTTCCCTGAATGGCCAAAAAATCAGGATAGGGTTATACATTTAACAGTTCTTTTTACATGGTTTCCTCATAAACAAAGCCATCTATAGCTCAGAAAAAATTAGACTTAACAAGATAATTTTGTCTTAACTATAGTTTTTTTTTTTCCTAAGTATTTTTGTAAGGTATTTACAAATTTGGCTCGTATTTATTTCCGGGGAAAGGTGAAGGGGAGAGGTTCTTTCCTCTTTGCTCATCCATATAACCTCTCCTCAGTCTCTCAAGGCAAACTCTGTAGAGTCTCCATGCACTTAGAGGGAAGGGAGCTCAGCTGAAGCCCACTTCTGAGAGATGGTAGCTCGCTTCATGGGCAAGCGCCGCCATTACTGTAATTCCTGCCGCCTCGTTCGCCAGCCTAGAACTGACCGAGCAGAGCTGTACCTACAAGAGAAGGGCGCCCTCTAAACACTGCCTCCTCAGCCTTCCCGATCACCTAGCCTGCACAACGCCAGGCAGAGTGCCTTCACAGCAAGCTGGCCCCGTTTAGAATTTGAGGTCAAATCTAAGGCTGGTGCATGGCTGACGAGAGGGAAGAGGTTTGAGCAGGAAGTGATTTCAAAAGGAGAAAATAGAGAGGAAGAGAAAAAAGATGGCATTGAGGATCAAATTGCCGGTAGACTGCGCTACCATTATCTGTATTCAGAATTGGTGCTCTGGTCCCCGTTAAAACTGAACCCTCACCAGGGTCATGCTGGCCTTTGGATGGAAAAGCTTGCTTTATGGAATCCTCGAGGAAAGAAGATGAAACAGTTTTAAGTAAGCTTTATAATACAATCCGTACAAGAAAGTAAATGGTGGTTTTCGAGTATACTTTGTTGATCCATTTTCTTTGAGACCTCAGTACATTGAATAGGTGTCTGTCTGCGGGAAGAGACCTCACATTCATTTGTCCCTGGTTGATTTGAGGAGGCAGGAGGGGGCAGCAGCTCTCTCTCACCAGGGTCCTATTCCAGGAGTGAGGCTGGCTTCATGCTTTTGTAAGCTGTGCCATCTCACAGGCCCGGGGCATAGAGGAGCCCTGAGCTCCCTTTATTGCTTGGCTGTCACCGTCTTGCAACTGGTAAGAACTTTTTCAACAAGGCATCCCACATTTTCATTTTGCACTAGGCCCTGCAAAATTATGTGGTCAATCTTGGCACTAGAGTATTGCTCTTAATTCCGCTCATGATGCAAATCAGAAATGAGAAATGATGACCTTGACCTAGACCATTCCGAAAAAGGAGAAACCTTTAGAAATGTGGTCATATGTAGTACATGTTGTGTGATCGTCTTATTATCTATGTCTTGAGACTGTCTAAAAATGTTGAATGTGCGGTGCGCCTGGGTGGCTCCGTCGGTTAGGCACCAGACTCTTGATTTTGGTCAGGTCATCAGCTCAGGGTGGTGAGATCAAGCCCTGTGTCTGGCTCCATGCTGGGCATGGAGGCTGCTTAAGATTCTCTTTCTCTCCCTCTCCCTCTGCCCTTCCCCACCTCCTTCTCGAAAAAAGAAAAGGAAAAAGAAAAGAACAAAGGAGGGAGGGAAGGAAGGAAGGAAGGAAAGAAGGAAGGAAGGAAGGGGTAAATGGAGGGAGGGAGGAAGGGAGGGAAAAAGAAGTATGGTGAAAAAATGTTGACTGGGAATGGCAGTGGTTGTAGATTATAAACATCATGAGGCCCATAGAACTAGGGCTGAAACCATACTGGATATTCTCATTCACCTCCCCATACCGTAAGTTTAACCGAACGTATAATAGAGTTTTGGGAAAGATCTCTATGATGCCTACTACAGTTGGAGTGGAGATGGACAGTCTCTCTCTGTCACTCAGTTGTCACACCATCATCAAGAACTCCCTGGTAAGAGACTTCTGTGACTGCCAGTGGAGATGTCCCTACTCAAGTCCAGGCAGACACGCTTCCTGTGAGACCTGGCGCTCAACCAGGAGAACACTGCAGAGAGGGACCCTGGTGTCCCCAGTCGTTACCATTGTCTGCCTCATCTCCTGTCCCAGCTGAGGCTGCAGCTGCTGCAGGGAGTCCCAGCACAGTGCCCCCACGCTCATGCCCTCCCCTATTATGTACAATTATCCTCCATGACTTTTAAGATGATGGCAGAGAGCAGTGGCCCGAATCCAGATTTACTGATGCAATTTATTATGAACTTCTGAAGGGGTAAACAGAGGATTGTGTATGAGCTCACCGAAATCACCAGATTGAGTATGTCCATACCCCCCCCCAACCCCTTTTCTCCTTTTTGTTGCATTTAAATGGCAAAGCATGAGTCATATCTTGGGGCCTATGACTAATGAGGTGAAATATAAAACAGCAATGTTTCCAGGTAGGCCACGTGATGCTTTGTTTATATAGCACACATTTTTGGTTGTTTGATTTCAGTATTGTGTCTGGAAAATATACCGTACACATTTATTTTCACAGATAGGGGTCTATTTTCTTTGCGAAGCAGGTGCATAAATGGAAGTCATGTGAATTCAATGAAACACAGAGAAGACCCCCTTTTATTATTTGGCTATAGTTTTTATTCTATTTGTGCATCTTAAAAGTTATTAAAATAGACAGTGGTTGCACGAACCATTTCAGCTTTCTAAGATGTAAAGTTAGAGATGAGCCCAGCTCTTGAGTAAGTTTTGAGGATCTTTCTCTTCACGCTGTGGGATGCAGTCTGTTTGTTGTGAAGCCATACGATCCCATCCAATTAATTGGCACATGGATAAGATAACAAGTCATAAGTTAACCGCAAATATAACCTGAAAACGGTGAGCGCATGCTGCTTCGGAATATGCTCACAGAGAGCTGTTAATCATTGTTGGATTTTTTTAAATGATGTGTGAACTCACATATTCTAGAGAATTAAAAATAAGAATTACTCACTGCCGTGGCTTCTTTACTGAATAGCAAGCTTTTCTATATATACATGGAGTGGATTTTAATAGCCCACGGGCCAGTGAGTATAGAATTAGTCATGTGTCCTGATGATTGATAGTCAGCCTATCTACCTGTCTGTCTCGCAGATGTGTTTTATAGAAAGCCCGTTCCTATTGTTAATGCTTCAGTGCTGTCACACAGATGGGCTGTCATAAATATCCCCTAACAACTATGTTTGCTGCTTATCGGAATTAGTTAGAATGCTGTTTGCAGCTCCAGTTTTGAAAGAAGCAGTTTATCCTCCACCTCCTGTTATTTCTTTTTCCATTAACCTCTTCCAGGGAAGATTTTGTTTTCAGTTGTGATAAATACACACAAGTTTCAAATCCCTGATTGTATTTCTACAGTAGTCAAATGATAAAATTCCCAAACCATTTTCAGCTTACAGTAGGACTTGGGAAAGAAAATGGCAACTTAAGAACGAGCCGGGCAGACGCATAAATGTCAGCGCCCTTCGCTTTATTGGCTTGGCGCCCCACTCACTAACTGCCGGAGGAAGCACGCGCTCGCCTCCGCGGTGTGACCCGGAACTGTGGCGGCATTTCAAGTGACTTGGTTCTTATGACTGGTTGGGGGCTAAAAGAACAGCAGTCATTTTATTACAGATTTCAATACATACAGTAAATTTGACATTTGTTACTCTATTAAAAGGGTCTTGACAAATTCTTGGAAAGGAAAATTGCAGGTGAACACGAGAGATCACACACACCTGTTAAAAAGGTGAAGCATGGCTTCAGTGTTCACCTGAGTGTATTTTAGAGCTGAAATGAAAAATGAGGATGACCGTTTATTCGGGATCCCAACGGGAAAACTGGCCTATGGTGACGCACTTCAGAATGGCGGTCCACATGTAACGTACAAGGACTATGAGAAAGTGCCTCCAGCAGTTTCCCGAGGCAGCTAGCAGACGGAGAAGGCGGTCTGATGAGCCGTCTCTCGTGCACTTTACGGAGCAGTTCAACATAGAGGAATCTACTAAAGCTGGAAGTGCCGGGAGTTCAAAAGAGTTTGAGTGATACAAAATAAATATAATACGTTTCGGGTTTTAAGTGCCTTACACTTAGGCAATAATCATCTGCCTTGTGGAACTCCTTCATGTTTGCAATAGGACAGCACCTCCATCCATTTTCCAGGAGAAGTCTTGGACCCTGAATGTGAGTCATCCCCTCTCCATGGGGAAGGGGTGTGCAGAACACAAAATGCGCAGTTACACTGAGATTTGGGGGTTAATTCAAATGAGAGTCCCTTAATGAAAAAGAACAGGGTTCGAAATCAGTTCGGTTAATTGTTGTGCTTTAGCAAGGCCAGCAGCCCCCGCGGAGGACGAACCAGAGCATGGCCAGGCTGCGGCAGCCTCCGGAAGGGAGCGCGGGGCTGGGCTCAGCTTCCCCAAGTCCAGTCATAATCACCCCAAACACTGGTGTTTCTCATTAAGTGAGTGTGGCCACAAGTTGCTCGATTCTTGAAGGTCTTTGCAAGTCCTGGCTTTATTCTTCAGTGGATAAACAATATTATTTTCTTTAGCTGATGCCAAACACTTCTTGGAAAAGAAAAGACTTTGGCATAAATTATTCTGTGGTGCCAAACATCCAGATAAAAACTGCAAATCCAAATACTTAGCTCTGTCGATAATATCTAGATATTTGATGACACGGAAACAAACCGCTGGGGTTTTCAATGGGACTTTTCAGTTCTTACCTGAATTTTTATTGCCATAGCCACAACACTGTGCAGTGGAGTCAAAAAGCACAAAGGCATATTTGTATGAGCAGATTTGGGGTGCTAATAAATATAATTACCTAAATTAAGCTACTTTGAAGTAATATATTAATCCATTTCCTTGTCATAATAAATTACATGTATTTGAAATAAAATAATTTGGTTAAAATGTATGATTGTAATTTTAGTATTAACTTGATGTCTTCTAGGAAAAGTGCTTAATTTAAAAAAGAAAAAGAAAAAGCACTATTAATTCCAATTAATGTTATAATTACTCATAGTGAACGTAGCAGCAGTGGCTTTCATTTGGATAATTATATATGTAAAAGACCATAATTAAACTAATTATTATATAAATAGTGTGCTTATTCAGGTACATTAGTTTATAAAAATGAATTTATAGGATTAATATCTTTTCAAATCACTTTTTTTTTCCAGATTGATAAGAAACTACTTCTGACTTTTATGTATTATGGAGAAGCTAATTCAATGAAAAGAAAACCCTAATATCTAATTTTATAAAAACCAAATTAATGTGTGCATAGTAATTTGCAATACTCAATGAAATTCATATATTCCCATTTTGGTGATAAATGGCCTATGAATATAAACCTTCTGAAACGAGTACCAGTTTGTATAATTAATCATCTTTATGATTCTTCTGTGATTTCAAACTGTCATCCTCAATAGCAGTTTGGATTTTGAAGCAGTCATTAATTATAGTGTTAAAATTTTTTTTATGGCTGACAAAATTGTGTTTAGTTTTAGAATTTCAAAACTGCTAAATTTTATCTTGAAAAATTACTGCTTAGAACAGTAGCCTCAAATCACAGCTTAGACCAGCCGAGCATGAAGCAGTTGCAATCATGTGTGAGGCTGGATTAACACTGGCCTGTATGCAAATGGAGAGTTGTTTGTTTCTTGCAGGAGTATGTGTGCCGCTCTTGGTGTATCTAGAAGATGATATGAAATCAAGTGCCTGCTTATGCTGCTTACGTGTCAATATTTATATGCTACAGAGGTTGGACTTGCAAAGCGAGGAAGTGAATGAATCATTCTATTCTAATTCCAAAGAAGGTTTGCATGAATTTCTGAGAATGTCAGCTATCAGAACATCTTCTACATTTTAACACATGAATTATTTATCGTTTAGGAAGTATCAAAGCTTAACCTTGTTGAAGAAATTTTGCACTCTTACTTTTTTAGGATGGCAGATAAAACTCATCAGTGGTCCATTCCCTAAGATCTTTCTCCTCATGGCCAGACAATAGTTTCTCAACATTTAGATGAAATATTTTATTTTTATTTACCTTAGCATTAAAGACCCATAGGTAAAAAGTGAGCATCTTCTAGTCGCCTAAAAACCAGCCACGTTTTTGATTTAGAAAAACCATTGGGGGTTTCGTTTGTTTGTTGCTGCTGTTGTCCTTTTCGTTTGGCAGCACTCCTTAGGTTAATCGCATTCCTTGGTAAGGTTTTTCTCATTTTTAGAGTGCCACGTCCACAGAAACATACGCAGGGTAGATACTTAGCGAGTATCCGTTTGAACAGGATAACCCAGCCCAGCACAGAAAAGCACTCCATCAATATTTGGAGAAATGAACGTCTCACATGTGAAAGTTGAAGGTTAAGGGAAAGCTGAATTGTCTGAAGCATTCACAAGGCAGCCTCCAAGTTGGCTATAGATTGATGGACAGGAAAAGTAATCCATTTAACTACATTTGCACAGACAAGGATATAAAGAAAATGTATCTGGAAAAGAAGGCTCGTCCTTCTTCCCCGCTCCCTATCCCAGTCCCTCACCTCTCCTGCGCTTTTAAAAGTGAGCAATTGGCCACTAGTGTAATGAAAGCCTAACAGTTGATTCAAATAGTTGTCAAACCACTGGAAAAATGCTCCCTTTTCATTGTGCTTTTTTTGGACACTATAGATATGGTAAATCATGAACTACATTATAAAAATACCTCTTTTATGCTCAAACATTCAGTAGGAGGGAATGACATTTCTTTTATTACCTTGGTAAATGTTTTTAAGGTGTTTAGCAATAAGCTTTCTTTTTGTCAAAACTGCTTAGATGCAGTAGTTGCTAGGAATTTACTAGAAAACCTACAGTTAATCATATCAGGAGGGGAAGGGAGATAGGTTCGGTCAGCTAATGTGACGGGGCTGCTTGAGCAGCAAGCACACGCTTTGTTGTTCCCCCGTCATTTTCTTGGTCTTTTCTGTTACGGAAAAAGAGTGGTAATTGAAGTTTACAAAGTTTATTTTCCATTATTACCCATCAGCCAAAGTTTTTAGCACTTTTTCCATCTTTTGGGCAGAGGAATAGATCGGTCCAAATAATAGAAAAAAAATAACGCTTAAGAGATTTCTCAAGAAAAAAGGATGATGAGATTTTAATACAGATGTGAACAAGGTCATCGGCAGGCTTCGTAAATTAACTCTTTCTTTTTTAGCTGTGATTTTTTTTCCTCTGCAGGTAGAAACTCCAGAATTTTGTTGTGCTTCGTATAATGCTAAATTTTAACATGAAGAACATTTTGAAGAGTAGTATTTAAAATAATTTCCTTCGATGGCTGCTGGCTTATTGAAACGGGTACAGAGCCATCTTTTCACTACTTACTTTTGATTTCATGTCTTACCTCTATTTTTTTCCTTAATTGGGTGGTAGTGGATTTTTTTTTTAAAGTGGTGTTCTGACAAACATGCGGTAAAAGTCAACCGCTGATTTAAAGAGACGAGGAGGAGAACTTCGGCAGAGGGATCTCAAGCTTCGCGGGTGGGTGAGGAGTCCCTTAGATAGGATTTTATGATAAAATAGGTTCTTTCTTAACCTAAAATAGTCGGATCTCATCAGACTACTATAGTAGTTTGCATGCTGCTAAATTTCACAGAAATTTTATCCTACCGACTGGGAAATGGCAGATGCTACAGAGTGGAGACTAATGTAACTTCTCCCCTCCGGCCTTCCCTGCACGTGCTGTAAATGCTAAGTTACCACACAGCGGATCTGTTTGTGGTGGAGCCGCCGGCACGTCTACCCCCTCGGTACCCTGCACTCTGGCTTGGAATTTCGGTCCGTGGTTTCATCCATTGTTACCAGTGATGTAGACTCCCCCACGAGTTAAATACAGCGGAGCTGGTATTTATGTGAAGCGAGTAAGCTTGCTCCTTCCAGCGGCCGTTTCATTGCTTATTACCTCCCACTTTGCTTCCATCTGTGTGTGTGGCAAAGGGAACTGTCCGAAGAAATACCGGCTTCCTCTGAACACAAATGTGTATTTGTATACCAGTAAGTCCACAATCTCCTGAATTGGGGTGCCATTAATAATTGCACTTTTAAAAAAACATTTTAGGGCTTAGAAGGGTTTACCAGTCGTTCTGTGGAAACCCACATTCACTTCCACGGTTTCTGTAAACGCATTAACAACAACAACAAAAATCAATGCTAAAGTGAAAAGGTAATTTGTAAGGTATCTTTTCAATAGAAAACTTTAATTTTTAGGTGAATACAGGAGGTAAGTTGTCATGGATGTGTTCAGCATCAATCGTTAACATAATCGTCCCAGACTTTTTTTTAATGACTCCGTTTAATTAAAAGATTACAAAGATGCTGATGAAACACACATCCATGGAACACTTACCCTGAAACCTGGAGTCCTATCCGTTTTCATTGGTTTGCCATGCGTAATGTATCGGAGAAACCAAACTGAAATCACGGAATAGTTTTCTGTCTTAATTGTCCCAAGATTTTTTTTTTTTTTAAATTAAGCTACTTTTATATAAGCAATGCCTGAGACAGATATTTTTACCATAAAAAATGCAGCTTTGGGCCGGTGGGAGTTACTGCAGATAAGGCAGCTTCTTAAAATCAGCTGCTAGGTACTATAAAGCCTTTCAAATTACTAACAAATGAGGGAGGCTTGACTGCGGACTGTTCAGAATTGTTAGCCATGTGCATATAAAAAGGGACACATGAATGATATTTGTGTATTTAACCCTGGTTATAAAAAGTCATTTGATTTTTATAACAGCATGTTCAGCGGTTACAAAGCCTTAGGACTTGAGCTAAAAATGTAGAATCCCACTGTAGAAAAGTGCCCTGCCGAGGAAACAGCTAGGGAACGCCGGACTGGCCATATCTGGAAGATAAATACGCATGTATCTGTAGATATATACGTGTATGTGTATATTTATAAGGAATAATTGTACTTTAAATTTGATTTTTTAAATGAGCAATAAAAAGTACTGGGACAGAATTTTTCTTGGGATCTGAAAGAACCCTTTCCCCATACCCAGCTCACGAAATTTGGCTAGTATTAGAAGTATGACCACTTAGGAAATTATTTGGGTGGGTTTTCAAGAAATCAAATGTAACAAAAATAAGGAGTATTTCCAAAAAGAATGCAGATCTATATAGGTAAAAAGGAGGAAATGGGAAGAAAGAAAAGGAAAGAAGCAAAAATAACAAAAATAATGAAGAAGGGAATAAGCATTAAGGAAAAATAAAAAAAAAAAAACATTTCCGAAGAGTTTATAATGTGCCAAGCACCGTGCTCATAAGCCTATGATTTTTTGGGGGGAGGGTGTCCTATTTACTATTCACAGCAGTCCTAGGAGATGGGTCTCAAAATTCCTTTCTCACGAATGGAGGAATGAAGATCAGAGACGTTAAGACATAAATTTCATAAGCAAATAAGTGGCGGAGCAGGGAAAAGAAAAGAAACTGTCTGATATGGGAGGTGCAAAAAGTCACCCCGGCTCCAAACTCAGAATTTAGTCATTCTGCAATCTCTGCCTCCCTTTAAGTGCACGAGAAGCCCAGGCCAGACACCCAGTGGTTAGGCCAGCTAGTTACCTGGAGGACGGGCTGGGGCAGGATCCGGGGGCACCCTCCATTCCATTTAGGCAGGGACGGGGCAGGTCCACGCGGCCTCAGAAGTAGGAAGGAGGGGACTAATTTTCATAAATTTTCCACAACTTCTGCACTTTCGCTTTTTATTTTTGACCTTTTATCTCCGAAGAATCCTAGAAGATTAAATACAATCTTTAGAATCTTTTAGCAGGTGATTGAAAACACATTACCTGCCTGCCGTTCCGCTGCGGTACGCGGGCGTTTCATCAAGGGCCGGGGCTCCTGCCTGCCCCGCACGCACGTGTGGGAGTTGTGTGGGCTTCAGCAGATCCTGTAGCTCCCGTTCTTCTCTTCCCTACCTGTTAAAAGAGGTCATGCCTTGTTCCTTAATGTCCTCACGTGGTAAACACCAGCATTAATTTTTTAAGAAAACAAAATCACAAAAATGCTATAAATTGGTATGTATGCCACGTACAGAGGCCGTTTTTAGGAACATGTTCAATCTGAGTGACGCTTTAGAAAAGAACGCGTGGCTATTCCATGATGAACTCATAGTATTTTCTTCCCTTAGATTACCTTTCTCATCCTCTTCCCATCTCTGTTGATAAATGGGTCAGACACCATCATCCCCATTTTACAATTGAGGCAACGAGAGGTTAAGTGCCCGACCGTGGCCAGTAACCAAGACGAGAACAGGACTTAAGTCGCCTGTCCAGATCTGAGCTTCATTTTACCTCCTCCTTAGGGCCAAATTGCTACCTCAGAAACTATCTTTGTCCTTCGTTCCCTAGGCTGTAAAAATAGGGTCGTATCATACCTATAACAGGCCGTCACTCTTAGAACTGAGATTGTATTATCTCAGGAATCACAGCCCCCAGTGCTTATGGCATAAAAATGCTTTATACACTTAGCAAAAAATTAGAACTTTTCTAATGTGGGGGTGAACTGGCTTGTGGGTGCACTTCGTCTACAAAGCAGTGGCGAAATCTGAATCCTGACCTAGGACGTGGACTTTGGCAGATGAATCTGAAGGCCGATGTTTCCAGACCCATTCTGACTCAGTACAATACCGGACAGGTCTTAGAAGTCCTTCTCTATGGCACTCCCCTGCTATCACTGTGGGCGGTTTCCTTCACTGTGCTTCTAGGTTTTTTTTTTAATCAATTGAAATTACTCATCACGATTAAAAACGTGTGTGAAAATTTTTCCTATCACAAAATGGAAATTGCTGGAAAATTATTCTGAACGACTCTGCTCTGGATTTGGCCTTCAGTTCCGTGGTAGAAACGTAGAGAGATGCGGAAGCCATGTCATTAACATGCCATTTGCTTCCCTGCCACTTGCTTGACACACAACCCACACCGAGAAGTGTGCACTTGCCGCCGTAAGATCAATTTCAGGCTATTCATGTCTGGAATGTCGACGAAGTTAAAAAACAAAAACAAATCCGAACAAACACCTATGCCAGTATTCACACATTTTGACCCAAGAAAACACGGTCATTTTCGCCTGTTCTCATGGTCATCGTGTGCCGCACTCACTCACTGCTGTCTCTTTAATCCCTAGCACGGCACCGGGCATAGAGTTGGTCCGCAGCCCCTGCCGACTGAATACATTCGTGTGCTAGCTGGAGGAACACGAGAGCAGTCTTAGTCTTTAACTAAGAAACAGGGACAAAGAATTTTCCTACTTCACGATTATGGTATTATTGGGCTAGAAGCCTCCTAGAGGAAGTCTCCGATGAGTTTATGCTCCTGAGCCTCCTTTCCAGCCACTTCCAATCAGACAGAACCAGGTGAGGAAAGTCAGGAGTGCCAAGGACAGGAAGGACGGTTCTGTCCAAATGGATGCTATGTACAGCCACAGATGTAAAATGAGAGGAGTGGTCTTCTTGTTTGTTAGGACGCCTGTTTGGTCTTACCTACAAGTAATTCAGATGCCAAAAATTATTACTTTGGGTGTGGAAACCGCCTGTGAATGCACATTCACACATTCAAGCTAAGATTATACTTAAAGCGCTTCCTGATGGTGATACTTAATTCTAAAAACGGGGCAGCGTGCAGTTCACCTTCTAAATCTAACGTTACAATCATCTTGGGTTATTTTTATAGCCAACTAAATGAGAAAGTGTAATAGGATGAGGTAGGTAAATTTAAGTTTCTAGAAGCAATTGTGTTTTCATTGTGTTCTACTCTGGAATGTTTTTTGTTGTGGTTTTGTTTGTGAACCAAAGCAAACATTTCTGTGAAGTTTATGGCATTCTAGAGAGGAAAATACTTTGTAGAATGTTGTTCTTTTTTTCTTTAAACTTCTAATATTTCCAACCTAAATGAAACTTTCACAGATCAAAAAGAGGACAAGCTGCGTTAGAACACCAGGAACTCCTTTGTGAGGGCAAGGACAGGTGCTGGTATTTCCGTAGTCCCATCCCCATGGAAAGGGTCAAAGGTAGTTCCACTGCAGGGTATTTTTGTTTCTTCCTTAGAAACATTTAAATCTAACAGAATTCGTTTTTGAAAAGTTAGGTGTACAACTTAACTGTCATAAATGGTACTCAGTTCTATCTCCAGCTGTACCTGGACACACATTCAAACCTCGATGTTTCCTAACCGTCATTCGTATCATTTCTTAACAGTCTCGCTATTACTACTTCACGAAACTAGGTAAAACATATTTACCTGTTTTCTCGTTTGAGTATGTAGTCCCTATATATTGCTATCAACAGCCCATTACCCACGGCATCAGACGGTCGTTAAACTTGCACCGCCTCAACAGTAATACAGCGCCATGTTTATGAGCCAAACTCCTGGAGCTCTATCCCGTATCATATATTGTATAACGTATTGTGAGGAGGGTCTGCTTTTTCCCAATACTTCAAGTTCTGTGAAATTATGAGGTGCTCTAGTTATAGCTTGATTCTCAGCTACTATGAGAAAAAGTTACAATCATGTTATCATGGTTGGCTTTGTCTCTCCCTAGGCTTTAGTGCTGTGGTTCTTTTTGGAAGGAGTTGGTCAGGAGTTGGAGAAGAGAAAAGAAATAGTGGACCTATTCTTTCATATAAATATGATACCAACCCTTTGCTGCTTATGCTTTTTGTTAGCTCTTTGGTAGCATTTATTTGGAGGCCTCATTTCCCCAGTGCAGTATTTTCTAAAATTGAGTAAAATGAAGAATGGTGGAACCTAGGAAAAGAGCTCATAGTAGGGAAAATGGACTGAGCGAAGGGGTAACTGTCATTCAGTACTATTACGAACTTATGTCATTGCGTAAGGAGAAATCTGGATTTATTTCAATAACTAGGGAAGTAGTTAACTATTCAAAAACTCATTCAAATGACCAAATGAGAATTCTTATTGGTACTGCATTTCTCAAAATAAGTAGACCTTACTCCCCCACCTGTAGATCATTTCCAGAATTATATTATTGAAACGTTTAAACCTTAGGACTAGAACACTAATGGCAGGATGTATGTTGTCGACTGATGATGCCATCCTCCAAGAAGTTGTCTTAGACATTATCTGAGAATATCATCCCCTGTAATAAAAATTTAAAGTTCTAATCATTTGGCTCTGTACAGTGGGTAATTTTTCAGCTGTAAAAGTGATCACAAAGCTTAGCTTGGCTTCCTCCTTATTTTCAAAAATGTGTATCGAGATGAATGTTATTAATGTTTATAGAATAGGGTAGCACTAGTACCTACAGATGGGGTACCCCGTCTTATAGGGCAGTCCTCCAAGAAAATCACTGTACAGTCTAAATCAATTTTAGTCTCTATAAAAACCATTCAGACTTCTACTTGATCCTACTTCTCATCTTCAAATAATTCTCTTTTCCATTCCAAGCATTTGCATGGTTATCTTTAAGCAATTCGTTTTTGGATGCTGTGTAAAGAAATCATTATCCTTTAAATCAGCTAACAAAATTCATATATGTAATTTGTATTGGGTGGGGTTAATTTTCTCCTCACTGCATTGTGCATAGAAGAAGATAGTATTTGGGCAATTTTATAACCCCCCCCCCTTTTGGTGAATCGGTATGGCCCACTGGCTAGGGATGCAGATCCTGGAGCTAGAGAATACTGGCCTTGGTATTTGCTAGCTGTGCAAACTTTGGCAGATGATTTAATCTTTCTGTGCCTTGACTTCTTCTTCCGTAAAATGGAAATACTAGTATTACTCTACATAGGGTTGTTGTGAGGAATGAGTTAATACATGTGAAGTACTTAGAACTCTTGGTAAGATCTTGCTGAATACCCAAATCATTCTTTCATAGTAAAACTTCTTTGTATATGTAAACTAGACTTCAGCCGTGCGTATTAGCGCACTAGCCACACTTAAAAAAGGACCAATAGCCTGGACTTAGAAAGGCAGTACCACAGTTATTTCAAAATCCTAGTCAATTATGCAGTTTTTATTTGCTGTGTTCACTTTAACTCTGGTCTTCTTACAATGGGTTTTCATGACTGAAAATGCTTTAACTGGCTGCTGTCATTGTATAGTTTATGTAAGTTTTTAAAAGTTTTATAAATTCCACAAGTGATTTTTCTTCTGGGAGTGACATTATTCTCTTAAGTTTGTCAGTTTCAGGGTGACACTTCAGAGCCGATTCAGGGATGATCTGGCCTCCTTTATAGTCCAAGAGAAACGGCTGCCCCCGGAGGAGCAGTCAGGAGGCTGCAGGGCTTTCCAGCCTGTGAGATACTTGTTCACCATTTCCCATTAATTTGCTTTGCAGCTTGCAGTTCCCCACAATGACGAATGGACCCGCTTTGCCAGGACCCTCGTGGAGATCCGTGCCAACAGAGCTGATAGCGAGGAGGAAGGCACCGTTGAGTTATCTGCCTAGTGGAAACGAACCACCCCAACCCCAGCCCCGACCTTCACCTTCTAGAATTCAGCTCTGCAGTCATCGATTCCACTCGTATTTGGTGTCCATTCAGTATCAGTGTTGCGTGACATTTTGGGTGTCCTATGTGCCAGCTTTGCTCCAAGTATTCTGAATGTATCCCACCCCGCTTTCCACTGACCTGCCATTCACCAGAGCATTTCTGTCTTTATATTTCTGTCTCAAAAATGGGGGGGGGGTGTAGGCTTTACGGGTTTAGTTGTTGCCTTTTAACTACTTAGTAGCTGTATTTAATAGCTGGAAACCTCTGGTTAAATTTGTTCTTACATGCACTTCTGGCACAGTCCTATTAAATCCATATGAAGCCAGATATGATTAGGTGCAGATGTGGTGTGCTTCATGATACGGTACAGGGCCAAAGACTCGAGATGTGGTGTTTTACATGGTGACTCACATTGTGGATGGATTTACTAGAAGAACACTGCTGCTCCTTATTTAGTGTGGTGTGCTGCATGGAACATATTTATTTGAAAGCATTAAAATAAACGATCCTAGAGCATGTGCATAATGAGAGGACCGTATTGTCTCTGCTGCTGCTGACGTGACATTAAGGTCCAAATAACAATTACAGTATGCCGGTTCCACTGAGGACAAGAAATCTTTAGAGGTTTGTTGCAGTGAACGGAATGAATTTTAATGCCTATTATTTCTAGGTACTTTAACAATATTTCAAATGTAGTTGACTATTGATACTTGTCATTCAAGCTAACACAGTCCAACAAAAGTCTGTGGTTCTTGAATATGACACCATATGGCCAATAAAATGTTCCACACCAGGTCTGCGCCAGCGTGGATCAGTCCTCCGCTTGGGGAAAGCCTGATTAGAATTCTGCTATGACAAGGGGGTGGGGGAGATACGTGAAGGCCATGTTAGAGATTGATCATGAACTTACAGGCAGCTAGCCTGGCTGGACTTAAACCAAGACTCTGGTTTTATTTTTATGAGGGAACGTGTGTGGTTTTTGGGAAAGCTTCCCCTTATCTCTCACCAGAGCCACTTTTGCCCAAAGATGGTCTTAAATGTTGGAATAAGGAAAACTGGTTAAGGTGAACAGATACCAAATGTCCTGCACATTTCTTCAAATTTTTAAAAGAATTTACACCAGAAAATTATGTTTATTGCTATTGGACTAGGAAATATGTCTATAAACAATTTTAATAGAAAATTTTCTCAAAAAGTCATTTCATGCCTAGAGAGAATTCAAATAAATAGTGGTTGAGTCATAAAAAACATCTGAAGACAGACTTTCAGCTTTTCAGGAAGAGAATCTCCATGATGTGTTGGTGGTAGAGGCTCCTTGAACTGTGAGATTTCTTTTAAAAACAATGGCATGCTTTTGCTCTAAAGTGCCCTATGGTATATAGATACTGAAATTCTTTGAAGGCAGGAATTTTTAAAGATAAAATATGAGGGTCTTAAATAGGTTTAAAAGCAATCCAATAAGAGTACCAGGGAAAAAAAAAAGTTTCTCAAGCTTACACTAAAGGACCAAGAATAAATCAATAATCCATGAGTTGCTATTACCAAACTCTCAATGATTCCATGAGTAAAGAAAGACCAAATAGCAAGAAGGCCAGAGCCCCTGCAGTAAGCACAAGGAACATTGCATAAGTTTACATACGTACGCATCCCACTGTGGTAGCTGGTCTACAAAACAGTCTTGTGCAGTGCCATTCCACGTGGAGTCGGGCTGAGCTGATGTAAATGATGGACTATGGGGGAAGTGATGCTGTGTGGGGTCCAGGACACGGTTATGAGAAGACTTATAGCTTCCTTTTGGTCTCTGAGCACACTCACTCTTTGTCCCTAAGCCAAGAAGGACAACCATCTGTGTAAGAGGTATAACCATCCTGAGATCTCTGCGCCACACACAGGCCCAAGGTGACCATGCAGTGGTCATGTGGATAGAGAGATACCCAGCCAGTCCACAGCCATTCAAGTCAGCCCAGCTTTGTACCTGGAAGGAATGTGGCAGCCATGAAAATCTGCCTCTCTGGTCTCCTACTGCAGACAGCATACCTGACTGACCGCTCCCGCTGCTCTGCTTTGAAATCCATCACCTTGTTTGACCAAGGCCATGCTTCCCACAAGCTGCTCTCAGCTGAGTGAGCACAGCAGACACTGAGGCAGGCCTATTCTTGGGAGATGTAAGACTTCTCTGAGAGGTAACTGGCTCAAGGACTCCCTGTCAACACTGCTAAAACTTTCTAGAACTACAATCTAAAATTAATGGTTCTTCCTTCCCCTCGTCCTTCCCTCTCTCTCAGGGTCAGACCAACATCACTGTCTGACGGCTCTCCCAGCACAATCTGTCTGGAGAAGACATGCTGGGCCTGATAAGAGAACAAAGAGACTCATCACCAAAAGAGTTGCAAGAATTAACAAGTACCATTAGGGGTCAGGGGAACAACACTGAAATTGGATTCGGAGGGGTTTAAGGGAGCCAGAATGTTAAGACTGGATAGGCAAGAACTCACTTCTTCTAGTGGCATTTTTTTGGGATATACGATTTTATACTCTGGCAAGGACCCCAGGAGATAGGGTGGTTGATGCAGTGGTTCTTAGAAGTCTGGAGAAGATGTAGTGTACAGTTCATGAAGTGAAACTGTGTGAGCTGCCCTGATAGTACAGACAGGGATAAAGGGGCTGAAGGAAGTAGATTATGTTAGAAGAGAAATATGAGGTAAAACGGAAGACACATCCAAGAGTTATGTTACAGAGTAGGGCACACACACTTCACCAACACCATCAGCAGTGAGCTAGTGAGGAAAACACAAGCATCTCTAGGGATCTTAGTCGTGGCCTTCTTCGCAGGCCAGGGCTGAGAGCAGGAGACACAGGCACAGATCAGGGCTTGTTAGTATCTACGGGGATGACGACACCCTGGAGTTAACAGTGGCGGGGTGGTGGCAGTTACCCCCAGAAGCCAGGAAGCCACAATTACTGTAACGGCCAGCTACGTCAGGGGGCTGCGAAGGGGGCTTTACACACGCACAGAACGTGGCATCCGAAGGGCAAAACAGGCAGCTCGAATGGCGCTTAACATCCATAACTGAAAACATAAAAGAATGGAGGAGAGAAGAAAGAAAGAAAAGAAAAGAAAAAAGAAAAGAAAAGAAAAAAGAAAGAAAGAGAAAGAAAGAAAGAAAAGAAAAAAAAAGAAAGAAAAGAAAGAAAGAAAAAGAAAATGAAAAAACTAGGAGCAAGTGGCTCAAGGCAGTTACCGCAATAGAAAATCACGATCCTCTGCTCATTACTCAGACCTGAGCCAATTTGCTGATCTAGAGCCCGTCGGCTGAAGAGGCATCTCGCCTAGCAGGAAGAACACAGGACAAACATTCTGATGATTTCCTCAGTCCTTCCCCAAAGGGACTTATGGCCATTTATTCAGGTCAATGTATAATGCAGAAAAAAATCAGATACTTGGAGAACTAGTGGATATAGGGTCTAGGTTCACAATGAAACCTGAAACTTTATCATAGTCCCCAGTTAGAATGGTAACTTATAGTGACTAGGTAAAATAATAAAGCCCTTACTAACCCCTAGGTCACAAAGGGCTCATTGGGTCTATGGACCTACACAGTGACCGTTTCCCCAATCCTGAGTGGTTCAATTGGAACCAACATAGTTGGCACTGGGTTCCTGGCCTCTGGGGTAAGAGCTATACAGAAGGGAAGGCCAAGTGGAGATCTCTGAAACTGCCATACCCCCACCTCCTCCTACCAGGATGGTAAATAAAAAACAATATTACATCTCAGGGTAGGGCTGGGAGGATGGCAGACATTAGCGACATTCTTAGAGTCCTAGAAGATGCAGAGTGGCGGTCCCTAGAATTTATCCATTTAAGACACTAGTCTGGCCTCTTCTTAAGTTAGACAGATCTCGGAGAATAACTAAATAGTCATGCAAGCTCAACCAAGTAGGCGCTCCTATCATCGCTGCTGTGTCATACATCACATCTTTCTTGGAACAGATTAATAAGGCCTTTGGTACATGGTGTGTCGCTCACGAATGCATTGTCTTCTATTCCAACTATACAGTAAGATTAGAAACAGTTTGTACTTATGTGAGAAAGAGAATATTTATTTACACTTCTGTCTCAGGGCTGTTAATGTCTTATCCTCCACCATATTCTAAAATAGGTCTGGACCTGCCTGAACACCCAAAGAACATTACATCAACCCATCATATCAACGGCCTCGCACTGATTAGGTAGGATAAACAAGAGTTAACTATCGCACCAGGAATCCGGTAAGGTATATATACTCCAGAACGTGGGAGATGGATTCAGGGAAGATTTGAGAACATGCTACTTCAGTGGAGTTTCTAGGAATCCAGTGGTTAGGCACATGCTGGGATATCCCTTCCCAAGTAGAAAGGGCTGGAGCTGAGAACTCCCAACACAAGGAAGCACAGCGCCTGGCAGGCCTCTCCAGGTTCTGAAGGCAACACACTCCACGACTTAGAATACTCTGTTTACCAGGTGGCATGCAGGGCACTGGGCGGGGGCTCAGAATGAGGAAGGACTCTGCAGGAGATCCAAACCGCAGGGCGGGGAGCTCTACCGGGCTGTTCAAGAGATGCTGCGGTATTAGAAGTGTCACCGGTGGGAAAAGATATGGCAACTTATGGCAAGCCCCAGTAGGGAAATCGTAACAGTGGCCCATGAGGTTCCAAAGGAAAGTGGAGCTATCTGAAGCGAAGAATTATGTGACTTTTGAGAAACAGCTCCTGGCATGTGACTGGGTCACGGGAGAAGGAGAACTCTTCACCACGAAGATATGAAGATAGCAGACATCCAAACAACCCATTGTAAGTTGAGTCCTGTCAGCCTCACCAAGTTAGAAAGTTAGAAAGATCCAGAAGAAACTACTTCTACAGGATTGAAATTGTGCATCCAGGATGTACATGCAAGCAGAACCGGAGGGTGTGAGTAAGCTGCATGAGCAAGGAGCCCAGAAGCCCAATGTCACCCAACAGGATTTTACCAGCCCCCCTTTCCCATGCTTGCGTATATGGTCCTATGTGGGGAGGGTGGGATCTGCATGACTGGCTGAAAAAAGAGGAAAAGGTCAGAGCTCAGAGTACATATGGGTTGGCTCAGTTTGTGGGTGAACGTGAAGAATGGACGACAGCTACATTACAGCCATACTTAAGCGTGGCCTTGGAAGACAGTGAAGAGGGAAAAGCCTTCCAATATAGGCTGTAAGCTATGCACGTAGTCATGCATTTTGTGTGGCAAGACAAGGGGCCAGGAGTAAGTACCTATCCATACACTGCCCTGGGCCAAGCCATCATCTGTCTCATCAATTCTTGCAATTATCTCCTAGCTGACCTCCTGGCTCTCACCTTTGACCTCTTTGTCTCTTCCCAACATAGCCGCTTGAACGACACCGTTACAACACTGAACTCCTCAGCTCAAAGCACACCAATGGCTTAAGTCACGGGGATATAAAGTCCAGCATAGGGAATATAGTCAGTAATATTGTAATAACTTTGTATGATGACAGACGGTGACTGCACTTACCATGGTGAGCTTTTTATAATGCATTAAATGTCAAATCAGTATGCTGAACACCTGAAACTAATTTGACATAGTAGGCCAGCTCAACTTCAATAAAAAACAAACCAAAACAAAACACATGAAAGGCTTTCACCTCACTTGGAGTAAAAGCAAAATCCTGATAGTGGCCCATAGGCCCTGTATGATTTGACTCTCACTTCCTGTCTGATCCTACATCCTGTTACCTAATCTTCACTAATCCACTCCCATTTCTCCCACCTCACTCTTCCCTGACACACCACACACCTCCAATCATAGGGTCTTTGTACTAATTGTCTCTTCTGTCCAGAATGTGGGAAGCACTGAGTTTATAAGCCCTTATGCACATATTCCAAATTTCACCCTTTAATATAATTAAGGTCATTCCTCTGACTTTTCCAACTAACCTTTTATCTGTGGGAGTAACAGGCTCCCTGCTTACCAGCAACCTCAGTAAGAAGTCATAGTTTAAAACAGCAACACCAGCAACTGAAGATGAGCTTAAAAGCAGCTGACGCTCCCAATTAGAGCACTGACAGGGAGGCTTACAAATTATGTGTAAACTTAAGATGAGAAAAAGGTTTTGTATTTTCATTGAGGCATAATTCACGTATGATAAAATGCACAGATAGGGAGTGTTCGGTTCAAAAAATCTTAACAATTATGTACACTTACGTAACCGGCAGACAAAACGAGATACGGAATATTTTAATAAGGAGGGAAATACTCCTGTGGCCCTTTCTAGCAATCACTGTTTTGATTTCTGTCAACACAGACTAGTTGTGCGTGTTCCACTCCTAAACTTCATAGGAGTGAAATCACACAGCAGGCCTTATTTTTGTGTCTGGGTTATTTTGCTTGACATAATTTTTTTTGACATTCGTCCACATGCTGAATATTTCAGTAGTATGTTCCTTTTTATTGCTGACTGGTATTCCATTTTACAATTATTCTGAATTTATCTACTTGCTCACCAGTTACTGAACATTAGTGTTTCCGGTTGGAGGCCTTTTGGTCTAACGTTGCTGTGAATATTCTTGTATAGTTTTTGTAGGCACGTGTTTTCTTAGACAAATACAGCAAGTAGAATTTCTGGGTCACATGGTAGATCTATGTTTAACTAGAATTCCTAAGAAATTTCATAAGCGTCCTGCGAAGTGGGTGTACCATCCTGCATTCCCACAACAAAGCATCGGTGTTCCAGGTGCTCCACGGCGTTCCAGCATCTCGTATTGTCGATCCACGTCACTTGGGCCATCTTGGGGAGTATGAAACACTATCTAGCTGTGGGTTTAGTTTGCCTACCCTTGGTGACTAGTGGTTTTGAGCACCTTTTCATGTGCTTATTGGCCATTCTTGCATGTCACATTACACCTTTTTCTGTGAACAAGCTGCTCAAATATTTTGGCCATTTTTAAGAACTGGATTTTCTTTTTATTATTAAGAAAGTTCTTTATATAACCTATATATAAATCCTTTTGTCAGATATAGGTGTTATAAATATTCTTCCCAGTCTAGGACGTGGAACTTCATTCCCTTAAAATATTGTGATATAAAGAAATGTTAAACTTTCTTGAAGTCCAATTTGACCGTTTTAATCATTTCTGGTTAGTATTTTATAGTTCTTCCTAGCAAATCTTTGGTTGCCACAGGTCGCAAAGATATTATCTTGTTTCCTTCTATTTATTGTTTTAGCCTCTACATTTAGCTCTATGATGAATCTTAAATTAATGTTTCTGTATGGGATGAGGCAGTGGTCAAAACTGATTTTTTTTTTTTTAATTTATGGATATTTAGCTGGTCTGGCAATATGTGTTGAAAAAAATCATTTTCTTTTTGACCATTGAATTGGCATCCTTGGTAAAAAGTCAATTGATGATATACATATAGCTATTTTTATGAACTCATATTCTATTTTTTGAGTAATTGGTCTCTATATAATACACTGTCTTGACTGCTATAGCTTTTATCTTGAAAGGTAGTATAAGTGTTGAAATCAGGTAGTGTAAGTACTCCAAATTTGTTATTCATTTTGAAAGCTTGTTTTAGCTACTCTAGATCTTTTGTTTTCCCACATAATTTTAGAATCACTGTAAAACTTTACATTGCGGGACACCTGGGTGGCTTAGTCGGTTGGTTAAGCATCTGCCTTCGGCTCAGGTCATGATCCCAGGATCCTGGGATCCAGTCCTGCATCGGGCTCCCTGCTCAGTAGGGAGCCTGCTTCTGCCTCTGCCTGCTGCTCCCCCTGCTTGTGCTTTCTCTCTCACTAAATCTTAAAAAAACAAAAAAGAAAACCATATTGCTTGGATTTCAATTGGGATTTCATTTAATCTATATACCAATTTCGAAGAATGAACATTTTAACAATTCTGAATCTTCCAATCCGTTAACAAGTTACGTCTTCCCATTCACTGAGTCATCTTTATCTCACAATGTTTTTTAGTATTTAGGTTATGCACATCTTTAAGATTCCCAGGTATTTTTTTTATTCTATTGTAAATGTGGTAATTGTTTTTAAATTTTATTTTCCAAATACTTTTTGCCAGTTTTCAGAAATAAAATTTTTGTATATTTACCTTGTATTTTGCAACCTTACGAAGCATATTTATTATTTCTAGATTTCATACATCCCATTGGTTATTACATACACAATCATACTGAGAATGAAAACTGTATTTCTTCCTTTCCAATCTTTTTTCCCCTTAACACTAGCTGGCACTTTCAGGTCAATGCTGCATTGAAGAGGTGAAGGCAGACATCCTTACCTTGTCCCTGATCTTATATGAGTTCCAATGTTTCACTTTTATCAGATGAAGAAATTCTATTTTATTCTTCTTAGCTTATTGGAACGCTTTATCATGAACAGGTGCTGAGTTTTACCATATGCTTTTGTTCTGCAGCTATTGCTATAGTCATGTAATTGTCTCATTTATTCTATTAATGTGATGAATTACATTGGCTGCTTTTTTTTTTTTTAATGTTAATCCAACCTTGCCATCCTGGTATAAACCTCATTGGATCAAAATATGTTGCTAGCCTCTATTTGCTAATAATTAAAGCAGTTTCTCATAATTGTTCCTTAGGGATACTGGTCTGTAATTTTGTCAGGTCTTCGTTACATGATGATGCTCATATGAGGATTTGAGAAATGTTCCAATATCCTCTATTTTGTGCAAGGGTAGAATGTTGGTATTAATTCTTCCTTAAATATTTGATAGAATTCACTGGTGAAGCCATATGGCCCTGGAGTTTTATTTGTGAGAAAGTTCTTGGTAATAAATTCATTTACTTAATAGAAATAGGCTATTCAGATTTTCTATTTCTTTTTGGTTCCATTTTGGCAAGTTGTATTTTTTTAAGAAATGTGTCCGTTTCAATTTATCAAATTAACATAAAATTATTCTTCTATCCCCTCATTACCTTTTTATATTCTTCTAGTGAATCACAGATGTCTTCTTTTTAATTCTTGATATATTGGTAATTTGTCTTTTTTAAAAATAATTAAGTCTTGTTAGGTATCGATATTGTTAATCTGTTTCAAGAACCAGCTTTTGGAATTGTTGATTTTTCTTTATTGTTTGTCCACTTTTTCTTCTTTCTACTTTGGATTTAATTTGTTCTTTTTTCCTACTTCCTAAAGTAGAAACTTAGATCACTGGTTGTAAAACACTTTTCTTCTAATTTAGGCTTTTAAAGTTATAAAAATCCCTCTAAGTACTGCTTTTACTGTATGTATCCTACACATTTTGATCTGTTGTGCTTTCGTTATCATCTGTTCAAAATATTTTCTAATTTCCGTTGCAATATATTACTTGACCCATGGGGTTTTTAGAAGTGTGTTTAATTTCCAAATATTTTGAAAGCCTTCCAGATATCTTTGTTTTTATTTCTAGTTTGATTCTGCTTGGTAAGAAAACATACAGAGTAAGAAATACTCTATATTTCAAATCCTTTGGAATTTATTAAGATTTATTTTATGGGCTAACATACGGTCTAGCTTGGTCAATGTTCCATGTGCACTTAAAAAGAATGTGAATTCTTCAGATATTGGGTCTGTGGTTCTAAAAATGTCAAATAGACTAAATTGCCTGAGAGTACTGTTTCAATCTTCTGTAATCTTACTGATTATTTTCTATGTGTTCAATCAATTACTGAGAAGGGAAGTGAAAATACATAAATATGGCTGTGATTTGTCTATTTATCCTTTAGTTGTCTGTTTTTATCCATGCACTTTAAAGCTCTGTTACAAGACACTTACATATTTAGTTTATTATATTGTCTTGATAAACTGACCCTTCTCTTATTTTGAAATCTCCCTCTACTGTCCTTTCATTTCAGCCTGGACTCTTTAGCATCTGTTGCAGGGCAAGGCTGCTAGTGACAAACTTTCAGGTGTTCCTTATCTGGGAATATTATTTCTCCCTCATTTTTGAATTATAATTTCACTAGAAGTAGGAATCTTCATTGACAGACTTTTTTCTTTTTTTTCCTTTCAGCCCTTTGAATATTTCATCCCACTGCCTTCTGGCCTCTATGGCTTCAGATAAGATTATCAGCGGTTAATCTTATTTAGGATCCCTTGTGTATGACGAGTTGCTTCTTTCTTGTAGCTCCAATATTGCCTCACAGGTTTTGGCTTCTGATAGTCTGATTCTGATGTATTTATGGGCAGGTCTCTGAGTTTGTCCTACTTGGATTTCATGGAGCTTCTCAGACATGCAGGTTGTTTTTCATCAATTTCAGGAAGTTTTCAGCCTTTACCTCTTCAAGAATTCTGCCCTTTCTCGGTCTCCTTTCCTTCTGGAACTCCTGTTACGTGCATATTGGCATTTGTGATGCTGTCCTACAGGTCTGTGTTCGATTTTCTTTGTTTCCCCTTTTTGTTCTTTAGATTGCATGTTTCAATTCTTCGCATTTGCTTATTCTTTCTTCTGCCTAAAACATCATTCTGTAATTCTCTTTAGTTCTTTAGACATGGTTTTCTTTAACTCACTGAGTAAACTTATAATAGCTCATTTAAAATCATTGTCTAGAACAAAAATCCAATCTCTGGGCTTCCTCAGACACAGTTTTTCTTGATTTCTTTTTTCTTGTGTATACACCATACTCTGTTTCTTCACATGTCTTGTATTTTTGTTGAACACTAGGTGTTTTGAATACTCTAATGTAGAACTCTGGAAATATCAGATTTGTTGTTGTTGCTTATTGTAATCGTTTATTTAGCAAATTCTCTGAACTAATTCCGTACGGTATCTATTCTGTGTCCTGTATGGCTCCTGAAGTCTGTTAATCTGATGTTCAGCCAATGGCTGGACAGAGATTTCCATAAATGCCTTGAACCAATAGACTCTGCCAGTATTTGCCAAAGGGCTCGTGTGTGTTGAGGCGCACCTTCAACACTCGGCCAGGCAGCTCACCACTCTGCATCAGTCTTCACTTCCTTTTTCTGGAGAGCCTCAAGGCTGGCAGGAGGTTGAGAACTGAGGGCCTTCTCAGGTCTCTCCTGAGCATGTGTACTGTTCTGAGTCTGGATGTGTGTTCTTCTAGATTCCCAGTAGTATGCTAGAGCTCTTCAAAGTCCTATGAACATCTCATTCCCCAGATGGTCCTCTCAAGGTTCTGGTTAATCTACTGTTTGCCCTGTTATTTATTACCTCAGACAACTAAGATATTAGGCTACAAACTGCTTCTTCAGTTAGGAAGAAGGAAATGCATACCATTGCATTGTGAGGGAGGACAAAGGCTGAGACGGCACGTATGGGCGAATCTCTACTCTCCACAATCATAAAATTCAATGGACGTGAGCAATCACTCTACTTCTGTCTTAAGAAAAAAAGAATGCCTCTTTCAATTTTTCTCATCCCCAACTTTTCATTTTTCTGATTTTATTCTAACAGAGTGTTAAGACTTTTATAAGACTAGAGCTGATTCAAATAACAAGGTTATTCTAAAAAGCAGCTTCTTACAATGGAGTGGCTGTAAGGACACCTAAACTCTCAAAATAATAAAGCACATTTTTTTTTTTTATTAATAATGATTTTTTATTATATTATGTTAGTCACCATACAGTACATCCCCGGTTTTCGATGTAAGGCTCGATGATTCATTAGTTGAATAAAGCACATTTCTGTACTCAGAACTTATGTAGGTAAATTTTACTTCAAAACAGAAATTCACACTTTGAAGTCTATCACTTTTTTGAAAAAAGTATGAGAAAAGGATATATGTTTTTCAGTTAATGTTTAGTGTGGGTCGGTCAGGAATCTGCTCTTATTTATGTAAGAATGGTGGAGGGCACAGCGGAGTGCAGGGGTACATGTCCTCTCCTTTGACTTGAGGGAGTGCAGGGCACTTGTTGGGAATAGAGTAAGACTTTTCCACCATTAGTGGTGATGGAGATTTTACATCCAAAAGTAATTCCAGCAAATCCCACATTCTGTAAACTGTCTCCATTCCCTCCAGACACACTTTGAGGCCAAGTACCCATAGATATTTACTTTTAACTTGGGTTTCCATTATTTCCAACTTTTGTTGAAGAATGGCATTTTCTAATTATAGTAGAGATTTTTAAGATGGTCCAATTCAGTTCACATCATATCGCGTTGCACTATAACAGTCTGTAAATTTATCTCTGCTTTTTCCACATTACCTTTCCATTTTAAACTCATGGGGCAAATGCTTCAAGTTTACCTTAATCCTCTCTTTACTGACTTTACTAGGTCATAAAATAGTTTAAGATGAACCTTGGGGCGCCTGGGTGGCTCAGTTGGTTAAGCGTCTGCCTTCAGTTTAGGTCATGATCTCAGGGTCCTGGGATCGAGCCCCAAGTGGGGCTCCCTGCTCTGCAGGGAATCTGCTTCTCTCTCCCTCTGCCCCTCCCCTCTGCTCATGCGTGCGCGCGAGTATGCGTGCTCTCTCTTCCCTCAAATGAATAAAATCTTAAAAAACAAAAACAAAACAAGATGAACATCAAAAGGCTAGTTAGGATTCACCTGGTCCTCAGGCTCTGGAATTCTCTGAATTAGCAAAAACACTTACTGTGGTAAATAATCAGCGATCACTCTTCCCTTCTACTCTAAGCTAGGAATGATACATCTGATTCTGAGAACTGGTGACAATAAGATATTCTGGGCAAAGACTGTCATAAGAATTTCCTGGACTGAATTTTGTTGAGAAACCCTTGTAGGTAAAGAACAGGGCTTAGGCTGCCACGAGACCTAGATTCAAATCCTAGCCCCCTCATTTGCTAGCTGAGAGGCCACGAGCAAGACACGGGGCCCCTGCGAGTCTTGGGTTTCCTCATTTGTACACACGAAAAAAGAACAGTACCTACTTTAAGGGCTGTGGGGAGGATTTAGTGAGATCATGCCCGGCATGTAATACCTCATATTTAATGAGTTCTTAGTGGCCAAAGAACTCCACGGTGGAGGCAGAGTGACTTGCCCCTCCCTCTTTTGAAAGCAGCCCAACAAGACCGGAGCAAGAGCAAGAGCAAGAGCAAGAGGTGGAGGCAGGTGATAAGAGATAGAGAACAATCTTTTCTTTAAGCTGTATTTCCTTCTCCCCACCATACAGGACAGACTATGGTAAGCTTGCACGAGTCTGTTCTGAGAACTGGAGTCTATTTTAAAGTCACCTTAGAATTGCTCCACTGTCAAATCAAGCGTCCTGCAAAGGGGCAGGAGCCCTGGCTAATGGAATCAAAGTGGTGGTGGGCACCGAGGCCCCGGTGGCCAGACCCGTGTGCTGGGGGTGTGCTTGTGACCTGGGAGAAGCCAGCCTCAGACAGGCACAATTAGTGTGTCTTCTTAACTTTCCTTCTGAAGTTATTCGAGGGGACTGTGGTTTTGCCTTGAGCAAAACCCCCTTAACAGCCGGGAATCTAAAAACAAACATTATTTTATTAGGTTACCCCAGCAGATGAAAGCAGAGTGTTCCCTTTGGACTCTTTTTTGGAGTCAATTAATGCATTAGCTAAAAACAAACCCTTTTGAAAGAGTTCCCGTTGTCCTCAGCAGCTTCTAAAGGAAAGCTTGTCATTGTGCTCCTACAGACACATAAACATCAGGCAGTGAGAGAAACAGAGAGAATGAGTTGTAAATAATTAATATTCATTGATAAGAAAGACTATTTTAATGACCTATCCCAATCCCAATGCCGCACTAATCTCAAAAGGTATGCTTTTTTAAAGCTTCACTTTTAACAATGATCAGGAACTTTAAATATTGTTTATATGACAGTTCCTGGGTCAATGTAAGTCATTAACACCAATTTTAACAGCTGTTGCTTTAATAAAAGACATATTTATGACTTCTAAAGTATGTGATCAATATAGAAGCCTGTGATTGTTTTCAGTTATGGTTTTAACTCCAGCAGCGAAAAAGGCTTGTAAAGTTGGAAAATAATAGAGATTGCTCATTGGGAAAAAATACAGATTTCTCGAAAATCCATTCACCCGTCCTTCAAATTAATAACCAAGAGCCTACTAAGTCCCAGGCACTGTGGAACTCTGAACAAAAGCCTCAGTCCCTACCCTCATTAGAGCCTGGTCCAGGCTTTCAAACTAAGGACTGCTAGGGTTTTAAGACAGAGGTGCAATGCTCTTAGCTGCCCTGGCCTTGGAAAAGGGGGTGGCCCCCCTGCGGTCTTCCTAACACTGAAAACAGAACGCCTTGGTGAGGGCTGGGTTATTCCCGAAAGGTAAAACAAAAGGCACACCCCCTCTGTGGGCAGTACCATTTGTGGAAAAAACATTTCACTGCTCTTACCAGTGAATGCATCTTTTAAAAAAATCTTTGGAGAAAAAAAAAATCCTTGGAAAAATCCACATCCTGAAAGCGTTTGATTACCCTGAATTTAAAATGGGCTCTTGCTCAGTGGCAAAGATACAAATTCATCCCCAAAAGAATGGCTTCTGCGGAGAGAAGGCACATGATGACTTTGAGAGAAGCATCTACAAAGCTGATAAATGGGGCCCCAAGACAGAACTCGAATTCCATCGCTGGAGACTTCCCTCCGTCTACCTGAAGAATTTCGACATGACTTGCTGAAGACCTAGCCGGACGGGGTTACCAACAGTTTCAAGCACAATTTCTTCCCGTTTTTATTCCCTGCTCACTGAGTTATGTGCTGTTAAACATTTCCAGAAGACTGTCAAAATGTAAGCATCCTGAGGTTTACATAGGCCACACCATTAAATAACATATAAGCACAAAATTTTAAACATTGTTTTCCAGCAATGGTAAATATTTTAGCTAAGTAAAAACTGAAGCTTGAAATGCAATAAGCACTTAAATGACTCCTTTCTGTGCCAGAACTCTTATTTTCCCCGGTGCAACCCTGGCTGCTGGGATTAAGGCGACCCCAGGGAGCTCAGCAAATGGTTGTGGGCTATGAGGTGTAGCATGAGCCTGGCGACAGCATGCCACCCAGCCTCAAGAAGCCCAGCCACGACTGGAACCCAAGAATCAGTGTGTTCACTTTGTGGTCAGCTTCACATTTTTTCCCCTCCTTGAAAAAAAGAAAGCTGCTACAAAAATCAGGCCTCTCGCCCCACCCCCTAAGCAACAGGAGGCGGACCAAGCACAGCGCTTGAAGACTCCATGGCTGGCCCTGGCCGGGATAGCAGGGGGAGGCTGACCCCCCGGGGTAGGCAGGCTGTGTGGGGATTACAAGGCTTCCAGTTCCTCAGCGTTAAGGAGGGAAATGATCGGCTGCAGGAACAGCGGCCGCGGCCCTGCCGACGTCCTGTGCTGTCACTGCAGCAAGAAGGAAAACCCAGAACAAATTTGACGTGGTTTTCACCACAGGGTGATTGCAGTCCTATTCGAGGATGTCACAGTCACACCACCCACCGAGCAGAACTCAGAGAGAAATTAGGCCTCCTTCAAAGTGTCTCAAGTCACAGCCTATCCTGAATAGAAGAAGCCAAGGATTTTAAAGAAACACCACCCTGTGGGCCTATCTCCTTTGGTTTCCCAGTTCCTCTGATTTCTCCTTTACTCAGCGGCAGGTAAACATAGCAACAGCTCTTAAAGAGGCAGGCAGGGCAGTGCACCTTTTCTGAGATTTGGGTCACTGTTGTTACCATGAAAATCTGATCTTCTATAAAAGTCCAGCAAGTGAAGAAAAAGGAATGCAGAGACTGACACTGAGGGACTTCTGTCCACATTCAAAATCCCCAAAGCTTGAGCGATTTGTTATTGTAACACCACCCACATTGCCAAGACCCATTTGGAGCTTTGTGACTGGTCTCTGAGAGCACAGTGTAAATATTCATCACGTATCACACTAAGCAGGGACGGGGGAGGGGCGCGGTGAGGATGCGTACACAGAGGGAGTGGTTTTCGCTTTGGTTTGGCAAAACCAAAACCATGAAGGGAGCCACGTCTGTCTTCGTCCTGTTTCTGGTGAAGCTAACAAAGCTTCTGTTCACTTAGGAACCAAAATCAATCAGACTCACGGATGGCGCTGAAGCTCCCTGACTGTGTTTGGATGCTCCCCAGTTTTGAACAGTCACTTTGAATGTCAACCTGTTGACCTAAAAGTCAGACTGGACTGCAAAGTGGCTGTCTCTCCTGGAGGGACGTTCTGGAGACACAGAACTCAGACTGACCGCTCATAGGTTCTCCGCAGCCTCATCAGAGTCTAAGAAGTCAAAACCCCTAAATTTTGTTCAAGACTAGCTGCGTTCCCCAAATGATGGTGTTGGCCAAATACCACCAAATGTCAGATACAGTGACCTCTGGTTTTCGTATAAGGAAGAATCAGAGAAGATTAGAAAACACAATCGCCATTTCAGACCAGTTTTCATGCCCACCTTCCAGTGAAACTTCATATTATAAAATGAAAATCTGTATGAATTCTCACGGTAAGAAACTGCCCGAAGCACTGGGGATGACTAGAGTAAAAGTGTCCGTGCGCTGGGTTCCTCGCTCATCTAGGGTTAAACGTCATTTCTTTTACTCACTCTGAATGTCGGCACACTGAAAATCAGGGTACACATGACCTTGAAGGGCCAGGAGGATATAGCCATGCCAATAGGGATAAAAGCACCCTGAAAATGAAACATACAGAGTCCAATAATGACAATTATTGTAGTCATTCACCACCTGACATACCCAAGAGCAAACAATAGCTTTAAAAATAGTTTATTTCCTCCTTCACAAACACTTGAGCCTTCTGACCATTATGCAAGGCACCACGAATTAAATTAAAACGTGTATTAGAATGTATTTGTCTTACATGATTCAAGATAAATGGGACTTTAAAAGTGAACAGGTGCCGACTGTGGGGAGTTGGGCATGGAAGCAGGCACCAGTACTGGGGGCACGTGCTTTCCCACGGTGTCCACTGCAACAGGCAGTGACCAGCATGTGTCATCACATGAGCCGTGATCCGAAATTAGCACATCCTGGAGAGGGGCTGCATCTCCCGGGTTCTCTGTCTATACAATAAAATACGTAAAGCACTTCCCTAAAATACAAAGACTTCTCTCTAAGAGTCTTGGTACCACTAACAGAGTATGATTATTAAGCATCTTCAACGTGGTTTTCATTACAAAAAAAAAAGTTTCACGTAAAAGCAAAATCCAGAAACAGAATTAGTATATGTTTAAAATCTGAAGCCAGGCTGGCTATTTCTGATCATTTTTTCCATTTCTTCCAGTGTTATTTATAGTGATAAATACGCACCCAGTTTCCTACCAGTTGAAACACGCATGAAACACTTCGCTCTGAGCACCATGATTGCCTTTCAGTAGTCTATTTGGGACTATAATCCTAATCCAAGAAGAGCAGCTTTAACTTCTATCCAGACTTGCTCCTTTCCCCCAAAGCATGTAGTGTTGACCAAATCCCAGTAAATGTCAGATACAAACACAGGTTTGTGAGCAGAGGCCCGAAGAATGATTATGAATAATTTCACAATGATCTGGTTAAGAAAACACACAGAAAATGAATGATTTCACCTTATAAAAAGCCTCGACTTGAATTTAAACAAGAGATGGAAGTGAAAGGAGGAACACCGTTTCCATGGGAGACAAGGCGCTCTCCACCCCGGCGGTGCTCTTCCTACGGGCCTGCGCTGGTCACGGCTGAGGGAGATGCCGGTGGCTTGAACAGAGGTAGGTAAAGTCCAAATTTGTTTTCAATCCCTGCAAATGTTGCGACTGCCAGTTTGTAGCCTCCGACGTGATCAGGATTGGGAGCAGGCAGTATGATCCTGGACTTAGGAACTGGCTCTGATCCCATGGGTTTCCTAAGAGAAAATCGGGTGAGAATCTGCTGTATCATTTTTACCATGGTAAAAATGACATTCAAAGGCTGTGAAAATTTGCATCACATAAAGGAGCTGTGGCATTCTAGTCGGTTGTATGTTCGCCTTGGAAATGAGTCTGGTTACGCGATTTCAATATTTTCCTACATCTTGCCTATTTCATCACAGGAATCAGAGCGACGTAGCCTTCTTAATAACGACTGAGCACTGGAGGGGCTGCAACCTGGCTGCAGATTTAGCGGAATACTTACATGCCTCCGAAGTCAACATAGAACCATCGCTGTAGCAATTCATACGTCAGCAAAGTTACACCAAACTGGGGGGAGGACCGAAACACACGAGCTTTGAAGAAATGGGGAAATAACAGATATAATTAGGTTTTTAAAAAAATTTATCTGATACGAAAGGTTTAGTTAAGAACAAATTATTTCCCTACCACCAGCTCCTTTCCACAGAGCTTTTGGGCCTTCTTCCCGCAGTATTTTCCTGAAGCAGTCCATCACTCCGCTGTAAGTGGTTTGGCCAGCCCGGGCGGCCACCTGTAATCGCGTCTTGATAACATCAGCAGGGGTCACTAAGGATGCCGCGGGCATACCTGCAGGAGAGGCACCACCATCACAGTCTGGTCACATTCGCACTATATAAAAATCACTGTGCTTTCAACTGCTGGCCGTGGAAAGAAAGTTAAGAGTCTGATGAAATCAAATGCCTCTTCTGCTGTCCTCTCTGGGAGGCACAGCCATGGCTACCCTGTCTGCAGTGATAGAGGCTGTGCAGACATTCCTCTCCTCCCCCAGGCACCCAACCTCTTTGGAATAGGATTGTATTCGTTAAGGGTTTTAAGGAATTATTTATCAATAACACTATTTCAAGTGGAACAATGGAGAAAGCTTTTTTTTTCCTTTTTTCTTTTTCCCATCTAAATCAGAAACTTGCAAAGTTATTAGGTCCGATTTTCAGAGGTGAAGTTTCTTATGCGTTTCCTCTTCACGCTTTTCTGTGGCTGCTGGCAGTCACACAAGGTGCCTTCTCGAGAGCACACATTCAACCACCCCCTATCCACCAAGGCCTAACCTCTCCAGTTACACCAGAAAAAGACTTTCCTGAGGGCTAAGCAAACACTGTGCATGTGTGTGTGTGTGTGTGTGTGTGTGTGTGTGTGTGTGTGTGTATGTGTGGGGGGGTGTGGGGTAGTGACCAGGGATGGCGACTTCTGCAGATAATACGTCAGGATTCCTTTTTCCTAAAACTGACATCTCCAGAAAAAATATTTGACAGAAAGCTGAAAATTTATACTGGCTGATAATCAATGAAAAAGGAACAACAACAGCAACAAAACCCTCCCAAAATTACCAATGGCAAATTTTTCTACAGTCATTTTATCCAAAATGGGGCAACCCATGTTTAGATTTTTTAAAAGCGAGACTGTACTCAGAAGACACTGTCTCTTATGGTTTTATTACTTTTCCATTATGAACCTATTCCAAACCAAATTGGTCAAATGCAGATGCATAAATCTCCTTTGCTTTTTTTAAGGCTTAATAATTCTGTAAGAATTTCTGTCCAAACCAACGTGGTCTGGCTCACAAGTACATCTCATCCTTCTAACAGACAGCTTTAAAGTTACAGTGTGTGCGTGAGTGTGTGCGCGCGTGCGCGTGCCTGGGGAAATCTGCACCGTACACGTGTGCATTTATATTACTAAGTTGCATCTCTTCCTCATCCATCTTTACTGAGCTGCTCACAAACACTCATCTTAAGTAACTTTTTTATAAAATACATCACATTTTTTGCATGTGAAAAAGCTCACTTTATATCCAATGCTTCACTGGATAAGTCATACTGAATTTCCTATTAACTTGGAGGAATTATTTTAACTTTGAGCCAGGAATTTATCCTGCAACATAATGGAAGGAAACATGAAAAATGCTTAGAAACCCACTGTGTCCACACCACCCATTACATTTTACTCCCTGGTTTAGAAAGAGTTTAGCAAGGCTGCCTGCTTTAGGCACGTAGTAAAACCCTCCTTGTGACAGTAAGGAGGCATGTCCAAGGGACAGTGGGAGACACACAGGCAATAACATGGGTAGAGTCTCCTCCAGTTAGTTTTCCTAAGTAGTTCCTTGTTATGGAAAAAGAGAGAAGTACTGGGGGGGGGGGCAGGGAGGAAACATACTGATTATGAAATATGCCAAAAGAAACGGGTGAGATGCTTAGTAAGTTGTCTGGCGACTTACTGATTGGAGGTGGTGGTGTGTGTGTGTCGGGGGTGGGGTAGGGATGGGGGCTGGAAATACAGCAGCCTGCCTGGGACTCTCATCATCTCCCACCCACCCTCATCTCGCCCAGGCTGGCAGCTGTGAGGGCTTCGGAGTTACTGTGGGTCTCTCTGTGGATGGGGGACTTCTGGTGTAAGACTGGCTAAAACCCTGGGAAACAGCCTCAGGCTGCTTCAAAGCAGGAAAGCAGTATCTGCCAGAAAGAGCTGGGCCACCAGAAATCTGTTGATTTTCGGGGGCCAGGGTTGGCAAAGACTCAGTAAATTTGCCTCTCCCGGCTTCCGAAAGGCTAAGACAACACTGACCAAGAGGTCTTCCTTTTTCTATTCCCAAAGATGGGGGCGCAAGAGTCGTCTAGGAAACAGAGAGGCTTCTTCCAGGTTCCTCAACAGCAGCCTGCCCCATGCTTCAGTGATGAGACAAATAATGAGACCTTGCAGCTACCCACTACCGCTGTGACAAGAACCACTGGGGCTGCTCTCCAGCCCGACATAAAATTATAACTCTTTAAAGGGGGCTCAGCACCTAGAGAGTAGAAGTTCATTTACAACAGAAAGAAAGCACAACCAGCAAAATACAACTTTGGGGCAAGAAATCTGCAATTCTTATAAATATGCCACTAGCATTTGTAAAGAATGTCCTTCTCAGTCCACGGAATACAAAATGAGTATCTATTTATTTTGGATCAAGGTGAAGAGTTTCACTAATTCCCTCCGCACCCTTATCTATCGTATCTACTTGATGGATCAGCTTCTAAGAGACGTGTCAAGATTTGGAATGAGAAAATACGTTCTTATCATACTGTTAAGCTGAGGTTTTATAAAACAGCAGTATGTTGATAATACACAGCGGCTGATGGCAATATACCGTGAAAGGATTTCGGTTTAACATGGAACCAGAGGGTATGAGATGGAGATTCGCATGCACGCTTCCAAAGAAGAACGGAACTTGAGAACTGAGAGACTGATTTTCCATAAATGCTTGAGTTGCAGAAGACTGAGATTTATCTCCTGACCAGTGAACATCTGGCAAGCAAGGTCTCCCCATCCTCAAGCCAATGAGTGGATCGCTTGGACGCTGGCTGGACCCCCGTCTTGCACTCCTTGCCCACAGGCTCGCCTGCAGCTTGTCATGGCACGTGGTTCCTCCGCTAGTCCCGAATAAACTCAATTCCTGCTCATTCCAGCTTGCCTCAGTTTATCTCTTTATTTAGAGTGGCACTATCTTCTTAGTGAGTTTTATCTTTTGTGAGAGTCAAATATGCCTCTGTGCTTCTGAGTGCTATTTTTAAACCCTGAATTCCATTTAGTCTGACATTAATATTGCTAAACTTGCTTATTGTTGCTATTTGCCTAATACCTATTTTTCAATCCATTCTCTTTCAGTTGTTCCAGGTCACTGTTTTCTCAAACTTCAGATGACTAGATTTCCTTTCACCACTCATCTAAAATAGGCATTTGTTTTTACTAGGGGCATTGAATCCATTCAATTGTGACTGTAATTGTGGCTATTAGATTTATTTCTGCTATCCTGTATTGTGGCTTTTATTTTCTCTGCTTCTAGTTGTTTCCTGTTTGATCTCCACCCTTTCCTAATTTAAATATAAATTTATCACAGAAGCACATTTACAGCATGTACAATAAATTAGCATTTACGTGCAACCCTCACCAATAAGCCCCTCTTACATAAAAATACATATACTAAAGTCACCAGTTATTTAAATCTACTCTCGGGTTTAACTTTTATTTGCTCTGTTTCATACATCTCACATTTGCTTCTTCCTTAAACTCACTTTTCACTTTGCTTCAGCAGTGTCTGTAAGGCGTAACCTCTGAGTTATGGGAGAAACGAACTTGAGATTTGCCTTCCCTCCTGAATGCTGGTGTGCCTGGGAATGCCATCAAGGTTCCAGGCATCCTCTCCTTGGCATTTTGAAGGTAGCTAGGACTGCAGATGAAAAGGGGAGTCAACTTTTATTACTGATTTGTTTTGAGTCTGCCTTTCGTACGACTTCTCTCCAGGGAACTCCTATTAAATAGATGTTAGACTTCCTGGACTAATCCTACAGGTCTCTTACATTGCTCTTCTTTTTTATCTCTGTATTTTTGCTCCATATTGTAGTTCTTGTTTTTGTTTTCCCATGACTTCATTTTCCAGATGTAATCTGCGCTTTGAGGATATCCATTCTATCATTCAGACCATTTATGGGTTTTTAATTTTGGTGAACCCTTTATTAATTTTCAAGAAAGCTTCCTTAAGATTGTTCCTCTCAAGGGGCGCCTGGGTGGCTCAGTTGGTTAAGCACCTGGACTCTTGATTTTGGTTCAGTTCATGATCTTGGGGTCGTGAGATCAAGTCCTGATCAGGCTCTGTGCTGGGTGTGGAGCCTGCTTAGAACTCTCTCTCTCCCTCTCCCTCTGCCCCTACTCCCCTCTTAAAAAAATAATAAAATAAAAAATAAAATAAATAAAAAACATTTAAACGTAAGATTGTTCTTCTCAAATCTCTCTGCAGATCCTAATTATAGTTCTTAAAAGTTCTCTTCTTTTCTCTGAATTGCCTGTTTTCCTTGAAATTCCTCTGTTTACTTCTCTTGTTGGTCCTTGTCTGAGGGACCTCTGTCTACCTCTCAATATTTAAGTTCAAAGAACAGGCTGATTAGTGTAGCGCTGGTTTTTACCACCGCCCAGGTCAGTTTCCTCCGCAGGCTCCTCTCCTGAATGGGAGGGCCAGCAATGGGCTTTGTGGAATGCGGGAGGCCTGTAAACTAGGTACAAGGGGGTAAGGTGGCCTGGCAGGGTTGGGACCTTCCAAGTCACTGGAATGTGGAGCACGTCACTCCCGAAGTAGAAGAAATTATTTCATATCCTCCTTGGGAAGATCTAGCATTCGTTTATTTATTTATTTTTGCCATCTGGGATGAAGGTCTGGAACCTTGAGCCGTACCCTACTTTCTCCCAGTTCCTTACACTTGCCCTGTCCAGGCAGGTGATACCTTGCTTTGGAAAACAGCTCTGGGCTTTCACAGCCTGGATTCAAGTGTTGCCTAAAGCTCCAGACAAAAAGGAGCAGGGAGGACCAAGCCCCACCTTCCCGTGAGGAAGGCAGGTCTTTAACTCCTGTTACAGATTTACCTTGAGCCCCTCCCCCACTCGGTATTCCATCATGCGCTCAGAGGTTACAATTCTTTGTCCTTATGTTAACAGCAGTTTTTCTGGCCAGTGGCCTGGGTTGTAGCACCCTCCAGTCCAGTTTCAGACTCAATATGCTTCTGTTTCCTGCCTTCTGAGGGCTGGGGCTAACATTTTCTAGTGCCAGTAGGGGTTTTAAAAAAATGTGCTTTCTGACATTTTCGGGTACTTGGGACAAGAGGAGAGAGGGATGAGTACGCTCAGTCCGTCACTGTGATTCAATCTCTCCGTTACTTTTTTGTTTAAAGGATCTAAGAATTACTTTTAAATTATCTTAACCTTTGTGTGCACATCATTTAATAAATTTGTGTCAATAGTACTTCTTTCCTAACTTAATACTTTTAATACGTTCGCAAAAGCATGCTGACAGTCACACATACTTAGCACTGCTGTGTCTGTGTACTGAACAGCTTGGAAAGACACTCCCAAGTTATAACTGAGTCTAAGTTGACTTATCCCTTATCTCATCACTGACAATTAAAATCACCTGGTATGACGAAGCTCTAGAAGTTGCGAAGTGCTGGACATCCTTTATTTGAGATTATCCATAAGCCATACTGAAATGCCCTTCGTGAATCAAAAAGCAACATGTTCATTACAGGGAATTAAAACTTAGCTTCTTAATTTCAGGCTCACTGCCTCAGCTCTCACCTTCTGACACACTAAGGCATGTTGGGCAGTGAACGTCAGTTAGGCTTACTCTATCCTGTGAAATACTGGAGATGTTCCCAGTATTTATAGGTAGTCCCAGTTTACAACCAGATACATAAACCTAAAAAAAAAAAAAAATCAATATTCTCTAGGCTTTGAGATCTCTGTTAAAATACTGCTACATCAATCTAACTTCCAAATAGAATTTTTAGAGAAAGACAGCACTTAATGAATAACCGAAATTACTATAAAAATATAGAAAGCATGATCATATTAACGTAATCCCAGACCCATCTTATTTATAATACAATTGTTCAACAAAACTATATGTTCTCTGTGTAGGAGAGCAACTTAAACCCAAAATATAAGATTATATTTTATATAAAAATACACATAAAAATAGTAACAAGACATTTCTGTGTTTTATAATAAAAAAAGTTAGTGGTCAACTGCTCTTCATTGTGCTTATTTTGAGACAAGCTTTTCTCCTTTCTCTTAACGACACAGCTCCCTACAGCCCTACTTCCGGGGATTCCATGCCCAACCTGCCAGTGGGTCTGCTCCTGAGGAAACAGCTTTGCTCCCACTGGCATCCACAAGGGGCATGTGGAGGTCCGACCCATCTTCTGTCCAACAGCCCACATGTGCGCAATTCTGTGCCTGCTGCCCTTCTTGACAGTGCTGCACTGGACACGACACATGTCTACACAGAAGTCTGCCTGCCCTTCTCCGCACTGAATCCCGCCATCTGGCTGAGCCTGCCGGCCAAGGTTCTACCCTGAGCAGCTGGTTGCCTGCTTCTTCCTCTGACACCTGTTAACTGCTTATCACTAGATACAGATTTTATGTTCATCCTGTAACAAAACACATTACTTATTAATTCTGATACATTTTTAGGCATTTTTATTTGGATTTTAAGCTAAATAATCACTTGCAAATAATGACAGGTTCCTATCCCCTTTCCTAATATTTATTCCTCTCACTTCTTTTTCTTTATTTTACCACATTGAATGGAACCTCCAAAATAAGCCTGAAAAACAAGGATGATAGACACATCCTTGTCTCATCCCTAACTTCAATGAGAATGGTAGCTGTGACATTTGCCACTGGCTTCCGATATTTACAATTAAATTGAGAAAGCAGCTTTGTTCTCATGATAGAGTTAATACAGATTTGAGGAATATGCAAGACCATCAAGCTTTGAGGTTAATCTGTTCTCTGAAGAAAAAAACCAATGACAGGGCTGCCTGGGTGGCTCAGTCATTAAGCGTCTGTCTTCGGCTCAGGTCATGATCCGGGGGTTCTGGGATCGAGCCCCGCATCAGGCTCCCTGCTCAGCGGGAAGCCTGCTTCTCCCTCTCCCACTCCCCCTGCTTGTGTTCCCTCTCTCGCTGCCTCTCTGTCAAATAAATAAATAAAATCTTTAAAAAAACAAAACAAAACAAAAACACCAATGACAGTCTGTCTTGTATTTTCCTGTCCTACAGGGAAGGAGAAGATGGACAATAAAATGAAAAAAAAAGCATGGTGGCCAGCTCCCAAATGACTCTCAACGACCTTCACCTCCTGTATTCACACCTCTGCCTCTGTTCAGTCTCCCTGTACGTTACACAGGGCTGATCGGTGTAGTCAACAGGGTGGTGTAGAATGAAGGAGTGTGACTTCCAAGGCTTGGTCACATAACACATGGCAGCTACAAGTATGCTTTGCTTTCTTCCCCTTCTTTTTCTACCTACCCTTCTCCCCATCCTTTCATCCCTCTCTGACCTGGCTCTGGGGGACGTCAGCTACCATGTCACAGGAACATCCAAGGTGACCAACAGTGAGGCCGTGTGGTAAGGAATTGAGGCTTCTTTGCCAATGGCCATGTGACTGAGCCACCGTGAAAGTGAATCCTCCACGTTCAGCCGAGCCTCTGGCTGACATCTGGCCTGCAACCCCATGACAGATCTTGAGCCGCAGGCACTCAGATAAGCCACTCCCAGTTCACAGAAACTGTGAGATGATCGGTGCTTGCAGTTTCCAGCTGGCCGGTTTTGGGGTAATCGGTTATGCAGCCATAGATAATGAATACAGAAGGTATCTGAAAAACAACTCTGAAAGATACTGGGATGGCCGCAGGGCTAAAACAGCAGCATGCTCCAGTTCCAACTTCCAAGAATAACGTGGTAATGCATTAAAAGCAGTCATACATTTTACTAGCAAACTCACTTTAGCGAATCTATTTCTCTAAGGAAAATGACCCAGAATAGAGGAAAAGCCTTTAAGCACAAAGATGTTTTTTTACGATATAATGTATTTAAATTTTTTTGAAAAAAAGTATCTAAGATTGAGGGTTAGATAAATATGCAGCAGTTATAAAACTAAGTTTATAAAGTTTTAAAAGACATATAATATTATCTAACATTTAAAAATACTTATTATGTGCCAGGTACTTTCTTGGATCTTTACATTTTTAATTTATTTCTACTGATCTCTATAATAATCTTATGAGACTAACACTATTCTTCACCCCATATGCAGATGGAGAAACAAACAGAGAGGGGTTACAGAACTTGCAGATCACACAGCTCTAATTGGGAAACTGGAATGGGAACCTGCCTCGTCTGGCCCCACAGCAATCCGCCATGAACCATCTCGCTGCGCTGGCTAACAGTGCTTCAGCTACGAACGTAAGCGAAAACCACATCTCCACAGTGTGATCATAACTGTTAAAAACTATGCAAGGAGAAACAAGTTAGCAGAAATGTTAAAGGGGGGTTATGTTATACAGTCATGGAATAATAGATAATATTTGCTTATTTACCCTTTCAATTACTTTCCAAATATTTTACAATTAGCAATATTACTTTCCTAATCACAAAAATAATAGAAGGAAGAAAATAAACCTTAAAAGAGAAAAGAATCTACTAGTAATTTCTACGGCTCTGGCAGCATGGTTTACTTAGGAAATATCTACCCGGAGATGAAATCCCTTCTGGGTGGCTATCTTTCTCTAAGGGAAGAGTTAAAGGTGCTATTTTTGTGGTGTGAGGAAAACACGGCTTGGAGAGAGTCCTAGACTCTGAGCTCTAATACATGTTTTCTGGTTTTATAACTGATTTCTGGAGTAAGCTGCAGACCGATTCTCTTGGATTCAATGTGATACTGGCTGGTATTTATTGGGTATTTACTGCATGCTAGGCACGATGCGAAATCCTTCACACAGGTGTTCTCACTTGCACCTGACAGCTACACTCTGTAGTTGGTACAATTATCGTCTCCGTTCACAGCCACAGCCTCGGAGGCTTGGGAGAGGTTAGGTAACTTGTCCATGGAACACACTCATCAAGTGGTAAGGCAGTTCTCCCCAGTAGCTCCTCCCTCATTTCCAGTAAGTAATGCACAAAATGCGTTGTATTATAATTTTTGTTTTAAAAAATACTCATTTAGGTCCATGTAAAGGACATAGAAAAGGATACGGTTAATGAATGGCTAAATTGGGATTAAAACTGGGAATTCTGTAGTCTAGTCTCAAAATCATGATTTCTTGATACAGGCAGAGTGGCTTCCTACGAGGAAGGTCCCTGAGGAGCCAGGAAAGGACAACCCTGCTTCATTTACCAACATCACCACTTTTGAAAAAAGGGATTAAGGAAGAATTAAAGAGGAGCTCCCCGGTTCCTGCCTTCAGGGGCTCCTTAGGCTACAGGCAGGCCCACAAACAGCAAACAACTTCTCAGAGCAGGGGGTTGTTCTCCTGAGACTCAGCCACATATCCCTGGAGAACAACACCTGTATCAAAAACATTTGGACCCAGGCATACCATGATTGCCTTAGGGTCCATTAACTCATTAAATGTTTGCTACCACCTGGAGAGGAATCCAGATTGTTCAAGCCTTTAGGGTCTCTGAACAAGGAGCATCAAAGGATGGATGTAGAAATGGGCCAGCCCCTCAACATTTATTTATTTATTTATTTATTTATTTATTTATTTCTATTGACATATTCACTGTAGCACTGAAAACAAGAGTCATTTCCATCCGGGGCTCAATAAGGATATCCTGTTCCTGTGACACAGCTATGACCAATCAGGTATCTCCTCAGTCTGAGTCTTGCTGATTCTATGTTACTTTTGACTAAATAACAACTACTGCTGGGGAGCCTGGGTGGCTCAGTCAGTTAAGCATCTGCCTTTGGCTCAGGTCATGATCTCAGGGTCCTGGGATCCAGCCCCATGTTGTGCTCCCTGCTCAGCAGGGGAGTCTGTTTCTCTCTCTCCCCTTGCCCCTCCACCACTCGTGCTCTCTCTCTCTCAAATAAATAAAAACTTTAATAAATAAATTATTTAAAAAGTTATTAAATAATAACTACTGCTTACATTCTGGATAAGCATTTATGTACTATTTTGGTCAGACACCTTCCAGCACAAGTATTCAAAATTTTAAAACCTTCTAGCTGGACTGTTATCACCGTTTTACTGTGAAGTGAAACTATGAAATGATACAGAACTTAGAATTCAACAATACCACAAAATGCACCATATGTTACTGAGCCTTTTCTGGAGTTAAGAAATTAAGCTTGCCTAATCTAATCTACCAGAAGATTAATTTCTTCTCTTTTCTTTTCAGTAGCTATTCAAAGCAACTCTAGCCGCCTCATGTGTACCCTATCAAGAACTGTAAGCAAACAATTCCAGGGCACTGACATGGGAGGGGTGGGGGGAGACGGCGGGGGGGGCGGGTAGAACAGGGCTCTGGGAGGGCCACTCACCAGCTATGGCGCCAGCCAAGAGCAGGCTTCCGGGACTAACCTGCCCATCTTCGTTTGCAAAGGAAGCCTTCACATGAGCATAGCACGGGAAGTAGATGGCCGAGAAAGGAATGTCCCGCAGAAAGCATGCTTTGGCACCCTGCACATTTGAAAAGGAAGAAAAACCACATGAAACACATATCCCATTGAGAAGATCAAGCTTTTCTGGAACTTACCTCAGAACAAAATATTCCTGGAGGAGACCAAGTTTGTACTCACAAGTTGAAAGGGGAACAGAAAAAAAATAACCCCGATTCAGCAAGTAATAAATCTGAATTTTGTTTTTAAAAATAAAACTAATTTTATTGTGTGGTGTGAGCAAGAAGGGGATCGTTCTCATTTATTCCAATGATAAGATTTCGATTCAAACACTTTTGGAACTCTGCCTGCAACATCCTTTTAAATCCCTACCACTGGCAAGTCACTCACTGGCATTTCAACGAGTATCTGTTCTCAGAAGATGGGCAGTAACACCAAGGTACCCCTTTGTTTACATACTAGGAAGTAGACAAATTTTATAGGTGGCAGGGGAAGAGGTTTGTTTTTTGTCTTGTTTGAGACTCTGATGAAAGTGTTGGACTCTTTCCCAGAAAAAATTACACATACGTAAAAAATTATATACCTTTTCAAGGGGTTCATGGATCCCCTAATTTATTCACATACTTACCCCTTCTCCTCCAGGGTATGAAACATTGATAAATGCTTGTTCTAAAGCTTTAAAATATTTACAATAATTCCTACCCATTTAAGAGCTGTGTGTAGAGCAATTAGCAACTAGAGCAAAGTCTTCAAATAATTTCTGGTGCCAAAATAATGCACGGGAAGGCCTTGAGAACTGGTGTGTGCCCAGAAACGTAGCATTCTGATGAAAACCACAAGACATATATTGTGTCTCAGGCAGGCTAAATGGGAAGGAAGTCACCCCTTTTCAACACCTAATGATTTAATACCATTTCTTTCACAGATTTCTAATACCTAAAAATTTCCACTAAATTGAG
>NW_024425563.1:66496250-66513334 GCF_017311325.1 Ursus maritimus | reverse complement strand
ATTTATTTATTTATTTATTTATTTATTTATTTATTTATTTATTTCTATTGACATATTCACTGTAGCACTGAAAACAAGAGTCATTTCCATCCGGGGCTCAATAAGGATATCCTGTTCCTGTGACACAGCTATGACCAATCAGGTATCTCCTCAGTCTGAGTCTTGCTGATTCTATGTTACTTTTGACTAAATAACAACTACTGCTGGGGAGCCTGGGTGGCTCAGTCAGTTAAGCATCTGCCTTTGGCTCAGGTCATGATCTCAGGGTCCTGGGATCCAGCCCCATGTTGTGCTCCCTGCTCAGCAGGGGAGTCTGTTTCTCTCTCTCCCCTTGCCCCTCCACCACTCGTGCTCTCTCTCTCTCAAATAAATAAAAACTTTAATAAATAAATTATTTAAAAAGTTATTAAATAATAACTACTGCTTACATTCTGGATAAGCATTTATGTACTATTTTGGTCAGACACCTTCCAGCACAAGTATTCAAAATTTTAAAACCTTCTAGCTGGACTGTTATCACCGTTTTACTGTGAAGTGAAACTATGAAATGATACAGAACTTAGAATTCAACAATACCACAAAATGCACCATATGTTACTGAGCCTTTTCTGGAGTTAAGAAATTAAGCTTGCCTAATCTAATCTACCAGAAGATTAATTTCTTCTCTTTTCTTTTCAGTAGCTATTCAAAGCAACTCTAGCCGCCTCATGTGTACCCTATCAAGAACTGTAAGCAAACAATTCCAGGGCACTGACATGGGAGGGGTGGGGGGAGACGGCGGGGGGGGCGGGTAGAACAGGGCTCTGGGAGGGCCACTCACCAGCTATGGCGCCAGCCAAGAGCAGGCTTCCGGGACTAACCTGCCCATCTTCGTTTGCAAAGGAAGCCTTCACATGAGCATAGCACGGGAAGTAGATGGCCGAGAAAGGAATGTCCCGCAGAAAGCATGCTTTGGCACCCTGCACATTTGAAAAGGAAGAAAAACCACATGAAACACATATCCCATTGAGAAGATCAAGCTTTTCTGGAACTTACCTCAGAACAAAATATTCCTGGAGGAGACCAAGTTTGTACTCACAAGTTGAAAGGGGAACAGAAAAAAAATAACCCCGATTCAGCAAGTAATAAATCTGAATTTTGTTTTTAAAAATAAAACTAATTTTATTGTGTGGTGTGAGCAAGAAGGGGATCGTTCTCATTTATTCCAATGATAAGATTTCGATTCAAACACTTTTGGAACTCTGCCTGCAACATCCTTTTAAATCCCTACCACTGGCAAGTCACTCACTGGCATTTCAACGAGTATCTGTTCTCAGAAGATGGGCAGTAACACCAAGGTACCCCTTTGTTTACATACTAGGAAGTAGACAAATTTTATAGGTGGCAGGGGAAGAGGTTTGTTTTTTGTCTTGTTTGAGACTCTGATGAAAGTGTTGGACTCTTTCCCAGAAAAAATTACACATACGTAAAAAATTATATACCTTTTCAAGGGGTTCATGGATCCCCTAATTTATTCACATACTTACCCCTTCTCCTCCAGGGTATGAAACATTGATAAATGCTTGTTCTAAAGCTTTAAAATATTTACAATAATTCCTACCCATTTAAGAGCTGTGTGTAGAGCAATTAGCAACTAGAGCAAAGTCTTCAAATAATTTCTGGTGCCAAAATAATGCACGGGAAGGCCTTGAGAACTGGTGTGTGCCCAGAAACGTAGCATTCTGATGAAAACCACAAGACATATATTGTGTCTCAGGCAGGCTAAATGGGAAGGAAGTCACCCCTTTTCAACACCTAATGATTTAATACCATTTCTTTCACAGATTTCTAATACCTAAAAATTTCCACTAAATTGAGAGACTCTTCAAAGAAAATAATGAATCCATCCAGATTCAACAGATCTAGCCACGCCCAGTGACATTTAGTAAGGCTGAGTGATGCTGGATCTCGGGGATTTCTGCTCGAAGCTAGGCTCCACTCTGTCAAAGTTCCTAACACCACACATCTGTTACTATAGCCTTGGCTTTCTGACACCATCATCACACTGCTGACTCAAACTGAGACTGTGGGGAATAAAATCCCTAGTCTTTTTCATATGAATCGCTATTAACCTAGGGATACTGTAACTTACTTAGTTGCCTTAAATAAATAACATAAGCAGGGCTTTGTCTCATCCTAGTAAATTTCATCTTAGCGTGGCCCAGGCTTCTAACCAGAACAGATGCTTAGAATCGGGATTCTATCATGCTTGCTCTTCCTCGGTCAACTTACCCATGGATGTATTAAGATATCTTTGTCCATTCTGTATAGATATTCAAAAAAAGGGGGATGACAGATCTACATAGTCCTGCCAATCGACCCACACTTCAGTATCTTGTCTACCCTCGAACTGTTAAATGCCTAACTGAAAAGAAGAACCACAAAATCCACCACACCCAAATTCCTCCTTTTATATATATGTGCAAACGGATGCCCAGGATGATTATTAATCGATCAACTGCACATTTCCTAAGGGCCACACTAATGGTTTGCTCAGGGGACATCCTTGGAGGCAGTGCCAGAGACAGGTCTAAAACTCAGGGCAGGACTCTCAAATCTTTCCACCCCCCAGCCCCGCCGTCGCCCCCTCAGCTTTCTCAAGGGGGAAAAGTACAGTCGAATGCCAGGATCCCTGCGTAGCATCCAGTCCTTCCCTTATGATCAGTTAATGTGGGCAGGTAAGACCCTCACGTGGCTGTTTCACTGTTTACTTCCTTTGCCTCATTTGCCTCCAAAACTTCCTGTAAATTCTGCTAGCCATTTACTCCCTGGCAGACTCTGTTGAGGAAATATTCAAATTAGATGCCAAATAACCAATTCAAATGAAGATCAGTTAAATCTTCATGCCCAGCTCCCTCTATATAGTAAAAGAAACACTGCCATATTACTAGCTTTCTAAACAAATGTCTTTGCAGTAATTTTTTAGGCTGATACAATTCTTCCTCTCACAAACCTTGCTTTTTACTAAATCTATTTAATTTTTACTTTTAACCTCATCTCCCAAATCTTCACATCGGAGAGCCAAACTTCAGTCTATTTTTTTGCTGGTAATATTTTTCCTTTAAAATGTTTTCTCCCCCTGATTATAAAATATTAACTGCTCATCACAGACAATACAGAACAGCATTAAACATTTAAATTGCCTACTCGTCACCACCCAGAGAAACCACTGCAACTACGTGTTTTGGAGCGTTTCCTTCAACAGGAATATTAGTAACTATTATCGTTGAGACTGTCACTCTGTGGTTCTGAGTTATTCTTTTCTTCTCCTTAAATTCATGGCGTATGGTTTTGTGGGTTTTTTTGGGGGGTGGCGGGTTTGGAGAGGAAGGGACTGGTATGGTTCAACGTCTCCTTCATTACTCAGCCATATTGCCTAAATTTCCTTTCTATTTGTTGTCGGCAAAACTCTACGGTCATCTTTGGTCTTAGCTGTCCTGTGGATTAGGCCCCGCATTCTCACCCTTCTCAAAGTTTCATAATGACTTCACTTTCCCATTTTCCTCTCCTTGGTCAGTCTGGTTCCTCTCAGGTAAAGCTGCTCAATGCCCCATGCATCTGATCAATCAAAGTACTATCACTCTGCAAATACCTTGATGATTGCTAAGCTGCGAACATCAACTCCTTGAATATCACCTCTTCATTCACTTAAAGCCCAAATACCACCCTTTCCACAGAGGATTCGTTAACCAGAGGGCAGACAGGGAGTGAATTCCACACAGCTCTACGCTGTCTGCGCTTTCTCAGTGCTGTTCTGATTTTCTTCATGCTCTTCCATCTGCCTCTATCAATGTTGCCTTTTCCAGAGAGTAAGCACCCAGGGGCCAGGAACCAGGGGCTAAAGAACACACATCAAAATCTCTGGCTGTCACTTGGGGCCTAAGGCATGTTCTGGTGACACTGATTTGACTGCCAATTCACACAGAAACAACAACAACAACAACACATAATTAAAAAGAGAAACAAGAGGCTTTGGGATACGTTGTTAGACTCCTACAAGGAAAATGAACTCACTTCTTGGAGAAATATATTAGAAACCCAAAAGCCAAGCTTTTGGTTTGCAAACAAAGATCTATAATTTGTCGGGGATAAGATACAACAGGGCTTAGGAAAAAGCAGCTGATGATTTTGTACGGGAATGTGAAGATTTTAAAATAGGAGAGAAAGACAGCTCTGAGTCTCTCTGATGCTTATGCGGCTTCAAGATGATCAGAAGGCCACGGGAAGACGTGACATGAAATTAGAAACCTCCCTGTGACACCGAAGAGTAAGGCGCCGGGAAGCAGCAGTTGGGTTTTCCCAAGAAGGAATGCTCCCTCCTGTCCTGAAATCATGACAATAAATCCTGTCTCTGTGTGAGAACATGTGTCTAGTAAGGGATGCAACATGCTTAAAAAGATGTTTGAAAACATTCCTGATGCCTGAGAAGAAAAATGGCCCGATCAAAACACAAGCAAGCAAGCAAACAAACAAGACCAAATCTAAGGAAAAAGTGGAGCCACACTGTGAAACGCCAAAGGAAAAATGGGTCAGAAGATGTATTTTTCCTACCTGGAATCAGACAAGGTCGTCAGGTAATTTATGCATGTTAGAGTGAAGAGCAGACCTTCAAAGACGTCACAGGTTTCTGATCTGAGAAAAGGGAGAGGGAAAACCAAGGAAGAAAGAAAACCTATGGGGCCAGGGGCTTAGGAATAAATGATGGTCCCGAGGAGGTGTCACCCGCACTACGAACATCAGGACGGTGGGGACAGGAGGTGTGTGTCTCCCTGCCTCCCCTGGGGCCTGCGTGGGCACCTCCCTGCAGCAAATCACTGTCTGGAGTCAGGGGCGCCCCTCGCCCCTCTCACACCCCAGGCATCAAAGCCCAATTCCCAAGGAGAGCTAATGTTGCAAAAGGTGGGAGAAAAGGACTTCTTAAGTTTCCCCGCCTTCCTTCTTTCCTCACTACTTTCTTCAGGTCTAAGGCACAAAGGCAGGTGCCAATTTGTAAGGCTGCCTCCGGCAACATGGGACCTGCGGCCCCAGCACAATGGAAAGGGAAGCAGGAGGTGAAAAAGGCTCTTCAAGTTCCCACAGTAAGAATGTTTCTCTCCCAGATTCCTTGATAAAGCCTTCGCTTCACGGTGAATACCCATTCCCTGGTCCCACATCACAACACGGAACCCAGCTGACTTGCAATCTACTTGCCCACGTCTGATCTTTCCTAAGTGGGCAGCCGTTCTGAACAGGCAACGTGATAAGCAAGGGCGACATTCCATGCTGCCCACGAGCCTGCGTCAGCAACACAAAAATGATTACTTTGGCCGTTAAAAAATTAATAAATTACAAAGTGTGTGCCACCTAAAATAAATCTTTAAATGTTCTTGCCCTATAAGAAAATCCCCACATTTTCCTGCCTTAAATCTTCCTCACTGGTTCTCTGGGCAACTCTGCCCTCAGACTCTCTGGTCGGCCCTCCATTTCCTCTGCACACACAGTAAAATCACTTGGGGAAAATTCATACACGCAAAATGCAATCATTTAATCTCTTACCATTCATTAAAGCACTTTCTCCAAAGAGGGAAAATTATTGGTTTTTTATTTCCTTTTTAACAAAAGGACCACTAATAACAGACAGGAATGATAAAGGCGTCTCAGGGGAGACCTATATATAAATAAACTAGAATCAAAACTCAAATCTAGTTTAATTCTCTACTCTGGCTCCATTCCTATTCTGTATCGTTCTAAGGCCTCTCGTCATCATTCTGTTTTAGAAGTCTAGGAAAGCTTCTTCAAGGCTTGGTCTCACTTAACCTCTGGTCAATCGTCTACAGGCAGCATGGGCCACTTAGGCTCAGAGACACTGGCCACGGTATTGCCGTGGCAAAAGAACTACTACTGCTTCTCACCCTTTTTTGATGTGGACACTGGAAAGTTCAAGGGAGCTTAATCAGTTCTTAAGTTGCTGGAATCATCCACTCAAGTTTACTCTGGCAGCTCTGTCGGGCATGAAATTGTCAAAAGACAGAACACAACAGGATTTGTATCTCTCTCCCTCTCTCTCTCTCTGACACACACACACACACACACACACACACACACACACACACACACAGAGCTATCTCCAACGTCTCTTTTTTCTTCTTTTAAAGTTCTGCATCTTGGATGGTATCACACCTACCCAATCAATCTGAGGAACAAAAAACAAGCCTGAAGAATGATTGCTGATAAAGGAGTGGGGCCAGTGCAGGTCTTTTGCATGCTAATTCCTGCTGCTTCTAGCTGGACCTGCAACCACAGCTCGAAAACAGAGTCTTTCTAATACAGGGGAAGGTAATTACACTCACAAAGGCACCTCTGTGTCAGGGCCGGGCACCGGAGCCAGCAGGTCTGGGAGACCAAGGCTTAACAGAGACTCCTGCAGTGAATGCACATTGTCTAGCATGGGGGAAAATGCCAGACGGAGGGACCTGCAGCATTCAAGACAACAGTGGTGCACCTTGTCTGAGGAGGTTACTGAATGCTTCTGGCACCTGTAGTCAGAGCCACCCCTCCTTTCCTACCTTACAGGTTTAGAATTTATTTGGCGTGTATAATTGTATATTTTGATCCTGGAGCTACAAACAATGGGCAGCATGTCAGGTCTTGATCCTTAGCATTCCTCTTGTTTCTCCCAAGCGAGTTAACCCTTGTATACACAGTCTGGCTTTCACCTCTCCTGCCCAGTCAAGGGAGAGTGAGGCCCACGTGCCTGGGATTTGAACAGGCTGAGTTTCAGTATCTTGCTGAGAAATAGCACCGGTGCCAAGACCCGTTATGGGATTGTGTCACTGGTGTTAAAACCAAATGACCCAGGAAATAATTGGAGACCTGGTATCAGTGACATTGAAATTACTTCAATTTGAATATGAAATATCAAAACCTATTATTTAGTTTCTTTAGCCCGGGGACTTTCAGGATACTGGCTTCTCCTTAATTTCACTGCAATTCTAATCAAAGCATCTTGGTGACTCCAGGCTTTTTTTTTTTTGTGGTAGGAAATGCCACACCTGTGTTGGTTCTGGTTCTCTACTGTTCTATCGTACGCTGCTTTGCCATCAACGATGCTCGTATTTAGACAGGCTGGAAATCCAGCAAGTGGCACCGAGTTTTACTACATGGACTTGTGGTCTCTGAGCAAGTAACCTTCACGAAGCTAATCTATAAAACATGTTCCACCTTTTTCATTTTCCTTTCCTTTCCCTTCTTGCCTTCTTTCTTCTGACGTCTCCCCAGTATCTATTTGCAAGGTCCACAGTCTGTTTAAGCGTTTATTTCCTGGAAATTTTAATATACGCACTTGTCTTTGTTATCTTTACCTTCCTCCTGTATAATACACGCATTTTATACAACTTATATTATGAGCAACCCCCCATCTTATTGTCATGTACTTTAATTCTAGCTTTAAAAACATTGAGCATTGTATTGTAATTGTAATTACCATTGTAATTACCATCACACGTGTATTTAAATTCACAATGCTATTTAGACTAAACATTTACCACTTCCTTTGCTCCTCATTCCTTGCTGCATCTCCAGCCTGTCACCTGGATCGCTTTCCTTCCACCTAAAGTACATTCTAGAATTTCCTTTAGTAAGGCCTTATCAGTGATACGCATTTTGAGTATTGCTAAGTCTAAACAATGTCTTTATTTTATCCCTGTTCCTGGAAGACATATTTACAAGGTATAGAATTCTAAATTGAAAGGTTTTTCCTCCACACACTGAAAACACCTTGCCGATGTCTTCTGGCTTTTATTGTTCTTGTTTTTAAGTTGGTTGTCAGTTCCACCGTTCTCTCTTGGGGCACCTGCTTTTCTCTCTGGCCATCTATGAGCTTCCCTTCAGCCTTGATAGTCAGCAGTTTCACTGTGACATGTTTAGTCTGGATTATTTTTATTTATCCCACTTGCGACTTGTTGTGCTTCTTGAATCTAAGGATTGACAGCTTTTTAGACATCATGTCTCCTTTCCTTCTGGTTTTCTTTTATACCTATTAGACCGTCTCATACTTTCCTTTATGTCTCAATCTCTCTTTGCCTCTCTGTTCTTAGTAATTCTCTCTTCAGCTATGTTTAATCTGTTGTTAAAGCCAGAATTTTGAAATGTTCAGTTTTAAATTTTAATCATTATAAATATGTTCACCCCTTTTAATTTTTCAAAACAAATAAAAACATTCATTTTATATTTCTGATAATTTTGAAATTTTAAGTCTTTGTAGGTTTAAAATGCTGCCTGTTGTTTTTTGCTATCTCTTCTTAAAGTGCTTTGTTTCCTTATGTGATTGGAGATTTTAGACTATGAGCTGTTCATTTTTCTTGGAACAATATCTATGAAAATTCTTTGATGTCTGGGTTGAAGGTGTTTTTTGTTTTTTTTGTTTTTGTTTTTTTTCATTCTAGTTAGTTGACATACAGTTCAATATTGGTTTCAGGAGTAAAGTTCAGTAGTTCATCATTTACATATCAAACCCACTGCTCATTGTAACAAGTGTGAAGGTGGGCTCCTTTTGAGAGAACTTGTGTTTGCTTCGTTCAGGTATCTGGGGGCACTACTAATGCAAGACTTTGCCAGCTTGAGAGTCTTCATATCACCCAAGAAATATAAATTCAGCATGCAAACCCATATGAGACAAGCTTAGAATTCCTAATTACTCCCAGGGGACAGCTTTCTCCTCTCCCTTCCCTCTCCCTCCAGAACCAAAGCAATTTTCCTTACAGTCCAGAATGGTAAAAGAGAGCATTTTAATTTTACCCTTACGCTGAGGGTATGACCCTTTGAGGTCCCCCTTTATGGAAGAGGAAATTTCTTCAGGACCAGGAATTAGATAAGGCAAGAGTGGTCCCTAAAACAGAAACTTGAAGGAAGCACTCAGTAACAGGGCTGTTCAATAAAAGGTCAGCACCTGAGAGTAAGTGCCTCCTTACATTTTGTGACCTAAGTGCTTTACTTGCTTGCCCACCTGAACTCTACCCTTTTAGACTTAGCAGTTTGGGCAGTACCTGGTTGTTCCCTGAGACATCAACAATTAATGTTCAAGTTCAGGTGTTTGGCAAATGCCTTGAAGGGTTCTCCTTATCTCACGTAAATTTTGGCTTGTATATTCCTAACTCATGAATTTGAAAAGGCTTTTATAAAATATACTAAAGTATATTACCCAACATTTTTAGTTGTTTTCAATGAGATGATCAGCTCAAATATCCTATCTGCAAATGATTAGAAACCTTATGGGCAGGGGCGCCTGGGTGGCGCAGTCCTTAAACCTCTGCCTTCGGCCCAGGGCGTGATCCCAGCGTTCTGGGATCGACCCCCACGTCAGGCTCCTCTGCTGGGAGCCTGCTTCTTCCTCTCCCACTCCCCCTGCTTGTGTTCCCTCTCTCACTGGCTGTCTCTCTCTCTGTCGAATGAATAAGTAAAATCTTTAAAAAAAAAAAAGAAAGAAAGAAAGAAAGAAAGAAAGAAAGAAAGAAAGAAAGAAAGAAACCCCATGGGGAGAACCTAATGCCTTAAAGAGGAGATGCTCAAGTTGGCTTGCTCTTGACACATCCCCTTGATAAGTTTCCTTCAAAATGTTGCAATATTATATAGGCAACGCCCCTGATAATTCTTTTTTCACCTTCTCTCCCTGATGTACCCAAGCTCTCCAAGCCCAAGGAGAAAGAAAAAAGCTCTTTATTCCAATCCCCTTCAGCACACTCAATGGAGGCCATCTCTCTGCATTGTCAACCATTACGGCTGTTCACCTACTCGAGGTGTTCCACCTTTCCGCATGCAATTATCTCTTCTTGAAGAAAATGACTTTTCAGAGAATAAGTAGACTGTATTCAAAAAAATAGTCAAAATGTACCATCTTATTAGGGTTGTGTTGGTGGCTCAGTTGGTTAAGTGTCTGCCTTCGGCTCAGGTTATGATCCCAGGGGCCTGGGACTGAGTCCCACATCGGGCTCCTTGCTTAGTGTGAGGGGGTGGAGCCTGCTTCTCCCTCTGCCTGCCACTCCCCCTGCTTGTCTCTCTCTCTCTGACAAATAAATAAAAAATCTTTAAAAAAAAATGTACTATCTTAATATGGATCTATATCTGAATTCTGCCACTCCCCACCAATGGCAGGACATTATCGGAACAAGGATACAGGCATTGGAGTCAGAAACCTGAGCTCAGATCACTGCTCTGCCACTTAGCTGTAAGTTTTCAATATCTCTGTACCTCAAATTCCTCATCTATTAAATGTGAGTAACTTTCTTAGCGACATGAGAATTTAGATCCAATGACTAACATAAAGTACCCAGTACAATACTTAGCAAAAGGATCTTCAATAAAAGGTGATGATATAAAGGTAATTACCATTATCAACGAAAAGCACACTGTCCTGCTGCAGCAGCAAATGGAAATAGCTAATATATTCTTTAAACAACTTGCAGCTGAAGTAGTACTCCTAGATGGTTTCATACCTGCATCACAGTAGAGTTCTGTATTTATCAGGCTAAGAGCCAATCTTTTATTTGGCAAAAGACCTAATCCTAGGTTTATACTAGTTTGCTAAATTGATCATACCCCACATGGGAATTTTTTACTGTCACACAGTCTATTTCCTTAATTTTACAGTCAATAAACATGTCTTAAACTGGGTACTTTTTAAATGAATACATCAGTCACAATAAGAAACCAGATAAATGGAAGAACAGAGTAGCAGAAATGTATCTATCATTTCTAGAAAACATATTCGGAGCGCTCTTTTATTTATTTTATTTTTTTAAAGATTTTATTTATTTATTTGACAGAGAGAGAGACAGCCAGCGAGAGAGGGAACACAAGCAGGGGGAGTGGGAGAGGAAAAAGCAGGCTCCCAGCAGAGGAGCCCGACGTGGGGCTCGATCCCAGAACGCTGGGATCACGCCCTGAGCCGAAGGCAGACGCTTAACGACTGAGCCACCCAGGCGCCCCCAGAACGCTCTTTTAGCAATGGATTAGTAGCACCATTTTCAGTATTTTTAAACATAAAAGACTGCATATTATATTTCAAAGTTTAATTAAAATAAGAAACTGTTGTGTTAAAACTAATCCGGGGGCGCCTGGGTGGCTCAGTCGGTTAAGTGTCTGCCTTCAGCTCAGGTCATGATCCCAGAGTCCAGGGATGGAGCCCAGTGTCGGGCTCCTTGCTCAGCGGGGAACCTGCTTCTCCCTCTACCTGCCTCTTTCCCTGCTTGTGCTCTCTCTCTCTGACAAATAAATAAAACCTTAAGAAAATAAAAACAAAAACAAAAAAACCCAACTAATCCTTCAGGCACTCAGCAAAAAACAGAAACAAAAAAACTCACAACAGAAGAACAAAACGCTAACTTGATAAAAATGTTGGCCTCTGGAAAGACAGGTTATCTGTCACATGGGACTGCGAGACCAACATTTTATTGTTACATACTCTTTTACATCTCAATTTTCTTCTTTTAAAAACTATTTTGCCTACTAACATTAATTTTTAAAAAACATGGGGTGCCTGCATGGCTCAGCTGGTTAATCATCTGACTCTTGATTTCGGCTCAGGTCATATCTCAGGGCTGTGAGATTGAGTCCTGTATTGGGCTCCATGCTGGGCATGGGGCCTGCTTGGGATTCTCTCTTTCTCTCTCCCTCTTTTAAAAAACAAAACAAAAAACCTTTATGGCACTAATTATTAAAAAGCTATGGCACTATATGGTTACATTCTCTCACCTCCCTTAGTGCTAGTCATTTTGAAGGCGATGATACCATATTCATCTTTTGTAAGATTAGTTCTAGTAGAGTGTTGGCCCTCAACAAGTATTTGGTGAACAAATGGAAAAATTATTTAAAAAATTAACCTTTTCTAATATTTTTTATTTTTATTTTCCTTATGAAGTTTAAAAATTTTAATTCCAATACAGTTAACATGTAGCGTTAGCTTCAGGTGTACAATGTAGTCATTTTCTAGTACTTTTAAGAACCTTTTCTAGTCCCCTCTCAGCACACTCAACACCTTTGGACAGTGTTTTATAAAAATAATATTTCAAGGTGCCTCCTTTTATTCGCTATTCTAAAGTCCAAAGAAGAATGCCTGACTTGGAGACAGGGGCTGACCACACAACATCAGAAATTATCCAGGACTGGGGCAGAGTGGAAGGAACTGGGTATTTCTGCAAGAATCCATTAGTTGACATCCTATAATTTAAAATTAATAATACCTAACACATCATGCAAACTATGTGCTAATTTCTAGCCTATGTCATTTCCGTGCATTATTTTTGTAAATCCTGACAACAATCCTATAACCATGTAGGTACTATGCCTATCCTCTTTGTACAGATGATACACCGAAAATACAGGGATAGAAAGATTTAAAGTCTTTTTTTTTTCCAGTTTGTTGTTGTCTTTTTAATGCAAACTTTAAGCATAATATGGATAATATCATATGACTTGCAATATTATTCTCAAGTTCACACCATATTAGATACAAAACCTGGCCCCTCGAGGTATTAGATACCCTCTTCTGAATTTTGAAAATTCTGCCTTTTAGTAAGATAAGATGTCCAAAGTGTTAATTTTCATGGAAGATATTTTTGACAAAGCTATCAGGAAGGCACAAAGTTATTTTTCAACGAACACAGAGATATCACTTGGAACAGCAATATGGCTCCATTGTCAGGTTACCTGGTTTTGGCGCGGCATATGGGACTTGTGTTGCTACTCTGGTTAATATATATGTTAAAAAAAAATAAAAGGGCCCTCTTGCCTCACAATGGATAAAATAATTTTAATTTCTATAATTTAAAGAGCTGACAGAAGATCTAACATGTTCTTATTCTAAAAAATAAAACAGAGCAAAGCAGAGTCATTGTCCCAGAATATCTACCATATTAAAATAGCACTGGGTACTAAAAACAACTAGCAAGAGCAGTAATCTAACTGCCCTGGCCTAAGCTACCGGACGCTCACGATGCTTGATGCCCCCTCAATTCTTTCCACCTCCATTCTCACCGTCCACCATGGCACCAAACCTGCCAGCTGTGGCTCACTGTCTATGCTCAGCATGTAACTTTGTTGTCAAACTTCCGCCAACTATCCAGCACGTGCTCTCTCCTATCCGGCTCAACAGATCTCTATGTGATAGCTCAGGTTTCAAAGGGAGATTGCACTGAGGTAGAAACCCAGCGTCCTACTTACTTACAAGGTCTGTGACCTTAGACAAATTACCTAAACCCAGCAAGACTTCCTTTCCTCAGAGGTAACTTGGAGCTAAAAGAAACCCCCAAAAAACAAAACAACACTACTATCTGCCTCCTTGGCTGTAGTAAGGATTAAATGACAGGACATAATACAGAGCTTTAAGCACGGGCCTGGCACAGATTAAACACTCAGTAAGCACGACCTCCAGTGAGCCTGTGTGCACTGTGCACGTACCTGCGTTCTCTCTCCCTCCCTCTCTCTCTCTCTCTCTCTCTCTCTCTCTCTCTCTCTCCCCCCTAAGCCTGGGCTCTGTCTCTACTGCCTCTCCTGAAATCCTAGCCCATTTGATCTTGCTATCTTCAGATGCTTCAAATCCTATCTTCAGTGACTCTTTTTCCCCATCTACAGACAGCTATGGTTCTCATAAAAAAACAACAACAAAACAAAACTGAAAAAAGCAATAAATCTTTCAACTTCCTTTCTCCCTGAACATCCTTACACTCTTTTTCTTCAAGCTGCTGTACTCTTTCCCTTCTTTTCTTTCACAGTAAAACCTTTACACTGAGTGGTCTGTAGCTGCTAATATTTTCTCATATAGGTTTCTACTTCTGCCATTCTACTTAAATTGATTTCTTAAAGATAACTGCTGACCTCCATCTTTAAGTGCAAAGACCTTTTCTTGGGCTTTATCCTGGTTGGTCTCTGCCTCACTTGATACCACTCACCTCTTCCTCCCTCCCCTGTACTTTATCCTTCCATCAACTCCTAGTAACAACTGTTCATTTCAGTTCTCCACCTGACAGCTCCTTCTAGTCTCTTCCATCCATTCTTCTTTCTGCCACCTAAATGAGGGTAGTCTCCGAGTTGCATCACTGGTGTCCCATCAGCTTGGAGATCTTACCCATTCTCCTAGCTTCACGCAAGCAGATGACCCTTAAAAGAGCATTTCCGGTCCCCAGCCCTCTGAGAAGGCTCTGGTTCTACACTCAGTAAGGCAGAGTAGGGCAAACACCGCACCAGGAGTCAAGAAACAGTCTGTCTTAGCCACCCTGCCTACTAAGTCACCTGGCTAAATCTCCTAAGATTTTTGGGCTTCTCATCTCAGTTAGAGAGGTAACAACAGATAGAAGGTCTTGTAAAGTTTCTGTAGCTTCTTAAATATCAGAAAATTCTAAAATTTACAGTATCACCATCTATGCAGGTGTTCAAGCCAGAAACCTGGAGTCATCTTTTAATCTTCCTTTACTTTTCACCTTGCCACCCTTTCCAAGACTTTGTGAGACTGACTCTCAAACATCCTCCAAATACATCCCCTCTCTCACTGTAAATAAAACATTGATAAAAAATATATATTTAAACAAAACATATATAAATTTTAAACTGATAAAAAAAACAACAAAAAAAACCCCAATATAATCCCTCAATCTGCACCGTCACAGCCTACCTGAGGTTAATGCCATCCCTCCACCCCACTGTCCCCAGCCTAGATCCTCCTAACAAGCCGACCACCTTCAGTCATGAGTTCCTCCATGGCACTGTCCACACTGGTAGTGAATTATCCTTCGTCCAACACAATCCTGATCATGTCATTTGTCTTTGCCTTTCACTGGTGAATGATGACTCATCCTTTAAGGCTACCTCCCTTCAGAAAGCCTTCCTGACCTTGCCACTGAGTCATCCCCACCCCCCTAAGGACCCTGTGCACACCCCTGACAGCCCTTCCCAACCGCACATATGCTGTATTCCAAGGATCTTTTTACCTGTCTGACTGCCCCACGAGATAATAAACTTCTTACAAAACCATGCATTTTTTATTCATGTTTGTATCCCCAGCACCCAGGGTAGAGCTTGCTGGGTGAAGGAATGGGTGCCTCCAGAAATGAGGAAGCAAGCTCATGAATAATTAGCTGCTTCCTTTACATCTGATGTCCCCAGTATCATAATCTTTGGTCATTACTTGCCAATTCACTCACTTTTTGTGCTCTAATATCCTTGTTTATAACTGGGAAACACCTGGCTTTTGCTTGCCATTCATTGCTCAACAAATATTTATCAAATGTCTATTTATGTGCCAGAAACAGTTACAAGCAGTGCACAAGGCAGGTCTCTGGTATCAAAGTACACTCTAGTGTACACGCACCCACCCACATCGAACACCAGCACATGGTGCTGGGTGCTCCGGACAGAACTGCAAGCTGGCACGAGGACAGTGAGTGACCTGGCTATCCTTGTGAGCAAGCCTCTGTTGACCAAAGACACGAGGGAAGACATTTTAGGCAGAAGGAGTAAACTTGGAGTATCTGAATAAAAGAAAGGCAGCCAGCGTAGCTAGCAGAGGATGGGACAAAATGGAGGGCAGAGAAGATGGGGCCACAGGGAAGAAGCTGGGGCTCTATTCTAAGTACAGCAGGAAGCTGCTGGATGGTTTTCCATCAGGGACACACACAGTTTCTTAGGGAACGCTTATTTCTCACTTCCTCTGGTTTCTGCTCAAATATCATCTCATCCAAGAGGCTTCCCCGATCACCCTATCAAAATGCACCCCCTCCCCCACATCCCGTCCTGCCTTGGCCCTTCTTCACTCTCACCTGCCACCTATCTTCTTCAAGGATTTTAGCAGCACCTGATGTCAGCGATTTGGTTTTTTAAACATTATTTTTCTGTTGCAGTATAGTTGACACACTGTTACATTAGTTCCAGGTGTACAACATAGTGATTCAAAGTCTCTATATGTTATGCTGAGCTCATCTCAAGTGTAGCTACCAGCCGTCACACACAAAGCTGTTACAGTATCACTGACTCTATGCCCTGTGCTGTGCCTTTCATCTCTGTGGCTTATTCGTTCCCTAACTGGTAGCCGCACCTCCACCTTCCCTTCACCGGTTCTGCCCATCCCTCCCACTTCCCCTTATAGATTTGTTTTCTGGATGGCTGACTTTTTCTACCCACCAAACCCTGAGCAGGCTCCTCACAGCCACATCCTAATCTTCCAGAACAGTCAGCTTTCATTAGAAGTGTGTTGAATGCATTCACAATCAATTCATCTGGTTTACATTTCAAATAGATCAACTCTGGGGACAACAGATTTAGGGGAGTCAAGAATCAAAACGAATAAACCCATGAGGGGGCTTTCACAGAGCCCCAGAGGAAAGACAAATGCAGGAGAAGTAGGTAAGAACTAGCACCATGGTGGCTGGAAGACCTTGTAATAATGGCCCTTGGGGTTAGAAAATTCGCAGGGCACGACTGTCCCCAAAGTTATGACGGGACAACTGTTTTCTTCAGGTGGGCGCCATGAACTCATAAAAATAGATATTTTTAAAAGCTGCTAAATTGAGTACTTATTCTTATGAACTCCTACGTTATCAAGCTCAAACTGATAACTGATGTAATCTGACAAAATCTATTAACACTAAAACAATGCACATGCTCCTTGACCTAAAATTTTTCACTGCTAGGAATCTATCATTTGTATATACTCACAAAAGTACGTCAAAATATACTGCAGGGATATTCACCTTGTCATTACTTATGATATCCCCAAACTGGAAACAACATAAACACCTATCAACAGGAAACTGCTTAGAGAAACTCAAGAAAAAAATTTTACACAGCTATTAAATAAAATGAGGAAAGAGCTTTAAGGTATATTGTATGCACTTGAAACTCATGTAACATTTAAAAAAAGAAATATTGTGTATTTAGAAATATTCTATTTGTGTTAAAACACACACACAACATTGATATTGATACAATATGTGATACACACAGAAAAAGAGGGAGAGAGGAGAGAGAAATATTGATGTAAACAGAAAGGTTTTCTTTTCTGAAGGATATATAACAAAGAG
>NW_024425563.1:66495413-66496243 GCF_017311325.1 Ursus maritimus | reverse complement strand
CTCTGAAGAAAGAAGGAAACTGGGAGTGGTTGAGAATCGGACTTTCTCACAGACCTTTCTGAATTCTTTGATTTTTTTGAACTGTGAACTTGTATTTTAGTTTTTAAAACACACAAACATCATGTCTTTGAGAAAACTAGCAAAATAAATAAGAATGTACCCGATATATTATTACTTGCTTTCTCATTTTATGGACAGTAGCTCCAATGGCTCATTTATACACACTCAAGGAACGAACGCACATTCGCGACATGCATGTACGTGGATGAAAAATATATCTGAACACTGTTAAGCACAGTGGGACAAAGGCCTTTGGTTAGAACACACTAGAAACACAGCCCAAATCCCGACGTGACCACCTTCCAGGGCAGAGCCGATGCGTCATCTGTGATCACACAATCTGAAAGCAGTCTTCAACAGTACTTGCTATCCTGGCTGCCAGGAGAGCAGAAAGACAGTGTGTGTTTTTGTCCTCAAAAAGAGACATGAACTGGTCTATTGCTTAAGGAAGCACCTTTTTAGCCCCTATTAGCTGTGTTGCCATTTAATGTGAAATGATGTTTCCTTCCATTCCTACAATATAATCCATTCCCTCATCAAAGTTTTCTGTTGGCGCCTATGGAAAAGGTACCATTCAAAAGAAGATGGGTACCACTTTCTTTCTATAACAGAATTTATTCTATTTATTTTACTTACGCTCCAGGGGCTTACACAGTAAAACAAAATTTATGTAGGGAAAGGGTAATACAACCTCATACATTCTTAAGAAAAGTAGTATATGTTGCAGGTTTTGTAAAAAAAAAAAAAAAAAAAAAAAAAAAAACGAAAAA
>NW_024425563.1:66349554-66495403 GCF_017311325.1 Ursus maritimus | reverse complement strand
TAATGTTGCATTTAAAAAAAAAAAAAAAAAAAAAAAAAAAAACGAAAAAGAAAAAACATTATATTATATTCCTTTATATATATATATTCCATTATAATATATTCCAATATATATTATATTATATTATATTACCCTACATTATATTCAAATAGCTCTTTCAGCAGCAGTTAATGATCTTGCCTTGACTTCAATCACCTACCTACTCCGCACAAGGACGCAATCTCTCTAAACACTGGGGGGGGCGAAAAAGAAAAAACATTATATTATATTCCTTTATATATATATATTCCATTATAATATATTCCAATATATATTATATTATATTATATTACCCTACATTATATTCAAATAGCTCTTTCAGCAGCAGTTAATGATCTTGCCTTGACTTCAATCACCTACCTACTCCGCACAAGGACGCAATCTCTCTAAACACTGGGGGGGGCGGCTTTGTTCGCAGAGTTCACTATAGCTGCTCTAAACTATTTCTAACCTCAGGAATGTGAAATGTTTACCACATCCACTTTTTTTCAGTTGTAAATGTATTTCTAAAGCAAATATTCTAATTACCATTTACTGGGAAGTCACAGAATAGTTGGGTATTTTGCAAGTCAATTCGAGAAAAATAGAAAAACTGGTTAAGTCCAATTTAGGTGAGGTTAAACAGCAGGCCTAACCACACAGACCCAGCCACTCACCAAGCACCCCCTGGGTCCCACATTGTCATGTTAACGACAGCAAACAAAAGACCTGAGGGCAGGAGAAAGAAGATTACCAGTCCCCATGAAAACCAGGATCATAGTTCTCTTTATCTCTTTTTAAAGACCCACCTGTAGGGACACATACCAAGTTCTAAAGTATTAGGTCACTCCAGGTTATTTGCATTTTTCTACCCAACTAAGGGGAGCAACAGAAAACCTTTATTACTGAAAAGCACTATCCTCAAACAAAACCACCCTAAACCACACAGAAATGAGAAAGCTGTGATGGATCTCGAACTACTAACTGATTTCTGACCAGGGAGCGGTGGGGGAAGGTGAGCGAGCCTGGAGGAGAGACATTCCCCAGAAACAAAACCTGAGGCTGGGGGCTGGGATACTCTAAAGGAGGGTCACCAAGGGGCGGTATTCCAGGACCCCGCAGACCGGGCGGAGTGGTGAACCCTGCTGAGTGAGGGCTAGACCCAGTCTTAGCCAATGCAGCCCATGACACCGGTGGCCTGCAGAGAGGATGAGACTGCCAACTCACTCTCTTGCACAGCAATCAAGCTGCCAAAAGCTCAGAGTGTCAGTGACTTCACTTGGTAATTACCAACACACCAAAAGCGGCGTTTTGAAAGGCGGCACCAAGCCCTGTGGAATGCCTCTGAACTAGAGTAAACCACCAGGCTAGTAATTAAACCAACTTTATATGGGAGAGGTCTCTTGCTCAAACTTGAGCAGTCCTGCTCATGTCGGGTGAGCGACTGCAGCCCAGAAGTGGGAACGAGCCACTTCTGAGGCTCAGTGTCAGCAGGGACAGCATCCTCACAGCCTCTGCTCTCCTAACCGCGACCTCCGGAGCCCAGCTTCTTCCCAGAGGTGGAAGAGGGGATTTCGGTTTTGAAAGGCTGTGAAGATGGAAAGGGCTCTCAGTCTTGTATCATTTGCAGGTAGTTTAACAGTCTCCGTTTCTGTGTCAGCAAACAAGTTTTTACCATTTTATCTTTCGAGACATTTCGATAGCAGTCATTGCCATAGCACCTAAGTGCTTCTCACCAGACAGCAGCTGAAAGACTGCTTGGCATCTTGTCAGAATGACATGCTGCCACATTGTGTTACAGGCAGCAAAGAGCCTAAAAATTTAGAAAAGAAGATGATTTTTCTTCAAACTTATCAATGCTATGCTTCATGACAATATGGCTAGCTCCCTGGTGCAGCAGGATAACGATCTGGTAGATGAAACAGCTCTAACAGTGTTCTCCACGGCACAATCACACCCCGAGCATTTGAAGTGCTACTTAAAAAACCGGCGTTATTTATTCCTAAACACACATATGCCTATATATAAGCCAAGATTTCCCCTCCTAGAACCGACCCCAGAAAAGAAGGTGTCGCATTATATTCAATTCTAACAAAGTCTCAGATGGTGGGGTACTTTTCCAATCACTTCACCTTGCGAAGTACAGAGCAGAATTTGGGGAAGGGCAGATTTCCTTGAAACAACATCAGTTGTTACTAACACTGGATGCTTACCAAGCTCACCTGCAAAACCTGAGTTCTAAAAAAGGGGTAAAGAAGCCTTCCTGGGGGTAGGATCTCACAAATGCTGTGCTGGATGTCAAAACCAGGCACGGAAAGCTCACTCTCAGAAGCACTATCGGTAGTTACCATATGGGACCAGGTATGTCCATTCAGGATAAACTGGGAATAGGAAAAAAGAAAGAACTGTCCTAATGTTATGTGTCTGTGGGATAAAATTTCCAGGGACAATACTGCACACGGAGTCCAGAAGAGCTTCACCTTGCCAGCGTGGGATACAAATGAACACACTGTACTCCATGTGAACGGCTGATTCAGAGTGATCAAAACACTGATTCAAAACTCTTATGAAGAGTTTGAATAGAATCCTTCTTGATGTGTATGTATAGAAAAGAGTAATATCAGTTTTATATGATGGGATTTTGTATATTTATGGGGAAATTACAGCTGGGCATATATGGAACTAATTCTAATACATTCCAATTCAACTTTTGGTAGAGGAATGTGAATAACAAATTTCAAGAATTTTCTGAAAGCCTGGTTTTGCAATTATTCTGAAAAACTGTTTTCTAAATGAAAAATACATATGGACAGGGCCAGAATGTACAGGATCAGAAAATAAATTCCCCATCTGGTGTGGGCTTTTCCTTGAACTGAGTGCTCAGCCTGCCTTCCGAGCAAGGGAACCCTGAGATCCTTGCATCCACGCTTCACATAGGGCAGCACTGAGAATCAGGTTTCTGTGCTAATAACAAACCCAAATAAAGTTCCGGTCATTGTTGCTGCAAGAGCTACGTGGCTGGGCACCATTCACATCACAGTCATCTGTGGTTAGTGTATTTCGAGGACGGCTCTTTGACAGCAGGCATGAAGGGGCCCTACGGGCTGCACCAGCAGACCATCTTCTCCGGGTACCAAAATGTGAGGAATTGATTTCATGCTGATGAGAAGTTTATTTACATAGTTCACCCCATTTGCTCATTTGGGAGATGAACATGAAATCAAATAAGTGACTAAAAGGAAAGTTACCTTGTAGATCCCAAAGAACCCCAGGTCCCTTACGACAGACAGGGCACTGACTCGGGGACCAGTGGTGATCTCTCCAGCCACTTGCAAACGGATCTTGACGATTTCCAAAGGATTTGTGAAAATCACCTGGGAGCCTCCTGCCTAAAAGAGAGGAAAAGTAAAGATTTAGGACCAAAGAAGGGTAAAGATAAGATGGGTCAGGAAGAGGGGAGGGATTATCCTCCACAGATATTCTATCTTCAAGAGACTTGTAGTTTCAATCATGGTTCCATCAATTAAGACAGTGACGAGTTTGAATCAAAATAGTTATTACTGCTAAGGAGGCTTTGGGTACTGAGGTCCTATTTCCCTCACTCAGAGGCTGAAAAAGGGAAAGGGGCAGAGACAGATCTCTCCTGGCCTCACCAAAGTCCTCACGTGGAAATGACAAAGATTCCCTGAAGCACAAACAGCAGCCATCACAGGGCTCAAAGCCGAGGGCACAAAGGCAACAATAAAATGGAAATCAATCCAAATAAAGAGACACTGACCTGCTTGTCAGAACAGAAGGAGACAGGGCGGACACGGGTTCTCCCATGATGGACTGCATGATTCTGGCAATGATTCAAGAATTGCCAGAGAACATGTAAACTTAGATGAAAGCTATTTTTCCTTCTCTTAAAAAATCAGGTCCATCATCAAACACCATTTTATGGAGTTGCATATTCTTATAATTTTATTTATGTATCACCTCTGTATAGATTGCTCTTTTCATATAAGATCAATGTCCAAGTAGTAAGAATATGCACTATATCAATTATGGCCCAAACTTTGAGCAATGTGTGTTATTTCACCCCAGCAGTGGCTGGGTGCCCCACCTCCGAGATCATCAGTGGAAACCTTTAAAGTGTCCTATAAGGGAAATTTTAAGCTATTATTTTGAAGCTAAGCCTATATTTATTATAAGCAATTACATTCTTTCCCACTGTACTTCAACTTGTTATTCCTTGTCACAAATACATTAAATTTTTATTTCATCCACACTAAGGTTGACGCAGAATATAGTTCAGAATCTTTATTACACAGTGATGTTACCACACTAGACCACAGACACGGTGCTGATATTTTATAGCTCAGTCGGGGCCATCACGGTAATAAGCATAATCTGGACTAGTATCATACAAAACTACTTCTTGCTCGATTCCCTGACACCAGTAACCAGTGTATGTGCCCTCACAAAAGGGCCAGTACTCATCAACACTGGCTACAAAAGATGATCTTGGAAGTATCATTTATAATACTTGGAAATAAAAATTAGACACATTGTAAATATCCAGTGATCAGGGATGAATTAAGTGAATTTGAGAATGTCATGCAATGAGATACTACGCTGCCAACAAAATCCTGTGGAAAATGGTCCACGTATATACTGGGAAGTAAAAGCCCTCCCGTGTAAACGCGTGCACAGCTTCCCCGTTAACCCTTACCAGCGTGCACACAATACACCAGTGTACCGCTTTTGAGGTGGTAGGATTATAAGTGGTTTATTTTCTTTTCTGCTGTATTTTGTATTTCTTCTACACAGATCATATATTACTCCTATAAAGAAAAACAAACACCTCTACATAACTTATCTGATATACATAGCAATACTAGCCAAAAAAAGCAAAGAAATAGGTTCACCCAGTAATTCTCTATAAATCAAATTGCTTTTCTACTTCTACCAACTTGATATCTTAACGAAGACACACTGGTTCTTAAAAACAGACCAAGCTTTCCCCTCTCTCCACACAGTACAACTGTTTCGAAGGTGGCAGTATTGCCCGGTGTCTCAACTGCCACACGGGCCACCCCTCCTTACTTACTTGTTTCACCCATCACCTGCGGCTCTCCTGGGTGACTCTCAGGAGGTGGGCCAAGCAATCTTGGTAGGGAAAACCCAGGTTAGATTCATCAAAAGGCCCAAGAAAGGCCCGCGTAAAGTGGGAAGGAGAGCGCGAGGTGACACACCCAGAGGCCGGCGTGTTCTTCTGGTCCTCACAGATATTTGGCCCCCTCTTCTCTTTGCTTCCACACTGCTGTGACCTGCAGGGAGGCGGGAGGGCCAACCCACAGCCTGTCTACAGCCCTTCAGGGTCTTGTGGGTTTGTACCTACATCGTTCCACGTGACATGGAGGGAGGTAAGGTTGGCAGAAGGAAGAGAGGAAATGGACCCGGCTTAGTAACAGCACCAATGGCACAGTGAGGATTATGCTTGTGCTTCCTACCCAAGCTCCTAAGTTGCAAAAATGAATAAGAATTTATTTTAAAATCATTGTATGGGGGCAGAACTGCTGAGAAAGATTTGCGGAGTTGGAATTAGTCTGAGGCTGATTTTTAAAAGCTCAGAAGTGGGTCAGAGCATCTCTCTCAAGGGCAGAATGGAAAGCAGTCTGCGCACACTGATTCGGAAGAACAGCACAGGAGCGCAAAGCAGCCTCACCACCCACTGCCGACCCGTGCAGAGCGAGCCCCGGTCCCCTCACTTCACAGGAGGCTCGAGGAGATGGCGAACGGACCGCAGCCAGCACAGTGCGTGGGACACAGTGTGACTCCAAACATGGTTCTTTTCTGGCCTCCTCGAGTGATGATGTTTCTCCTCCCTAGCTGCGTGTTACAGTCACTTACAAAGCTTTGAGAAGTAATGACTTCTACATCCTATTCCAGACAGACAAACTCCGCAACTGCTCTTTCAAAAACTGTTCCTAGTGATTAAGATGTGCGGTGGGAGCTGAGACTCGCTTGACTTCACTATACCCCGTCCACGATCCCTCTGAATTCTGAGAGGCTTCCTGACAGGCTTCCTTACGGCTGTGATTTCCAATTCCAGTCTTCCACTTGCTTGCAGAGAGCAACTTCTAGGTTTTACATGTGACCTCGCCACAGATTTCTTAGGTCTTATACAGCTCCAAGTGGTGTCACTGGTAAGGGCACAATTCTTAGTACAGAACTGCTGTCTGACTCGTTCTCTTGCGTCTGTACTAACACTTGCAAAAGTTCAAGTTATATACAAAATAAGAACTTAATACTCAATTCCCTGACTCCAAGCGGATCGATAGATACAGATTCTTTTAGCACAGCAGTGAATTCTAATTACTAAGGACACAGCACAAGTCCAACCCACTTCAGACAGCTGCAGGGAACAGACACAGTGGGAAGAGAGGGTAGGGATACTGAGAAAAAATGATGGGCTCCTCACTTCGGGGGGGCTCCGAAAGAAAGAGCTTACAGACTCAAAGTGGCACACTGCAGAGGTTCTGAAGATAAATCGGTCCTTTGGAGTCAAGCTGGAAGGAAATGAGAGACTCCGAGGCACCAAGAGACGATACTTATCATCAGACACACAGTGTCTGGGCATCGCCACGACTTGATCACTGAGCGGCACTGGCTGCAGCTTCCCCGGCTCCGGGCCCATTGTCCATTCACAGGGCCTTACCGCTGCCCCTCCTCTGGGAGATCAAAGACAGCGGGCTCCGCGGGCCGCCAACAGGAACACCTATTGTGGATGATGCCTTTGTGTCCGTCATCACTTGAGAGACGGGGCTGTGTGAAGATGCTGTTGTGTGTGCGTGTGGAATTTTGTCACAAATCACTTCCCTGCGACTTTCTGGAGTCTGTGGCAAGTAGGACAGGCGAAGATTTTCTACATCAGGACTGGCTCTGTGTGGCACACCATCTTTACAGTGGGCACACTGACTCGTCTACAGGTTTCCTGGTATGTTCCTTCTGGCTGAAATCGTAGTTGCTACCCAGCATCCGGATGCATCCGTCCAAGACAAACACATGCACTTACAGCAGACTCACTTCTGCTACCTGATCATTCATTCACATCACAAAAATTCACCACATATTTATAGGTAATCGTGTTCAAAGTTTGTCCTAAGAACTCCAAGGACACGAGGTGAGTGAGAAAGCATACCTGTTCTCAAGGAGCTTGAAATAGCAGTGAAGTAGTAAATATTCATGAAGCACCCATTATTGGCTACTGGGGTACTGCTTTGCATGGATTACCTATCTTAGCCCATTCAGAGGCATTGTTCCCAGATTTTACAGAAGAAAAAATTGAAGCATAAAAGATTAAAGAAACTGGTATGGGCTGAACTGTATCCAACAAAATTCATATACTGAAGTAAGTCCTAACCCTCAGCACCTCAGAGGGTGACTGCATTTAGACACAGGGCCTTTACAAAGGTGGGCTCTGCTCCAATGTAACTGCTGTCCTACTACATACAGTAAGAGGAAACTGAGATACGGTCACAAACATGCACAGAGAGAAGACCACGTGAGCACACAGCGAGAAGGCAGCCATCATCACGCCAAGGAGAGAGGCCTCAGAAGAAACCAACCCTGACAACAGCAGCTTCAGCCTCCAGGTGTGCGAGAAGATAAATTCCTGTTGTGTAAGTCACCCAGTCTGTGGTATTGTTACGGCAGCCCTAGCAAGCAAATACAGCGCTTACGCAGGGCTACGCAGCCGGCAAGCAAAGGATTTTCGACTGGGCCCAATAAACACATGCCTTATGAACAGAAAAAAAATGGCACACAGGAAAAGGTAATTATAACACAGAAGAAGCGGTAAGCTCCAGACAAACTGCCATGGCAATTCGGAGGGCAAGATTTCTGCTGGCTGGGAAAATGTGGGGAGGTGGGAAGGCACATAAGAAAAGAACACATCAGCCGGTGGCTGCGAGCTAACCCAGGCGGAGAATGGCACAGAGGCACAGGGACGGGGCCTGCCACACTTCCAGGGTAAAGAGACCCAGCACCACATCTGTCCAGTGCAGTTTTCGTAAGAGTGATTATTATGATGAGATCGACACTATCATCACTGCCATTTCTTTGGGTGCTTACTATGTACCAGGCATTACACTAAGAGCTTTTAAGAATTTTCCCTGTTGGGCCTCATCATATAAGGTGGGTAACATTCTTCCAGTTTTCTAAGTGAGTAAAGCGAGACCGGAACGATGAAGGGGTTCATGTAACCTGCCCGAGATCACACAGCTGGGAAGGGGGAGCCTGGCAGCAGAGCAGACGTGCCAGAGACCAGTCACGCACCCACACCACGGAGCACCGCACATGCCCGCAGCTCGCAGACCAACCAGCCGCTTGCACTGGGCCCGCGGGGCTAGGAGAGAGGATGCTGAAGATAGGGCCACAGGGGCCATGTTGCAGGAGGCCTCGAATGCAACTCTGAAGACTCGAACTCCATCCTGCAGATGGTACCTTCCTGTGCACGTGTGCTGGGAGAAGAGCAGGTCCTGAATAAAGTTCAGGAGCTGGAGGGTGGGGTGACCACTATCTATGTCTCAGAAAGATGACTGGGCGGGAAGGGAAAGGGCTCAGGAGGGAAGGAGAGCCCTGAGGCAGCGCTAACCATTAGGATTTTAGCAGACTAGGTGGGAGATAAAAAAGGCCAGAATCAGAACAACTGCACTAGTAATAAGGCAGGGGTGGGGGTCAGGGTGAGTAACAAAAGCAGCAGAGAGCACCAGGGCCCTGCTGCTGAACGTGGGGCCAAAGGAGTATATGGGAGCAAAGGATCCATTGTTTTACATCTATGTAACAGGAGCACAAGGACATAAAGGGAGGGGGACACAGCCAGAGGCAACGAAAAGTGAGCTGGAAGTCAGGGATGGAGACAGAGGGCGTCATCCCACATCTGAGCTAACCAAAGGCAGGAGCTTACATGGGTACAGGGAGATGGAACACCAAGAGTGGGGACCTAAGAAGTGACGAGAAGCCTCTGCCACAAACCACGGTGCACAGCAATCCAGGTACAGAAGTCAAGAAAGAGGCTTCCAGAAGGGAGAAGGCCAACAATGGAACAGCCAGCAATGCCTGCCGCACAGAGAGGCAAGGCCCAGCTCACGGTGTGATCTGTGACCAGAAGACGGGAAAATGGATACCGGGGAATTAGAGTTTGTATAATCCACATTTTTAAGGAAAGGAAAAGGGAGAGAATGATGTCACTTATGGAAGCCAGCAAGATAGAATGCAAATGTATTTAGGGTAATTAAGGGGAAAAGTTCTGGGAGTGAAAAGATAAAACGGAGCTAGGGATGATTATGTTACACTTATGCAAACAGCACACGGGTTCTGGGTAGGGGAGGAGAGGAAGGCACGGTGTGAAGCAGGGATGTGCCCATTACTTATGCTCCAAAGATAAAGAAAAACAGAATCCAATGGATCAGCGTTTAGGAAAAGGAGATGATGAAAGTTCTGAAGCATAAACCAAACACAAAACAACCCATGACCTCTGAGAGTCAACAGTAAACATTAATATTCTGGCTCTCCAGAAGTTGTAGTGAAGTTAGTCCAACACGCAACCCAGACAGGTCAACAAGGTAGCTAACGACATCTAAAGACGAGTCCAATGCAAGGGCTCATGCATTCCACCCCCGGACTCCAGCAGATGAAGACATGGCAGGCTGCGGTGTATCTACGAGCTGTTTAGGGCTGTGATCTGTACCTACCCGAGGGGACCCAGAGCCACGGGCAGCACCACAGCGGGTTCCCTACTGAGACCCCACTGTGTGCACAGGACTTACAGATGAGGAATGAGTCAGTTCAGTGAGATGCGGATTCTTACCCAGGCTATTACCAGGTACTGAGCGAGAACGTTTCATTGCCCATTGCACTAGTAGTGAATACTAGTATCAATGTGACAAACTATTTTGTAGCGTTTTTTTTAAAGGAAATTGTGTGCCCATGCTACAGCAGCTGTGTAAGAGTAAACAAAAGTAACAAAGATCCCCACCCTTACAGAGGAGCTACACGTTCTAGAAGTTATTTATAGGATTATGTGAAGAGTAAACGAAAGCATGCACATAAGCACGCATCCCCGTGCCTAGCATGCTACTCAATCAATGGTATTAATCGCCATTAACAAATATCAGATGGAACTCTGTTTAGGTGAATTTAGCTTACCAAACACCCTCAAAGCTAGTACAAATGAGCTCCCATTTTTTCTTATCCTAGAAACTTGTAAATTAAACTTTCTTTTTGAGGAAAGCACAGTGATACTGAGCATTCTAGGAAGTAGCAGTCTCGAGTAAAAAAGTTTGGGGGGAAAAAAAACCTCCCCTAGTGATGGGTGATAGGGAGGTGCTCAACATAATTGGCGAGTTTTTATTTAAGTTAAATTCATTTATCAATTAAGTTCAAGCTGACATTCAACAAAATGTGGGTACTTCTAATTCTGAAATACTTCTTTTTTTTTTATTTTACTTATTTATTCGACAGAGATAGAGACAGCTAGCGAGAGAGGGAACACAAGCAGGGGGAGTGGGAGAGGAAGCAGCAGGCTCACAGCGGAGGAGCCTGATGTGGGGCTCGATCCCATAATGCCGGGATCACGCCCTGAGCCGAAGGCAGACTCTTAACCGCTGTGCCACCCAGGCGCCCCCTGAAAGACTTCTGTTACTGAGAAATGGTTCATCCTGTCCTGCTGCAGGAGCTGGTGAAATGGCAACGGCCAGATCATCAGCATAGCTTCTACCACACTCTGTCGGGCGGACTGCTTTCTGCACCTCCATTCGGCTGCGGACCGCCCGAGACACCAGCAAACCACTCTGGAAATGAACACCGTGGGTCACAGAAGGAACGGAGACAGAGACTAGGCTGGGCGCAGCACAAAAGCTCCGCACTGCCGAAAAGGAGGCACAGGGCATGTTCTTCTGACCAGGTAGTGAGACTGCTATGAGGAAAGCCACACACATGCCTTTCCATCCAAGATCAACTTCTAAATGTTCTGGACCTTTAAAGCTGCGCCAAGTCAATGCCGGATGTCCCATTCCATTACCAATACGATTTAAAAGTTCATGTCCCCAGGACAGTTGTAGCGGTTGTGATTCCTGTCTACAATTCGTGATCTTCATAAATTCATCTCTGCATCGGGGGGGGGGGGGGCTGAGAGCAACCAGAAAGGGACATGGGACTGTGGAAGCTACAACTATGTCAGCATGAAGCCCAACCACCAAGCTTCTCAAATGAATAGGGCTCTGTTGACACAAAGCATCATTATTTCCAAATGCTCTATTTTTCACATGACACACTCCTCATGGCTCAAAGTGAAATTATAGGTTTTTCCCCCTCTAATACCCTCTCTCTGAAATGGGCTAGAGAGTCTGCAAAGAACCTGAAATGTGGCTATCGTACCAGCTTTTGCTCACTGGCCAGATGCTACTGTAAGCTTAATTTCTTCTTCTTTCTCGCAATTCTGTCACCCAAACTCCTCTTACCACGTCATGCAATGATGAAGTTCACTGTGGACACCTCTGATGCTGCACAGGTCACCCTATCGTGGGAAGTGAGGGATCTACTGTTTTAATAACAGAATTTCGAGAAGTCAAGTATTTAAAAAGGCAACATACCCTAAGACCCTAATGCACTGCCCAATTTCTCCAAGTACTCCAAGGACAGTGACCTTCACACTAAAGTGATCCTGCCATAGTTTAGGTCCAATAATGGTGAACAAGTAGTTTTACAGTCATATGTCTTAAAATGTCTTGCCAGGCTATCTGCTTATCATTAAGCTACGGGAAAGAGCCATAGCTTTAACACATTATCTAAAGGATAGGTTCAGGAGCTCCAGTTTGTATTTCTCCAGGATCCATTTTCTTTCACCTGTTAGAAGCCCTTGGCTTCTTTCCTAACCTACACAGTGTCGCTGAGCGTTCTTTGCCAGGACCTGGGGAATCGAGTCAAAAGACCTCACAAGATGAAAAAGCATGTTTTCATATGAACTGCACCCCTTCAAACCATTCTAGGCAACAGTCTTGAGAATATTCAGAAACTATTAACAGTCTTCCATTAAAAAAAAAAAATCAATCCTGTCATCAATCTGCTGTCCACAAAAAACACAGCGGTGTATTTTTTTAACATAGCGTAATTCCTGCTATATTTTAAACTAAAAGCATTAAATATAACTGTATTTAATCACCTCCCTTTAATTTGAATTCACATGGTAGATACTTATAGCTACTTAAAAAATTAAGTGGCAAAATGTATATGAAGAATGTGTATCTTGATATTTTAATTATGCTCAATTGAATGTACTTAGATTTAAAGTGCTTTTCACAAATGACATGTGCTAAGAATATCTAATTGCACACTGACATTCTAAAATGTGTGCTTACATGTATCAAAAATAGATTAATATGAAGTTATGGAATATGGCTTTTTTAAACTAAAACCCAAATACATTATTTTGATTATTTGGATACAAATAAAATTTTAACTATAAAAAAGGTCTACACTAGTAAATGTCTCATGATGCACATTACATATAAAATGAATGCTCAAGTGATGACAGTATTTGATATTTAGATAAATTGAAAAACAAAGATTTCTTAAGAAATCTAAGCTTTGAGATATTTTCTATTTATTCTCTTACTAACTCAGTGTTACATGGAGACATGAAAATAATTTCTATGTAGTATAGGTATTATCATCGTATATAAAGATCACAGTTAGGGGCGCCTGGGTGGCTCAGTTGGTTAAGTGTCTGACTCTTGATTTCGGCTCAGGTCATGATCTCAGGGTCGTGAGATCGAGCCCTGCATTGGGCTCTGCACTCAGTGGGGCATCTGCTTGAGATTCTCTCTCCCTCTACCCCTCCCCCGCCAAAAAAGGGGGGAAAAAAGATCACAGAGAGGTGCCTGGCTGTTTCGGTCAGTGAAACACATGACTCTTGATCTCCGGGTTGTGAGTTCAAGCCCCACACTGGGCACAGAACTTACTTAAAAACAAACAAACCAGAGGTATAAAAAATATTCAGCAAGTAGCAGTGGATGAACCACAGTAACTGACAGTAGTCAGGCACATGGCAATAATGAAGACAGGAATTCAACAGTCTCACAAAGAGGCTGGCAAATGTGGGGGGAGGGGCATGAGGCCTAGAGGACCCCCACCCTCTTTCCAGCTCTGAAGTGCTGGACCCCGTGGCCCACAGGAGACATCATCACTTGGCCACGATCAAGAAGCTGAGTCCTTGCTACAAGTTAAGAAAAGAACCTTTAGCTACTCCCAGCGTTATAGGTTAAATTGCAGCCCTCCTTGGGGCGCCTGGGTGGCACAGCGGTTAAGCGTCTGCCTTCGGCTCAGGGCGTGATCCCGGCGTTCTGGGATCGAGCCCCACATCAGGCTCCTCTGCTATGAGCCTGCTTCTTCCTCTCCCACTCCCCCTGCTTGTGTTCCCTCTCTCACTGGCTGTCTCTATCTCTGTCAAATAAATAAATAAAATCTTAAAAAAATAAAATAAAATAAATTGCATCCCTCCAAAATTCCTATGTTAGAGACCTAACCCTATGCCTCAGACTGTGACTGTATTTGGAAATAGGGCCATGAGAGAGGCAATTAAGGTAAAATGAGGTCATCTGGGTGGGCCCTCATTCTATATGACTGGAGTCTTTAAAGGTGATGAAAACACAGGCAACAGACAGACTGAGGGGTGGCATGTGAAGACACAGCAAGAAGACGGCTGTATGCAAGTGAAGAACAGACGCTTCAGAAGAAAACCAAACCTGCAGACACCCTGCTCTTGGGCTTCTGGCTTTCCGAAGTGTGAGAAGATAAATTTCTAGGACTTAAACTATGCATTCTGTGGCATTTTGTTACGGCAGCCCTAGCGAACGAATATGCCTCGTTGGACTGACTAAATGCACGTCTCTAAACACGAAACACTATAGGATCTCCTCCTTTGATTTGATGTGTAAATTAAGCTGTTTAGTAAAAAACTCTGTAACTCGACTATTAAGAAATTGTTAGAGAATTAGATTCTCACCACTTATTTTTGAGACACCAAACTGAAATTTCCTATTCTTAATTTCTTAACTACATAGCAAAAAGGCTATGCTGTTTACACATTTTACTACTAGTATTAAATATCATATTTTCAACTTCATAGGATTTTAATAGGCCTATAGAAGCCTGGCCAAGAAACCGAAGTGGAATCTGTTTGACTGACATTAAAAAGCAATTGAGTTACAGACCTGTCAAATATGTTCACATTTGGGCTCTGTGTGTGATACGTGTCTATTTTGACTACTACTACCAGAATCATGTAATGATTTACAGACCTTCAATGTCTATAGTACCTTAACTGTATGAAAGCTGTAGCCCAATCTTCCTTTATATTTTCATATCATAACAAACCCCACCCCATACAGGTGATAACCAGAGGGATGGCCCAGTGCTTGAACAGTGCCGAGTCAAACAAGGCTGAGATTTTGCCACAGAAGGAAAAGGGAGAAAACAGAAAAGAGACCCTGGGCTGGCTCAGAGCCTCTCACCAGTTGGACTTTTCCTCATATAAGATGACATTTTGGAGCCACCTTAGCTCAGTAGGCCATCCTGATAAACTCTGGGCTCTTTTCTTTGTGCTCCAGGTCCAGCTGAAGCCTGAAGACTGGGCTTTTGCAGAAGTAGCCAGGCAGCAGATTTCTCATTCCAGCCCGCTGCATTAGTCCCAGGCCCCAGAAGACATTGCGGCCACACCGTGACGAAGCTGCCTCATGCGCTTCTCCGAAACCTCCAACTTAGAGATTGTCGTGGTTAACATTTTTTGCTACTTACTGGCTCTTTTATTTTTTAGAGTTGTTTCAGGTTTACAAAAACATTTCCCATCTACCCCCTGCCCCACACATGCAAACCTTCCCACTATCATCCTCCCCACCAGGGTGCTGCATTTCTTACAAACGATGAGCCTACACTGACACATAACGATCACCGAAAGTGCACAGTCCACCTTACGGCTCATTCTTGGTACACTCTATGGGTTTGGACAAGTGTATAATGACATATATCCACCACGATAGTATCACCAGAGTATTTTCACTGCCCTAAAAGTCCTCTGTGCTCTGCCTATTCATTTCTCTGCCTCTCCTCCACCCCTAGCAACCACTGATCTTTTTACTGCCTCCATAGTTTTGGCCTTTTCCAGATTGTCCTATCTATTCTGGATTCTATGTTGCAATCATACAGTACGCAGCCTTTCCAGATTGGCTTCTTTCACTTCCTGATATGCATTTAAGGTTCTTCCAAGCCTTTTCACGGCTCGATAGATCATTTCTTTTTTGATTCAATAATATCCCTTTGTCTGGCTGTACTGCAGTTTATTTATCCGTTCGTACACTGAAGGACATCTTGGCTTCTTCCAAGTTTTGGCAGCTATGAAGAAAGCTGCGATATGTATCCTTGTGCAGGTTTTTGTTGAAAACATAAGTTTTCAACTCCTCTGGGTAAAACCAAAGACTGCAATTGCCGGATCTTACAGTTTAGTTTTGTAAGAAACCTCAAAACTATGTTCCAAAGTGGCGGTAAAATTTTGCATTTCCACCAGCAATGAATTCCTTTTGCTCCTTTTGAATGCGTTCCTTTCGCTCCACACACTCATCAGCATGTTGTCAGTGTTTCAGACTTCAGTCATTCTAATAGGTGTGCAGCGGGATCTCATTGTTAGTCTCTTTTGTTTTAAAGACACTCTTTCGTATGATTCCTTCATGATTCTGACATGGTAATTTCACATACTAACCATTCAATAAAATCTTTTCTACTAATAACATAAGCAATAATAAATAAGCTATATTAAATACCCTAGGTGTTTAAAGTATTTTATATTCAGTCTGCTCCTAAAGTTCTGTATATATTTGGGGGTTGGAATGAAGCCAAACAAAATAAATAGAACCTTTTTAGCGGTTAGTTCCTTTACTGAGGTATGGAAAACATTTCTTACGAAACACCCCAGATAGGGGCACCTGGGTGGCTCAGTCGGCTAGGCGTCTGCCTTCAGCTCAGGTCATGATCCTAGGGTCCTGGGATCAAGTCCTGCATAGGCTCCTTGTTTGGCGGGGAGCCTGCTTCTCCCTCTGCCTGCCCCTTCCCGTGCTTGTGCTCGCTCACTCTGACAAATAAATAAATGAAATCTTAAAAAAAAGAAAAAAAGACAAAGAACATCCCAGATATGTATCTGTAGGCATCTTACATCTATTCCCTAGAATCCATCTTTCCTTCACACTCCGATCCCTGGAATTACTGCCTCTTCAATGACTATCTGTATCTAAGTTAACAGCAACACAGTATATCAAATCACTACCCTACATTTACTGTCCTCATTACCAACACCTTTTAGTCAAGCACTTATTCATTCAATAAATATTTTTAAGCTTCTCCCATATATCAGACACAATGCTAGGCATCTAGGCATAACAGTGAGACATGGGTCCTGTTCCCAGCATTTGCAGATGTCTCAGTGCAGGCAACATTTACCCATGATCCCCAGGATGCAAGGAGCTGACGGCACCAAGTTATAAAGGAAGAGCTCTTTAAGTGGCAAAGCCAGACCATACATGACAAACATCACAGGTCATACATATTACCTGCTACAGTCTAGAAGTCTTGCAGTCAACAGAGTGGACAGAGAGGGATGAAGCATATGTACAAATTAAAAAAACTTACACTATGAGAGAATTAAAGAATTATGGCCAGTTTCTTTTGCTTTGTTTTCTACCTTAGCTTGAATATGGCTATTTTTTTCATAATTAAAAAGCACAATTATGACATATGTTGAAATACAGAAAATGTTGGCTAAAATATGTGTTTGATACAATTTTAAATTTGTAAACATATGGAAACGAATGAAAAGTAATGTAAATAATGTAAAGCTTATGAAAGCAAAAATAATTTAATTCACTTCAATCTTGTTGGAAGTCATTTATCAAACTAGAAATTGCCATTGATAAATGAGGAAGGGAGGGAAGAAGGGAAGGAAGCAGGGAAGGGGAGGAAGGGAGGGAGGGAAGGAGCAAGACTGGTATACAATATGGGCTTAACATTTTTGGGGGCATGCAAAAAACTTCCCAGAGAATATTCCAAATAATAACAATGATAAACAATGTAACTAACCATTAGAGTTTCATTAAACTACAAGTGAACTATAAAGGTGCAAGCATTAAAAAAAAAATAACCTTATTCCCACAGCATCATTATAATGTATAATAAATCTTGGCTACTTGACATGTTACACAGGAGCAACCTCATAGAAACTGACCTTAATGAGTGAGCCTCACATCATTCTATATTTATAAGTAGAATATGTGCCCAGACACCTACACACATAAATAACAATTCTGCCTTAAGAAACCTACACTCTGAGACCACATCTCCACAGAAAACTCTGAGAAGAAAAATCGCAGAAGTAGGACTTAAATCCACTTCGGGCGATCTGACTCACCAGCTGAATATCAGAGCATGTGTGTTCATTACCTGAGGAAATTTTCTCCCTGGTTTTATATGACTTGGTCTGAACCTCAAGGGATTTCAAGCTCAATCATAAAGAATATGCCTTTGGGTATATTTTATGACAAAAATACATACATTATTATTCAGGGGATACTTACAGGATTCAAACTAAAACCAAAATACAAGTACAAGAAGTATTTGAATGCATTTACAGATGGTTGAAACAAATGATTTTGTTAAGCAAAGTTATTAATATCTGGGTGGGGACATGACTCAAGTCTGATCTACAGCCTGGCACACAAAGCTGATGCTTGCCAACCAAATTTCCTCTCTTAATAATTAAATGAAAAAAAAAAAAAAAGAAACAAAATTGAGCTACCTGCACTAATTAGCTGGAGGTGATGATGAAAAGAAGCTGCTAGAGACAGAGCCCTGATGGCCAGCAAGAATATGAAGGAATTCCTGACGAAGTCAAAACCATGAGGAAGAGAAGAAAAGGATCAGCAAAATAAAAAGCTACACATGATATTGCCAATTCCAAATGCTGGTGAGGATGTGGAGCAACGGGAACTCTCATTTGTTGCCGGTGGAAATGGAAAATGGTACAGCCACTTTAGAAGACAGTCTGGAGGTTCCTTATAGAACTAAACATACTTTTAACATAAGATCCAACAACTGTACTCCTTGATATTTACTTGAAGGAGTTAAAACTTGTGTTTTCAACAAAAACCTGAGCAAGGATGTTTTTGGTAGTCTTATTTATAACTGTCCAAACCTGGAAGAAATTAAGATGTTCTTCAGTAGATGAATAAATAAATTGCTGGTACATCCAGACAAAGGAATATTATTCAGTTTAAAGAGAAATGAGCTATTGAGACATGAAAGTCACAGAGGAACCTTAAATGCGTATTAGACTAAGTGAAAGAAGACAATCTGGAAAGGCTACATACTACGTGATTCCAACTCTAGGACATTCTGAAAAAGGGAAAACTGTGAAGACAGTAAAAAGATCAGTGGAAGAGAGCTAGGAGCGGAACAGAAGGGGAGAGACGAATAGGCAAAGCACAGGAGATTTTTAGGACAGTGAAAATACTCTGTATGATTATTAACGTGATAGATGTATGTTACTATACATTTGTCCAAACTCATGGAATGTACAACGCCATGAAAGAACTGCAAGATAAATTATGGATTTTGAATGATATTGATGTGTCAATGTAGGTTCATCAATTGTAATAATTACACCACTCTGTTGGGGGATGTTGATAGTGGTGGAGTTTATGCATGTGTTGGGGTAGAAGGTACTCGGGGAAATCTCTGTATTTTTCTCCCAATTCTGTGCACCAAAAACTGCTTTGAAAAAAAATACAACCTTTAAAAAATGTGCAGAGAGATGTAAGTGAAGTCACTGTGAGAGAGACCAAGAAGGCCAGAGGAGAAAAGGCAGAAGTTAGCCAGTTCCCAGAACTGCCTCGATTCTGGAGAGCCTTCAATTAATTGCATGTACACCCTGACAGTAAACCCTCATTTGCTATGACTACTTTAATGAGTTTCTGCCCCTTGCAGCCAAAAACAATCTGAAGTAGGAATGGGTTCTAGAATCTGCAACAGATCCTCAGAGAAGACATTGGATTAACAATGAAATCATCATAAAGTAGAGAGCAATGAGGATGTTCTCGTCCTACAATACTGCCTACTGAACCCTCCAGAGATAGTTTAGAGATTCTTTACTATTATTCTCATGGAAAGGTAAAAATCTAATTTCTCTCCTTTTGAACTTTGGCATAAGTGGTGTGTTTGACCAACAGAATCCAGCAGGAGTGACAGTCAAAGTTAGGTGGTACTAAGAAGCCCTGCAGCTTCTGCCTAGGACTCTCGGAATGCCTACTTTGGGGAAGCCCCCTTGAGAATCAAGCTGCCAAGGTCTGAAAAGTCCAAGCTATGCAGAGAAGCCACAGCAGGTGCTCCGGACAACAGCCTCGCTGGCATCACTGCCAGCCACAAGTGAGTCATCTTGAACATCCATCCTGGTCAAGTCTTCAGATGACTCTACCCCCAGCTGCCATTTGCCTATAACCACACAGTGATCACAAATGAGAAGCACCCAGCCGAACCCAGTCAACCCACAGAAACATAAAAGATAATAAGCTGCTTCTGAGGTCACTAAGTTTTAGGATGGCTTGTTAGACAATAGTAGATAACCAGAACACCTCTCCTCCTCAATGATGGAGAAACACTGAAATCATTCCCATTAGGAAGGAGGGAGGGAGCGGGGCAGTAAGGCAGACAGGGAGCATGTATGTTGGTGTGAGGAGGGTTATAATTGTAAATCTGCTTAGTGTTGGGCATGAGTTTAAGTGGTGAGATTGAGGAAAGAACTAGGAGAAGGTCTAGGAAGAAACTCCAAGTGACAAAAAATTGGTTAAATAATACACTGTCCCAATTAGATCTATATAACACACACCTGTAACAGGCATACTCACTGTATGCCACATTACGGCATCTGAACGTTATAGTCCCGTTGACTGTTCTTTTTCTGCAAGCAAAGCACATGAGCTGCACCAGCAGGAGAAAATGTGAAGGCATCAACGTAAGCAGCATGCGTTGTTCCTACAGAATGAAGCCTCCAAAAGCAAGCATTTATATTGCTCAGGTACATACTTATAAAAAGTATAAAGACATGCATGGAAATGAAAATCACCACTTTCGGGATAGGGTCCATCTCCTGGGAGATGAGGGAGAGAAAAGCTATCGCGCCAGAAACGAGAGGGCCTCCACCTGCATTTGTTGAGTCTGACATCTAAAGCTGACTGGTAGGCACATCGGTGTCTGTACTTTTATGTCTTTTAAATAATAAAGACTAGCTGCAACTGAATGTGATGTGAAAAAGCTGAGTGATAAACACTTGCCTCAAAAATGGTATCTGATACACAGCTCTACAAACAGGCATAAAAATATCATGCATATGGGGATTGCCATGATAACAGAAATACAGGCAACGACGATAGGGCCATACTTGGAGGGGACTGCGCTTGAGATTGCTCTTCATGCCACAGCCTCACCAATCCTTTTCCAAACCAGTGACATGAGCACATCAATTATTTTTGCCACTTGAAATGAGTATAAACTCCCATAAGCATTACGTATATTACACACACACACACACACACACACACACCAATGTGCGTGTGTGTGTGTGTGTGTGTGTGTGTGTGTGTAGGGATCTCAAAAGAAAAAAATACCGTGGGCCTATTGTCAAAGGACTATTGTTCAAAAAGCATGTTTACTTGTCTTTCTAAAAATTATCACAGAATGCTATTATTTTCTATTGGTATACAAATAATTTTTAACTAAATATGAGCTTTAAAAGACAGAGGTTTATACTCAGTCACTTTTTCCCCTGGTGAATATTACTTCATTTCTTTTCATTTCAGTGTAGATTTATTTTCACGCCAAGAAGTTACTCATCATTATTTATATTCTCCTTGAAACCAGTCATGGCAGCACTTGTGTTTCCTTATCTGATGACTTGTTAAGATCAAAGGATCAAAAGCTGAAGATCCCAGACCCCTCGGGATCTCAACCCTCCATTTCACCAGATGCAGAGAAGGCCTCTGGTGAATTAAGGACTGCCCCTCACAGACCACATGGCACTATGTGTGTTAGGGATAAGCGGCAGCAACGCTGCGGTAACAACGTGGTGAGAGATGATGTCAGGTTTTAAATTCACTGGGAGCCGACTACAAAATGGGTAGCGACAGGCTCCTTCTCCTCTGCCACATGTCCTGCGGGCTCCACCGTCAATGACAGTGGCCCCTAATCATACCCCCCTCCAGGCGCTGAGCTTCTGACCCAAGATAGGGAGAGAGGGAAAGAAACAGAAGGTGCATGTATTTTGTGCAGAGATGCCTGAGGATGTGGGCCTCTGTCAAAACTCCTACAACTACTAGCCTAACTTGGCGTGTAGCAAACCAATGTATGGAGGACACACAAACCACAAGGAACTTCTCAGACTCAGGGTCTGTAAATCCCAGGCTCAGCGTTTTAGTTTGGTCTTGAACTATGCTGAATATATCACTACTGTTATGTGTGAATCTATAAAAATGCTCAGAAAGATCAAGTCAAATTTTTAACAGCGCTCTAAACCAAAACTAAGCTCACTACAATGACTTTAAAAATAAAGTCATATTTGACCCTTTTATTTGACATCAATATTGACCCCCATTTTTTGACCCCCATATTTGACATCAATGAAACAAAAGATTTTTTTTAATCTCTTCAGTTACAGATTTTGCTATAATCAAAAATTAATGAACAGGATTAATTTTATTCTTTTTCTTCTAAAATTTTCCTCCAAATTTACTATCATTGTGGTCGTTTTTCTGAAACAATATAATAAAACAGACTATTAGTTTTGCCAAGTGCTGTGAAGGTTACTAGACAAAGACCCCCCCCTGCATATTTTCCCTGTTTTTGCAGAAAACAGATCATAAAACAGAAAAAGCTTTCTTCAAAGAAATGAGCAGCTTCAGTTACAAGTGAAAAGTCAGCCATGTGTACTAATTCTCAGTAATAATGAAGCAAGGGGAGCTCCCCGGGGACTTAAAAGTCAATGCCTGGCATGCTTGGGTGAACTAAGGAGGAGAGCTGGTCACGTGACACAGCCTTTCAAAGCCCTTTGTATCCCCATTGGAGAGATGAGGCTGTGGAACCCATGAGGACCTTCTCCGGTGTGTGCCTGGCTCCAAGGGCAGGAAAACTGCTGCAGCAAAGGAAGCCGCCGCTGCTTTAAAAACATACTGAAAATGCAGCTCAGAGCTGAGGGGTCCGGATTGGTTGCTACCTGCAGGACTGCTCACTTGAAGAATAGACTCTGACTTCTTAAAGCAGTGTTGGGGGGGTGGGCGGGTGGGGGGAGCAAAACAGGAGACTTGAAACACCGAGGACCACGGTCTACCTGCTTTAGAGAGGACGGATGGCAAACCTCATTTCACAGATATTTTAAGTAGCTGTAAAGCCCAAGTGGCTCCAATTTTAAGCCCGTGTTTAGATCAGGTTTGAAGAAGGGCTGCACCTCTTTACGGTAGCGAGGCACCACTTCTGATGCCAATCCGCGCTTTGTGTTTGAAACGGGCGACCACAGACAAGAAAACAAGACCACCTACGGCAGACAATACGTGCCACAACCCATCGCCCAGACCCGTGTGCAGGCAAAATGTTTTCAGTAAAAAGATAATAAACCTCCAGGTTATTGCCAAAATCTTGAGCGGTATCACATAATTAATTTCACATTTTAAATTCTTACAGAGATATATAATCATGTCTTTTCAAGCAGGTTTAAAACCTGACTTTTTAAGAGAAACACCCTCCCCCCTCCCCCCACCGACCTACAGAAACACCCGAGGAACTGCCTGGAGCCCAGGCCAGAGACAGCTGAGGGACGTGCCACTTTAACATTAGAAACCCAGTGACTCGAAGAGACACTCCCGCTGTTTCAAATGAAGAATACTTACCGGGAAGAGCAGCTCCTGCACCTCCTAATAATATTCTTTTTGATTATTATTGTGCGCCCTTTTTATTTAGGACAATAAAGCCTCCCTTTTTCCATCCTGAATGCTCCTAAAGTTACAGCACAAGGGGATCCTACCTGGCCATCTATGACAGGTCAGTGATCAAACAGAAAGAGAGTCAGGCAAGAGCCAAATTCCGTCTCTCTCTTAAGAATGACCAGGACTAGGACTTCTTAGTTCCTGTTCCCTTTAAGGAACCCCCATTCAAAGTCAGACAGGACAATAAGCCCTTTCCAAACAAAGGTTTAATATTCTCATTTGTTTGCCCAGCATCTGAACGCAATGATTTTCAAGAAAAGATTATTTTATGAAGACCATTTCCTGCACAGAACAAGCTAATTAAAAAAATAAGTGACCTCATCTTTCTTATAAGAAAAGAAACAGGTTTAGATGCAAAATATACCAATATTGTATTGCCCTAGTGATCAAAGCCCGTTTATTTAACCAACCTTATCTTTAAATAGTGCCAGTCTTTGTAGCAGAGTTTAATTTACTTAAAGTATTTGCATTCACATGAACAAACCTGTACATGAGATAAAATGAGAGATCATGTTTTGCTGAGCTTAAGAACAAGATGCAGGTTGTTCATCCATATAAAGAAATACTCATTCCAAGCCGTTTCGACAATGCGGAGCACGCTCAGCCAGTTGTTTCCCAGCATCCTTCTTCCAGAAGCACAGGGAAGCTCGAGAAGGTACTGGTACGTGGAAGATAAAGCAAAGCACAGAGCTGTGGCTGCCAACTCCAAACTACACATTTTAGCGCCTGACCCAGCAGAGGGTGCCATGAGGAAAGAATGTACTACAAACTAACTTTAGAAAGAGGTTAGCAAAGACTCTTTCAAAGGCCAAACACTTTCTGCCACAAATGACTTCTACTGCAGAACCAACCGAAAGCAATGACGGATTTAACAGGCATGACTTGCATGACTTAACAGGCAGTAAGATCAGAAACATTTACCCTTCCATCTCAGGAATGGTTCTCGGGCCCTAGAAGACTCTGCCCTTGCACAGGATCTGTGGTTGAACAGAAGCCTTAGTCCATATTAGGTTACCACGGTGGGGGTATGCATGTGAAACACGTCTTTTCAACACAGAGCTCTGCAAAAGGTACTTACACAGCCGCCCGCAAGAATTTCTGCTGCAAGTGGGACCGAACCATCTTTGCGCATAAATTTATCCCTCACAAAATCATTCACCTTGAAGAAAAATATTTACAGAAGCTGATGAAAAATATAAAGAAAGTCATTAAACACATATAAATATACAACTGTAAATATGTTCTTTTTCTCTGTCAGTATATTGAAGCAATCATAAACCGAATAAATTAAGGATCTTAAAAGTTTGAGAAGTGCCTTTAATAGCACATATGCAGTTTTAAAAAGGTAAAATATATATAAGTATTGCTGATGTTTCCAGGAGAAAGAAACTGAAAGACAGATGGCACAGGGCGCTGACCAGCTCCGTGGGTGGAGCGTGTGACCCTTGATCTCCGGGTTGTGAGTTCCAGCCCTTCGTTGAAAGTAGCGATTACTTAAAAATAAAGTCTTTAAAATTAAAAAAAAGAGATGACTTACAAGCCTAAAATGCAAATATGTCTGCCAATTCCAATAACGTAAGGGAGACATACTGACACCAAGGACAAGATAAAAACATACGTTTTAGAAGTTAAAACTGGTTTACAGAGTCTGATTAAAAATCACTTTTATGTCTGCTAACAAAATTTAATCTAAAACAAAATGCGTCACCGAGACAAAGCTGGCTAAGCAGATTTTTCAGCTTAGTAGAAATTCAGTATCTAAGAATTCTCAACATCAGTAACCTTAATTAATTAATTAAGTATAATGTACTCAAAACAGTATGAACTACAAGCCATCTAAAAATCAATCATGTTTTTGGAAGATACAAGCCAGAGAAGATGAGTTGTCCCAAGGCAAAAAAACACAGTAAAAGAATTTCAGGCACCAAGGCTCAGAGCCCAATCTAAAAGTAGAGTTTAACCTTCTGGGGCTTGAGGACCTTTGTGATGTAGCAGCAAGGATCAGGATCAGCAAGGATAAAGGATCAGCTTTAACTAGAACTCAGACCCCTGAACAGGTGGCCTGGCAGATGCTTACAGAATATACTCTAAGCATGAATTCTATCAACGGCACATGTAACTGAGCTTTGGAGTCAGAAAAATCTGGTTTTGGATTCTAATCTTTCCACTCATGAACTGTGGACACGGGTAAATACTTAAACCTTGTGGGCTCCTCACTCTCCTCATGTGCAAACGGTGGGTCCCACTTTGCTAAAGATTAAACAATAATAGAGCATACAGGTACATACATGTACCATACATACGGTAGGGATGGAGGCAAATTTAGCTGCAGCTGCTGCCACATTGGGGATGGTGGTGGACGGTAGTGGTGGTGGACGGTGGTAGTGGTGGTGGACGGTGGATGACGGTGGACGGTGGTCGGTGGTGGTGGACGACAGTGGACAGTGGTGGGTGGTGGTGGTGGTGGTGGTGGACGGTGGTGGTGGTGGGTGATGGGTGGTGGTGGACGGTGGTCGGTGGTGGTGGACGACGGTGGACGGTGATGGGTGGTGGTGGTGGACGGTGGTGGACGGTGGTGGTGGTGGGTGATGGGTGGTGGTGGACAGTGGTGGTGGTGGGTGGTGGTAGGTGGTGATGGTGGTGGATGGTGGTGGTAGCAGCCACCACAAGTCCTATTCAAATATAGCATCACATTTTTGGATGTTCAGTGTTCAATGGAGGATAGTGAAAAAACAGTGTGATGAGTGCCCTAGGTTCGAATTAGCCAGCACCTCTGAGGAAACACAAACCTGCTATTTCCCATAAGAATATCCGCTAGATTCCTGAGTGTGTGCAAACTCCCTGCATAAGAAGCATCAACTGAAAAGACTTACTGTAAGTTTTATGGCCTTCTCTGGGGCAACTCCCAATAACTGTGGCAACAGACCTAAAAGCAACAAAAAGTAGAAGTACATTAAATAAATTACCGTTAACTAAACAAATCAACGGCTCTAAAAAAGGGATCACCATCTAAACACTGGGGCACTCTCTACTGTGATTTTCTGCTATTAGTTTTAATGAGAATACTCGAAACGGAATGTGTAAGCACAAATGTGTCTAAGAGCCACATCAGGACCAAGTAAATTCCCACTCATATTCTGGGTCGTTTGCACGTTGGGTAAATCAACAGTGCTAGTGATATAGGAAATCTCATTATTCCATAAGTTTGTTCTTTTCCCTCCTGCCTCTTAAATATGTGAAATAAGTGTACTTTAGTAACTATATTATTTTTTTTCTAACACTTTTCTCATCTCCCCACCCCCGAAGGCCCACAGTTTAGTCATTCATTCATTTAGAAACTTGACAAGCACAAGACAAACAAGGTTCTTGCTCTGACCAGCCTCAGGAGGAAGGAAGGGAGAGGCTTTCCTGAAGACGTGACAATTGGGGAAAAATGCATTCTGGAAGGGGAACAGATAAGACAAAGAAAGAGTAGGAACAAGCCCAGTGTTCTCAAAAATGAGGGTGAACATCGGTGAGCCACCTGGCACAGAGCAGGCATGAGGACAGGCACGAGTGGGGGCCAGATGCTATAGCCGTGTCACAGGCCAGGATCCTGGGTTAGATGAGAAGTAATTACAAGCCTCCATCAGGAGAGTGATATGCTAATTCACATTTTGAAAGACCACTCTGGCTGCTGTGTGGAGAAAAGATAGGACATACTAATGGGGTTTGTGTGTGTCAGGAGAGGAGACAGAAAGAAAAACTGGGTTTGACATGAATAGCTGGGGCAAGATGAAGCCTGGGGAGTAACGGGTTTGGGGTGAGAAGTGAAAAGTTCTGTTTTAAACGTGTTAGGTTGAGTGAGAATTACGTATCAGGGCACAGGAAGAGGATGCCTTTGACAGGAAAGAGACGCTTCTGGGAAAGGCACAACAGGAGCGGACCGATATAAGTAAACTAAAAAACGGTATCATTTTCATTTGTTCTAAGAGAACAAAATGAAAGGCAGATGCCTTTTCTTGGAAACACATGGTGAGCTAACCCTGAGGATCAGAATGTATTGTTTCCCCATGTCATACTGCTGTCCTTGAGAGGGACGTCATGGTGTTAGCCTTTGTCAGTGAGGACAATTTTCTAATTCATCAACATAAGAAGGTCCACTTGCCTTGTCCTCTGAGTGACCAGCCTGGCACACACAATCTTCCTAAGCCTGTGGCCAAAAGTCACCAGTCTGAGGGCTGTCTGTATCCAGTCTACAGACATGTTTTATTGACTAGCACAAGGTTTCAAACATAATTTGAGCTTATTATAAAGATGTAAAGATGGATCAATCGATCGATCGATGGATGAATCCATAGATCTGACAGCCCTCAGCCTCTTCCTGACATTATGGCAATCTGCTCCAGTTGGGTGAGGCTCTGCCCTTCAGGACCGAACATTGGTTCACCAAGGTCCCCCCACACTCCCTAATGCCGACATGGGATTGAGGACAACAGTCATTCATCATTTTCCTTGCTCTGTTGCTATCTTCACAGGAGAGAAATGTTTTTCTGTGCCTCTGGTTCTACAAAAAGTACAAACAGCTTCACGCTATAGGAAAACTGGAGAAAGCTCATTTCATTGTGGAACCCAATGATAAGGATGCTGACGCTAATAAAAATGTTCTTTAAAAACAGCTGACCTAAAAACAGCTAATGTATTATTTATGATGTATCAGGCACCACATTAAGCACTTTACTGACTCACTGAATCCTTATAACCATCCTACAAGGAGGAAACTGAGGCACACAGAGATTCATCCATTCTGAATCACCCAGCTGATAAACAGTGAGGCTGGGATTCCAACCTGAGCCGTCCTCCTCAAGAGTCCATGTTTTTAGACAATACTCACCCATCCTGTGCCCCACAGCAAACGTGTATCTGTCTCTCACACACCACCTCCTTTCCCCATGTACATAACCTGCCTGGATCCTAGAATCATTTGAGTTTGCAATGTCTTCTCTAGGCCACCATATTTGGAGCCTGCTTCACCCCAGGCCAACAGGTGATAGCGCAAGATAAGATACCTAAAACACTTGCAGGCCATGAGTCCAGCACCGTGGGCCCTATGAGCTAGTAGCCTAAGTGGAACTAGGCAGTGGGGAATCTTCACCCAGGAGCGCAACAGAGTCCTGAGAGTGAAGAGCCAGTCAGCACAGAGGCACAGACGGAGCAGACGCCCTGTGGAGGCGGGAGAGTGACCGGCTGAAGCCCTGGGTGGCCTAACACCTCAGTGAAGCATGAGGAACATAAGGATAAGAAAGGAAAGTGGACGGGCAGACAAAAGAGAATGTGAAGCCAATGCAACAGAGACACCAAAGGGAGAGAACACAACTCATGAAGGGTGCACAGGTAGGGGAGTGCCCTTGACCATCTTCTGGTCCTTCTGAGGGCAGGTTCCAGCAACATTCCTGCCCTGGAATCACTGGGAGATCTCTGCAGTAAACTCTCACCAAAACTCTGCTCTCACTGGCTGCAGGCGGGCTATGCTCTTTACAAGCTAATGAACCAAAGCCGCACAGAAAACATGAATACGAAACCATCTGGGCCAAGCAAGTGCTCTTATTCAAAGTGAGCACTCCCTCCTCCTAAACCACATTCACTTATGAATCTTTTACTTACACCACATGACAGGATACGATGCCTCTAATACGAGAAGAGAGGCTCTGTTATGACTATACAAACACGCTAATTTCTACAGGTAAAATAAGGGATGCGCCGTTTCAACTACACCTTAACATGTACAATTTCCATCTTCCTCTGTACTCAGGGCAAGTACCAAAATGTTCAGTTAAATACGGACTTGCTAGATGCATTTTTCTCATCATTAAATTGTAGACCAAAACCATGGATGGGCTGAAAGCACTGTGATTTAAATGATGATCTCTTGTCTCTATAACTACCCCGTGACAGTCTTTTAAAATGACTAATAAAAAACAGCCCACAGAGCCAAATGACTACAGTGTTAGACACAATCACTTCAGCCTTTTAAGCTATCGAGATTTGTCTTTCTCACTACAAATTTAGTAATGCACCGTGAACAGCAAAAAACAAAACCAAACAAAAGAGAAAACCCTGTATTTAAGACTAAATATAGAGCAGCAAATATTTATTTGTTCAGCAAACATTTACCAAGTGCCTTCTGCGTGCCTGGGACTGGAAGGAACTGTGATCGACATAGTAAGGTCTGTGCTGCCCCCAGGAGAAATTCTCAGTGTAGAAGGGAACCCTAGGTGTCTCTGTGTGCCCCCAAAGGGAGATACACCAAAAAAAGAGTGGGGAGTACCAGAGCACAGAGGCATCAAAGAACTATGTGAATACAGTGGAGAGAACCCGTTGTTTCCTACAGGAGGGAAGAGAGCATCAAAGAGGAGGAGGTACCAGAACTGGGTCTTGAAGGAAAGGTAGGGGTTTAGTGGAGAAGAGAGATGTGGGTAGAACACAGGGCACAGTGGCCAGTGAGGGAAAGGCACCAAAGTCCGAAGAGCATGGCACAGCCAGGGTTGGGGCAAGACCACTGAAGGCTGTGGCTGGATCACGGACCTGGTGATAAGTAACCCTACCAGTGACAGTATGACGGCCAGTATTGGGGGGTACCTCCCACACGTCAGGCCCTATTCTACAGGCTTTAGGTGAATCAATACACTTAATCCACACAAGTCAAAACAGTAACTCAGTGCAAGTTATTCTTATCCCATCAACAGAAACTGATACAGACTTTAAAGAAGCTGCCCAGGGTCACTCAGCTGTTAAAATGGGGGAATGGGTTCAACCCAGGCAGTCTGGCTGGAGGGGGGTGTTCTTATCTGGTGCATCGTACTGAGGCATCGTACTGCTTTTCTCGTGGGACACACTGAGGAGCTTGGGCCAAATTCTGTAGATACATTGGGTGGCTTTTAAGGTAGACAGTGTAGTTCAAAGAGTAAAAAGTTCTAGAGGCAGGTGAAGGGTAGATGCTAAGGGCAGAGACCTAAGGCAGGGAGAGCAATCAAGAGGTTAAAGTAACATAATCGGAGGCGCTGAGTTTCACTAAATAGATAACTCCAACTCAGTAAGAATAAAACCAAAGCACAGATCCATTCCTAAGACTTGGGCCAGATGTTGGCACATGGGAATGCACGGGATAAGGACCATTCTTGTGGTGAATGCCCTGGCTAAATGGGGAAACAAAGGCAGCTATGGACTGCAACCTGACCCGAGTGCCACTACAGACGGGGCCCTGGACGCCAGCAGCCCTGCATAAATGCCCTTTGGAAGGGGTCATGATCTGTGGAACAATGAGAAGTCACAGAGGCGGGAATTTCAAGAACCTTCCTGGTTCCCTGACTGGTGGCGGGGGGTGGGGGTGGGACGTGGCTCAGTAATGCCTAAAACAGCCAGTCTTGTTATGGTGCTTCAACACGATCACAGTGAAGTTTAAAGTACATATATGTTTGACATCTGGGTAACTCAGCAGAAAAATTAGGCTTCTAATATAAGATGTTTCTGTTGGATTCTGGAAACTCATTTTAACAGAGAATGGATGTGTGTGTTGTTTCTAACTTGTCAAAACAGCAGTCTATTTTCCAACTGCCTCAAATGAAATTTATTAGTGTGGTTAGTTTTCTAATCTTCTCATTTTAGTTCAGCTCCATCAGCACATATGGCAATGCTTCCTTGGCAAACTTTACCAGAAGGCTGCTAATGCGAGAAAAGATTTACAGGGTACAATATTAATATAGTATTTTGTCTTCAAATTTCATAGGGTTGAGATATAAATCACACTACCCTCTCTGATCCCAGTCCCTTGTGCAACCCAATGAGAACTGAGCTGGAGGTGTGGGAACTAAGCCCACATCAGGAACCTCTAATTTGAGCTTCCTAAGGCACCCCGAAGAGGTTCCTGGAGCAGTGTGCTGGATCAGAGGGCTACTATGCTATTCTCTACTTAAAAACCTTTTAGAAATAGAATTCTAGAATCTCAGAGTTGGAAGGGACTCTGAAAGATTTGAAACTCATTAATAATGCTGGCCTAATTGAAGCAATTTATTTCCAATGGCGTGGCAGCAAAATGAATGGCTTGGAGCCTGAGCTTTGGAGGTTGACAGACCTGGGCTGGAATCTGAGGTCCGTACCTTTTTGAACTCTAGGTTCTTCCCTGGTAAATCAAGGATGCTGATGATGACTCACTGGTTTATTATGGTAATTAAACGAGTAAATGTAGAGCTAGACACTATTCTGAACGTTCACTACATATTCAAAAATGAGATGTTTCTATCTATCTGTTCAAGGCGTATCCTTGATTCTGTTCCTGCATACAAGAGGCTATTCTGCCTGAATAATGTTCACAGTCCAGAGTTAAGTCCGGAGTAGAATGCGGTCTCCATAGCATTATGCTTATCCTTAGAAGACCTGTCCCCCAGATGTGGGGGTGCATCTGGTCTGAGAGTGTCTCGTGGCCCTGCTTCCTCTGCGCAAAGATACGGAAGTAGTACAGACATAACAATACATCTTTAGGTTTTCAAGTGAAAATAAAATGTTTCTGTTAAGAAGTTAAACACTGCTCAACCTCTCATGACAAGCGACTCTTGACAATGTAATTTCTACCGAGTGGCAGAAGAGCCAGGTGATTAAGAGTGTGGAGTCTGGATCCAGGATGCTGAGTCTGAATGCTGACTCCCTTATCCATTAACCGTGTCACTGTGGGCAACTTAACCCACTCTCTTTGTGCCTTCGTTTCTACCTCTGTAAGATGGAGATACACACAGGGCCACCTTCATGGGGTAGTTCTGACGATGAAAGGAATTCATATACGTAAAGCCCTCCAAGCACACAGGAGGTACTACAGAAGTGATTTTTTGTTGTTTTTTTTTATCTTCATCACCATCGCCATCATCACGCTCCTCTTCCTTCACAGACACTGGAATCTGGAGAGGCTAAGCAGCTTGTCCCAAGGCCCTCAGTGTTTGGGGACTACGCAGTGGCGCTCAGAGCTGAGATCATTCAGCTCCACCACTCCCCTCCAGCCAGGGCTTTCTGCCTCCCGCGCTTGGCGTCCCCATGGTCCCTCTAGGAGACTTACTGCTCCAACTTTCTTCTTTGCTGTGTAAAGGCTTTTCTTCTGGCCCAGACTGTTCCACAACTTTTCTCTGGGTCCCGCCCAGCACTGGCCCTTTCACATGGTGAAAGGAGGGTGGAGGTGTGGCGGGCATCCTCATCACACCTCCACCTCTCTCTCTCCAGGTGCTGAGTAACGGGCACTGAACAGCGGGGCCAACCTGCCGGTCATGACCTGGAGAAAAGGTCCAAGTCCGGACACATGCAGGGAAGCGGGCTCGGGTGGAGCAGCAGGTCGGGAGCCAGGCTGCCGGTCCATGGACAACTGTAAGCGCCATGGAGTAGCTCTCCCCAAACACCACACTGCACGAGACAGGCAGGCGCACAGACGCAAACGGGCCACAGCAAGGTAGAAACTCCGTTAACTGCAGCAGCATCTCTGTCTCGGGGCAGACAAAAACACACTTCGGCGCAGTCCTGAGAAAGGGACTGCCGAGCACGTAAAATGGGGAAGGGGGCCTTCAGGGCAGAGACAGCTGTGGAGGGGGGTAGGGGAAATGAGCGCATAAACGATCCCCATTCCTCTAGCCAAAGGCACATGAAGCACTTTTTTGTGTTATCTAGTTTCAAACCAGAGGAAACCCCTCCAATGTTAAATTCTTACCCTCCTGACCTCCCCACAGAGGCCACTACACTCGCCCTCACGTTCCCAGAGAGCCCTCCTTGCTTTCAACATCAGATTACCCTTCATTCTGGAGCTATCAGCACTCTGCGAGCCCTGTCTCACAGCTTTTATTCCTGCTCCTAGTTCCATGGCCTTCTCTCTTCACTTGTTCAAGCCTTCTTTCCTCCCTCCTCCTTCAACCGCTTGTCTGTCCACCTCTGACTCATATTGCCCTGAGGCACGAGGCGTTTCCACCCTCCCTACCAAGCTATCCCCTTTCAGATCATGGCAGGTCTGCACCGGCTCTGGAGGAGCACCCAACCGGGACTGTGCAGGGGAGCTGGGGAAATGGCGGGGTGGGGGTGGGGGGGCACAGTGCAGATGGTCAGATTTAAATGATTGCTCATCTGGGTTAAATGTTTTACTCCAAATGTCAAGAACCAGCCATAGTTCACGATGCCTTTGGAAGACTGAGTGTCAAAATGTAAATGAATGATACTGATTCTAGTCTAGGAAGGATTTAGTTCCTTTGACTATTCTGTTTTGGGGCTGGCTGTCTAGAAGTGAAGATCATTGGGAAGAAAGGTCATATCCCCTCCTTCTGTGTGTCACTCTGATACATGACAACTCCTATTCATCTTTTCTTCTACCTCAACTAATTCCTTGCTGCTGAGGTTCGATCAGTTCTGCTTGCTGTGGACTCAGCAAAGGCAGTAGCTGGTTATAAATTACCATTCTGGAGGCCCAGCCCTGACTCACTCAATCTTTTCTTGGCTGGGCTGCGCCTACTTTGATCTTTTCGTCATCCTTCCCAAGTTACTAAGCTCACCACTGTTGTCACCTGGCATTCAGGGCCCTCTGACAACACACCCACCCACCCTGGTCTGACCTTGTACTACCTCTGCCTCCCGTGTTAACACCCTGTGCTCGGTACGGCGGGCTCACTGTAGATCTCCAGATGTGACTACCCAGCTCATGGTTTCCTAGAAGCAAATGTCTGCCTTCTGATCTTTTCACAGCCTTAATACACTAAATTAAAACATGCAAAAAACTGGCCCCCCAAAATAAGATTCAAACCAATCTATTTTGTTCTCATTAGAAGCTTTGCTGGACATGGATAGACACTCATGATTTGGCGCAGTTCAAGGATTCACTGTAGTTGGTTCCAAGACATATGCATTCTTAAGTTATGCAAAACAGTTGTAGAAACTCCAATCATTTTATTTTGGTGCTAGCATTTTTTTAAATTTATTTTTATCCACAAGAATTACGCAAGAAGGAATTTCACCGTGGACCCATGTAATTTGGGTACTCCCCTCTATAGAGTCATTAACCACAAGAAGAGGCCTCGCTTAAACTAGCTGTCTGACAAAACTTCCTTCCAGAATGCAAACATATCAATAACTTCCTGAGATATCACCACAATATCCTCTAGATGTCACCTTGAGAACATTCCAGGATGAAGACGACTGCTTTTGCACCACACAGACAACTTGAAATAGACCCGTTTAAGATTCTGTAAGCCCAGATCAATGGTTTAATAAAATTAAAAAAAAAATTTTTTTTTTTGCCAATTAACTCAAAAACTAAACGCTCCAAATTAAGTTTAACTCACAAAATGAGCTAGTTTCTCTTTCCAGCAGATTTTCTTTATGACTTTTCCCATCAACAGACACAAAAACAAAACCTTCCTTTAAGAAGTATTTCTCATGGATTCTGATTTCTCTTGAATCATTCTCCCCAAAGAGCCTCCCCCAAACATTTTCCAATTTCTAAGGCTGCTCATATCATTACCTGAAGCACCTGAGGGAGGAGAGTACAGCAAAGTTTAAAGGCAGAAATTAGTTATTCCTGGACTGGTAAGAGCATTTCATTGGGGACGATTACCCAATCAATTGTTTCTCTTTAATATGCCAAGTCAATAGCAGGCCAATAAGTGACTCATTTGGTCATGCAGTTCACTCAAGCCAAATGAGCTGTCAGGTACTTCATTAAGAATTGTAAACACCTGAGTGCATGAAATCAATCTGGAAAGTGGGGAGGAAATAAAGGAAGGCTTTTACAAGTGACTTCAGACAGATCTGGATTATTCTGGGTGTTATTTCCCTTCATCCAGACAGACTTAGCCTGGGGGTCTGATTTTCAAAAACTGCAGAAAAACCTTGGAAAATCAATCACGTTCTCATAAAGAAAGTCGTGTATATAAGAGAGAAGGTCTGCAGAGTCAGTCTCATAGGATTTCCAAAGGGGTCCTTCCTGATCCCCCCAGAATAAGAGAATCTCAGAGACAAGGGAACAGTGCGCTGCACAGAGACATGGAGAGTAAGACCTAAGAAACCCACCATACTAAAGCGCCTTGTGGCTTGCTGGAGGCCCACGACGCCACCATGTCTGCTCCAGACAGTTGCTGACCTTCCCCGCAGCTGCGTTATCAATCCCCTTTGGACCCCGGGGTGGTGATCCAAACGTGCTCCCCAATGAGGACTGGATAACTTCCCGGACTGCGCGCAGAGGCCGGTGGCTGCCCGAGAAAGCCAAGAGAAAAACCACCTGCGGTGCAGGGCTCAAGAGCGCTTTAGAAAGAACTTCATGCTAGCTGTTGCACAAGGATACAAACACAGCGCCCCTTTAGAGATCTGCATTCTTGTTATGGGAAGAAAAGGAAAAAAAGAGAGGGAGAAAGATGCTTATTAACCTTATAATAAGGACACATGCCGCAAGCACCTTCTTTCAGTGTTAACTGCCAACTTTTTTCCAAAAAATGCATAAAGATAATTTTAAAATAGGGGGAAGAGACCTTACTTGTGCAACATTCCCAAATTACACTATTCAGGAAATATTAGCAATTACATACGTATTGATGCAGAAAAATTACATGTTAAGCAAAATTCCCTAATAGAAAAAATAGGCTCTATATTTCAAAACATGTTTATAAATTAGAGATGTCCTCTGACACCTTCTCACATCCTGCTAGGTGAAGCGTTATCACAGGCAATTCTAAATTCCCAAAACTGAAATTCAAGTTTCCCCTAAAATAAAATTTTTTAACAGTAAAATTACATCTAATGAGAAATTTAGTCAAAGAATCACACGCAGGCTGTGTGCTGTCTTGACTTTGCACACACGGGTTACAATAGTGATTCCCAGCGGTACCTCAGGTCTTTGTTGTTTCTATTATAATTTGTGCTAGTACTGATGACTTCCCATTTCATCTGATCTTTCTCCCACCCTAATGACAAGCATTTATAAATAAGCAGTTACATACAATTATTAATTAATGATTAAGTGCAAGGCACAAAAGAGAATTGGTCCCCAACTAATCAATAATAGGAACAGGTCACTTTTACGAAGCAAGGTTATAAATAATTTCTTTTAACCTGAACTGCCAATCATCTCTTTGCTCTCAAGATCCAAACTGAAGAACAAAACCAAAGTTTTATAATAAATCTTTTGCTTTAAAATCATTTACTAGAAAACAGAAGAAGTCAAGAGGAAATGAATAGAGATGACTCCTAGAATTAATCTTCTCATACTCACATTCTACTACCATCCTCTGACAGGGAACCCCTCAGGGTTCAGGCAGCCAAAACAGGTGAGATAAATGGCTGTTTCTAAACCAGGAAAAGGGGGAGGACTGTGCCTTTGGTTTTCAAAGTGAGCCTCCATTTCTAATAGAGGGGCTGACTCCCCTTCCCTAAGGAGTTAAAAGCAGCTTCCCCACCCCCAGCCCCTCATCTTACAGATATGATCTCTGAAGTAGCAAGAGGTCTGTGGGATGGCCATATTAGCTTGGCACTCAGTACTCAGGTATGCTTTAAGCTGTTCTGTCTATGGGGTTAAAAGAACAGGTCAAGGAAGAAAATCTGAATAAAACCAAGAATCAAGATCTGTCAGACTGTTCGAAGAGGAAAGAGAAGGGACTCAACATTAAATCAAACCAGGTCAACACAAGTATATTAAGGACATTCAGCAGGACAAAAAGTATTTCTCACAATCCTAAAGGCACTCTCGACATTTAATCCAATACCGAGGGAAGGCCATAAAAGTAGTCTGGGAAGCAATGGCAAGGCTCAGACATCCTCCTGGCTTGACTCGCAAAGCTCTCCAGGCAGAAAACAACCCACGTGAACAGGTAAGGTGGCAGCCTTTGCCTGAGTCACTGCAAAGCAGGCACTGTGACATTAACCTTGTACTACTTGGGAGACATTTCATTTGTGAGGTTTGTTGTCACCAGGACAGAAGAGTATTTCAAATGGAAGGCAGTGACCCTGTAAGGGTCATCATCAATCACCTGGGGTCAAAGACCTTCCCAATTGTAAGAAGAGGCAGGGGGTGAGGGAAAGAGGGCAGAGAAGAGATCAAAAGGCCTTTGATGGGAGGTATCTACCTACACAACAGAACCTGCAAAATGGAAATTCTCGAGTTTAAAAGCCCCTAGGTTTCTAAGGTGAGAAATTTCAAGAGGGGTCTTTGTTTTTTTACACTTGGATGCATAAGATGAAGACTGGAGTCAGCAGATGGCAGAGGAGGCCTAGATGGACACAGGTTTACATGGCTGCCAGTTTCAAGGTCTGGCCCCATAGAGTACTAAATACTATTTTCTTCTAGAGCAAGCACTGAAAGGGAGGGAAGACCCTGCCAACAGTGCAGCTGCCAAATGGCAAAGTGGCTGGGTATTTTATTTTATTTATTTTTGAGAGCGACTGTGTGTGCATGCACAGGGGAAGGGCAGAGGGAGAGAGAGAATCTTAGGCAGGCTCCGTGCCTACCGCAGAGCCCAGCATGGGCTTGATCTCATGACCCTGATATCGTGACCCTAACCAAAACCAAGAGCTGGACGCTTAGCCAACTGAGCCACCCAGGTGCCCTGCAATACTGTATCTTAGCTGATGCAAATACACTTACTTCTTTTCTCTTTGTAGAAGGCAATACAGAGAGGTTGGGAAGTAAAGTCAAGCCTCTTTAGGCCAATGCCAATGGAAAACCAGTCAGGACCTGTGAGATCTTTTCTATTAGTGATGCCATACATCTTGCTACTGTTTTCCTTGCTTCATGAACCTTAGATGATTGAAGGAGCAGCTGGATAGGACTACCTGTTAGAGTGGTGTATGAATCAACTCCACTGGGTACCGAGTGAGAGGAAGGGAAGGGGCAACTTTAAGAAAGAGGCAGTAAAGGAGGGCTCCACCGAACCCTTGGTTACCGTGCTTGATAGACTTTTTTGGGGTATATTCAAGGACAATCATTAATGCCGAGTAGGCTCTGTCCCATCCCCAGGATGCCTTTTCCTTCTAGCTGGTGAACTGAGTTACTTCAAGAAGACAAACAATACGAGCCTTTTAAAAAACCCACTGAGGATATTTATAAAAAATAATTATTTTAAGAAATAAAACCTACTAAAGAGCAATATAAATGGCTTTCAGATTATGGGCTGTTTTGATTAGCCATGCCCTGGATGCCTCCAGCCTACTCCCCTTAGCATGGATAATTGAGAATCTGCTGCATTTCCATTGTAATGCAGTCTCCCTAATCCATTTCAGGCATGCAGATGGAAAACCAAACCTTCTGGCTACTATTTCACCTTACATGGATTTAGCACATGGCACTAACCTCTGTACAGTCCAAAGAAGCCTTCGTAGCGCAGCACTTTCTTAAAACAGTCAAAGCTGTTCTTATACATAAGTTCTCCCACAAAAGAGCCAGTTGATCGTTGGTTCTGCATTCGAGTTTTTACAAGATCGATAGGATACACGGCAGTGGCTCCAACAGCTAAAACCAGATAATACCAATATTTCAAAAGGCATTCAGGTCAGTCAGAGGAAAGGGGAAGGTGGTCAACGCCAAAGAAAAGCCTGAAGACGGAAAGGTATAAACTGTGCATGTACAGACTGTAAAACTGCACAAACTTTCCTAATAAACAACTACGGATTTTCATTCAAGTGCCTCCTGATAAAATGCTGTCCCAGACAGCTGAAATGTGCAAAACTCATCACCTACAGCCTAACCTCACTGTTCACCCATCTTAAAAGCCTATCTGCAGCTTAGAGAAAAAGGCCCTGATCTCAGGCAGGTATGGGGGAAGTTCCCTTTGCTCTTGTCCCATCTCAGAGATGCAGACAGGAAACTGGCTTGGCAAGACCAAGGAAGGCTCCATCCTTTAATACTGTAAAGTGGAAAATCAGAGAAAAAAATCAGAGGAATAACAAAAGTGAAACATTTGCACTCATCCATGACTAACCTCCAGCAATGGAACCCAGCCCAAACCTGTAGGCCGACTCCGCAACCTGCAGGAGAACCGGTCGGGAGGAGTCCACTGAGGCCTTCTTCTTTGCACACACAGGAGTCACGGGGTGGGGGTGGGGGGTAGGCAGGAGACAGAAAGAAGGACAGAACAGAAATGAGCACATATGATTTTTAAAATTAACCACTGGGGTCCAAATTCACGATACAAACTAACATATCAAAGAGGAAGGCAGGGTTAGATTCTGTTGTTCTTATTAATAAAAGGTTATTATTGTTGTTAACGCTGAAAATCAATAAAAAAACCATTATGTACTCCCCCAGAAATGTTATGAACCTATTTTCAAATGTTTAATTTCTATCAGTGATCAAGGAGATCCAAACTTAAAAACATTAATGAGATATCACTCTTCATTAACCAAACTGGTAGGTTTGGGTTTTTTTTTTTAATTCATTTTAGTGAAGTGTAGTTGACCTACAATATACTAGTTTCAGGTGTAAAACATAGGGTTTTGACATTGATGTAGTGAATCTGTCAAGTGTCACCATGATAAATCTAACTACCATCTGTCACCATGGTTTGTTTTCTAATGGCAACACCCAGCCTGGCAAGAGTTGATAAAAACGGGGCTTCTCAAACCTGCCATTTAATCCAGTATAAACTTGAAGGGAAACTTGATAATATACACTCAAACTCTTGTACATGACCTTTGACCCTGCAGTTCTACTTACAACAAAATCAGACTAGAAAATAATCATGTATATGAACATACATCGAGCTACCAGAATGTTAAAAAGCAATCCTGTTTAAGAGCGAAAACTCTGAAAATAACCTAAATGTCCAATAATAGAGGACTGGTTAACAATGTTGCAGCCTTGGGATGCCTGGCTGGCTCAGTCAGTAAAGTATGCGACTCTTGAGCTCAAGGTTATGAATTCGCATCCCACGGTGGATACAGAGATTATTTAAATAAACAAACTTTTAAAAAAATGCTACAGCCTTAAAATGAAATCATATGTCATTGTAAAAGAATTATTTGATGTTAAGAAAAATGTTCATAAGGGATTAGTTACAAGGAATATGGCAGGTTAACAAGTATTTATGATATAATTCTCTTTACCTTTATAAATATTTGAAATATTTCATGATAAACTTTTTAAGAACAATGTTAAAGACTGTGTGCAATATGATGTTGTTTTTAATTAAAATTATATGAAGACTTATAGATGCATATAAAAACATACTAACATTTTCGCTATCCCAATACCCAGAGATAACTCAAAATATTTACAGCAGCTACAACTAGGCGGTCATATTACTGGCAATCGTTACTTTCTCCTCTTTTCTATCCACTTTTTTCTAAATTCATACTTGAGGCCAGTCAGTTATTTTATTGTTCTTTTGACCCATTATCCTTACCGTGTTTTTGATGCCAGAACATCTCAGATTATTGCATTTTTCTGTCTATATAAATAAAACAGTAATTTTACGTCATGCAAAGTTGTCAAATGAGGGTGATAGTACTTAATAATACCTGTTGAATTAATAAATACACTCAATAAAATTTGTTTTTCAAAAGCCACGATAATTAAAGTAGGTGAACAATGAAAATAATTATCAACCCTAGCTATCAACCCACTGAATTTTAGTTGCTGTCAATGTTACACAATTCTAATAGAATGAGATAATTTGGAATCTCCTGTAAAGTCACTTCACTGAAAATAGCTTCATATAGAAATATACATCTTTAGAATGTAAAACATTTCTTCTGCAACTTTCATGGGGTGTTTCCAACTCTCTCTCTGCATAGATGGAAATCAGGAGTAACCTCATTTTGACAAATGCATCCCTAAGAAAGGCACTACTTTTTTATATGCATATAAATATGTAATACTTAGGTTCCGGCATCAAAATAATGAGTGGAAATACTTTGAAAATAATGGGGGGGGGGGCAACAGACCTACCGCTATCACTAACTCTTAATCAAAAAGACCAAATAAATGCAGTCCCAGATTTTCATATAATTTTTCTGAAGCTCGAAATGCAGCATGCTCATGAGACAAGAAAGATTCCCATGCACTCCTCTGTTGAGGAGACACGCTCGCACGGAGCCTACCAGGTGGATGACCTCCATTGCTTGAGTCTGTCAATGTTGTCAGGCCTACTGGCGTTCACATAGGAAAGAATATTCCAGACAAGGCAGCTGTGAATTGCTCTAAACCTCTCAGCCACAGCCAATCATTTCCTGCTGTAAATTCCATCTAACCCTTGCATGGCCAGTATCAATGAGCACCCACCATAAACTCTAAAAAGTTGCAGAGGGCAGGAAGGAAAAATTGTTGGATACCACTGCCAGCTGGAGAACAGAAGGAATCTTAAAAAAAAAAAACACACACACAAAAAACAAAACAACAAGACAAAACAAAAAAACCCTCTGCTTTTTCTTAATCCCCAAATTTCTACAACAGCTAGTTGCATAGAGACGAAGAGATAATCGTCTGGTAAGCAGTGTTTAAAAATCAAAGGGAGGAGAGCAATGTTGCTTCTACCTCTGCACGTGATTATACAGCGCTCTGTCCTGCACCCGGGGACACGGGCTCCCTCTTTTAACAACCGCCAGCTGGTTTTCCAGAGGTGCCTAGCTAGGATTTACTGAGCACACACCCACCACTTTGAGTTACACGCTGCACACAAAACTCGCCGCTGCATTCGGGGGGGAAAGAGCTGGAAGGAGGGGTGCTGGCTCGAGGCCTGCCAGTCCTAAAAATGTAGCCCGCATCAACCCATTGTGGTCAAACTGGCGTCTCTGTACAGACCCGGAGCTCCAAGCCAAAAACTGTTAAGTCTCACAGGATTCAGAGGTGGCTTTGCCTTAAAGGAGGTATTTTTCTAAAACGACGCTCGTCTGTGACTGGATTTACTTTACAAACATCGTGTAAGCACAACACATGCTATGAAAGCCTTTATTCTCTAATCCTGATCCACAGCAAGTCGAGCAAGAGTTAAATGAGGAGGTCCCATGTCTTAAATTTCTGACTCTCATGACTTCACGAGATTGGTTTCTGTTAACCATAAAATAAAATTTAGCATTCCTCAAATTGTTTCCACATAACTTATGAATCCTTTCACAGAGAAAAGAAGTCTAAAAGCCTTCAAACTATTACTCCAGACTAAACAAAATTATCTCGTTTTGATATTCAGAAAAACGGAAGGCACGGCAGTCGCACAATGAGCTGATGAAGTACCTCTCTGTGGAGCAGCGGCGGCTTTCGGTCAGCAACGCGCCACCTCGCTGGGACAGCGACACCAGAACAGGACGCCGGGCCCACGGCCCTCAACACGAGAGTCAGGGAAGAAGAAAAGATCTTCTGCCTATTACAGGGCGGGGGAGGGGGGATACGCGCCTCCAGTGCAGTTAGGAAATCACCCCATCCTTGAAAGTAACAAGCAACTATCTGTGAATCAGAACGTCTCTAAGTAATCTCTCTTTGCAGCTTTTTGACATTGTCTGGATTTTTGGTGCAAAATGTTATTATGATGGCAGGTCAGATACCAGTGCCAAAAAGGCAACTGCGAGTAGAAAGAGTTTTGGAGGTACCCTACTGAAGAAACAACAGGAAGCAAGTTTGTTCCTTTTGCCCACCTGCCTCTGGGCCTCAGCCAAGTTGAAGGGCAGAGTTCCCTCTTCCAGCGGAGCAATTCGTTCAATGTCTGCTAAGGTCATACGTCTGGAGGGGAAAAAACAAGCACGAGCAACAACAAAACACAAATTTATTAAAATTTGCATTATGGAATTTGAAAACATTCCCTTTTTTGTTCCCATATTTCAGAGTCCTCTTTTATTTGGCGGCTTTTTCTCCCAGTGCCCTCCCTACTCCCACCCCTAACCTCCTTTTATTAAGCTAATTAGAAAAAAAAAAAAAAGACCAACTTACCCCCGTGGCTCATATAAATCTGCTAACTGAAACAAGATGTCAACTTCCATGGGTGTAACCTGACCAAATTTCTGAGCCGCCAGAACAAACTCCTCTGTATGGAAAAAGAGTTAAAAGGGAAAGATTCAAGAAGGAATAGCCACTAACTGCAGCATTAACTCAAGGCACTGGAGTGAGTGAACATCACAAAACTTTATTATCAGTCATAGACCAAGTAAACCCAAACACGGTAAGAATTTTTGCAAGTCTTTCATTCGTCTGTAAAGAGCATACAGAATAGTTTCTCTAACATTGACTTTAAAAGCCTGGTGTCTCATCTGAAGGTTTGGAATAAATGACACAGGACACTATTCGAATTGCCAGGTCCAAGCAAACAAGGAAGCCGACAAGGAACTTCACGTGCATCGGGCCTGGGAGGTTATATTAATGAAGCGGTGCAATTCTTAAGGCAATTCTCTTTTTAAAAAAACAAAAACAAAAACATTAAAATGCTGATCTCTTGTTCCGAGGCTGTCACCAGCATAAGTTTACAGAACTCCTCATGTACTCCTGAAGGCCACTTTAGCGGCTGCTGACTTAACTCAGGTTTTAGCACGATTTGAAAACAGTAAAGAAATTTGACATGGTTCCCTAATTCAAAGGCTGTCTTCAGTTTATTTAAAACTCGCTGAAGATTGTTTTATTTGCTTTTGTTTGATCAAAGGATGGAGAACACACACGTACCATATGGTCAGTATGTGTCCATGGGATAGAAAAATCTGTAAACTCTTGGTTGCCTCTTCATCCTAATACACCAAGATACTAGCAGACAAAAATTCAGATTTATTCTCACTCACCCTTAGTCACCTCTACATCTTTCCTGTTGCCAGCCAGAGTGCTGTAGATCTTTCTAATGAGCTCCATGTTGTTAAGGAGTGAATTAAATCCATTAAAATAGGAGAAACTAACTTGATGGGACGTAGTACCTCCAGCAGCCTCAAATAAGTTGAAAATAAGAGAGGGGAGAAGAACAATAAACAAAGGATTTATAGAACGAAGAAGATTCAAAAGTACATATATCAAATGCTAGTTTTGGAAGTAATCAAGAATGCATGTATAAGAAGAAATGGCCATAAGTATTTTCCTTTCATATTAAAAAAAAAAAAAGCTATAAATGAATTTTAAAAGTAACTGCAACTAATCATGACCAGAGTTTATACTCTCCACACACAAGTCCTAGAAAACTAAATAAATACATGTGTAGGATTATAACAACAGGACCAGTAGTAATTCACAGAGTTCAAATTTCAATTGAAAATGTTTTATAAGTTTGTTTATTTCGTCTAATGAGCAATTCTGAGAGGCTTAGACATGCACAACTACGCTATACACACGCACACGTGTGTGTGCTTAGACATGTAAAACTATATTATACCAACACAAACACAGTATGGAAAGTGGTCAGTCTAACATTAATATCATGATTTGTCATGTTACTTAGAACTAGCAATAAATAATCATTTAAGTACAGACTTCACATTGGTGGGATTTCTAGCAAACAAGCATATTCCGGTAAAATTATGAGATGTCATATGCTTGGATGGGGGTTAAGACTGGTCAGAATTCTGATAATCAGGATTTGTAAGAAGCCATATTTCTTCCCAGGGGGCAAGGGAAACAGATAGCACGGCCATTATGAATGGAACTTCAGTTCAGGGTTTCAAATTCTATCCTTCCCTAACAAGGCAAAATATTTTTATTAGGAAAGCACTTCTTTATAAGGTAACAACCACATAAATCTTCACTTAGTAATCATTTAAAATAGCTGACCTAAGAGTTTAAAATGGAGTAGGGAAGGACGGAGGAAGGCAAGAAAAGGAGCTAGATTAACACAGTGCAGAGTAGAAAAGGCCTTGGCAGAGTTCTGTGCCTCCAAAAAGAGGCACCAGGAAAAAATAAAGTGAAAAGCTACGCTGAGTTCCTGACTATGGTAAGCATTGTGGGAAACCCAGAGCGTGGTGAAAACACTCCAAAGTCTTCTCCCTGGGACTAACAAAAGCACTGTGTAAGGGTTTCCAAATCTGCATCATCATTAGAATTACCCGGGAAGCTTTAGAAAGGAGATTCTAGGACCTCGCCACCTGTAGGTGATAAATCCATAGGTCTGGAAGAAAACTTCATTATCTGTATTTTTACAGATTCTGGGGATTCTTATGCTTTGTGACCAAGGCTTAGGAGCCTCCAGCACAGACTGTTCTGGGCCACCTTCTAGGCCCATGAGGTCAGAAGAGTGGCTGGGCACCCATGAGATTTAAGCTCTGACACAGGCAGGCTGGGCCCCACCATTCACATGCACCACTGTTCCCTCAACACCCACGTGTTGAAGGAATGAGTCAATCAGAGCTTTAGAGTTTCTCTTCCACTGACCACCCAAAGAAATATATCTGCATGCACTATTTTTTAAAAAATTTTTTGCCTTGGTGAATAGATGAAAGTGAAGATTAGCATTTGACATACCTAAAAAATACAGCAAAATTAATATAAAATCAAAAATTTGTTTTTCCTTTTTTTTTTAAACCAGTTAATACACTTAAGATATTCCATATGATCCAGAAAACAAACTAACCTATCCACTAAAACTAGCCAAAACATACTCTACGTTTGGTAACATATGGGATCACATTAAGAAAATGTTAGTGTTTTAAACTAAAAAACTCCACATAATTTTACAGAATTGTTCTTATAATCCCTTATTTACTGAGCTTTTGCCAGGTAAAATAAACTGCTTCATTAGGGCAAGTTACAACTTACAGCTACTAGACATTCTTCTACAAAAGGCGTCAAGACATGGGGGCGGATGGTGACCATGATGTCTCGGAAGTCAATGGCTGTAACTTTTCCAGTCCTGGCGTTGTCCCTTTGCACAAAGGCCTGCTTTGCATGCTCCAACTGTATTTCCTACACATAATGAAAGTGAGATAATTTATGTTTCTTAATTACTACAAAAGACTGCTCAATTTCAAATCAGGGTGAAGAAATACAGATCGTATCTTGATTTAACAAGCCTTACCAGCTTGTTAAATAACACCCTCAAGCTATCCTCTTCTTCCAAAGACAGAACTTTGCTCAGACCAGTGAACATGTCTTGGAAAATGCATTCCACCTTAAATCTCCTCCCAGAGAAACCAAATCACTTCCACATTCTGCTAGAGTCCAAGGACACAAAGAAAACAAAAATTGGAATGAAGTTCGGTAGGCCCAAAGATATGGCCAAAGCCAACTTAGGTGATGCAGATGATCCAGTGAAAAACATCTACAGGGACATTAAAGCTCTCTCCCAAAGAAGAGAGAAAAGTTCTTACTGGTAACCTGGTACACGAACATGTGATGTGATAACAAACCAAAAAGGGTGCTTCTCCTCTGGGATACGCTGTTCCTCTAACATACAGTTTCTCGGGCTTGACACTATTGGTATTTTGGGTGGGTTAAGCTTTTGTTATGGGGAGCTGTCCGGTGCATCCCTCCCCTCTCTTTGCACTAGATGAGGTAGCCCCTTTACCCCCGAGAGCATGACAATACAAAATGTGTCCAGAGAGTAGGTCCCAAATGAGGACCACTGCTCCGGAATGAGGAACTGGATGGTATGCAGGTCAGCCGTGGCCAAACAGCAGCAGAACCACTTTCATTCCTGTGATCCAAAGACAGGAAGGCCAACTTAGATTTCGGTTGCTGTTCACAGGGAGTTAGTGTATATACAAAATAAACCACCTCCCATCAAACCCCATCAGGCGCCGCGCAGAGAAGCACCCCTTCTGCAGAGGGCATTTCATGATCTTCCTCGTGACACTGCCCATTTCGTAAATGGGCCCTCAAGTGAGATCCAATCTCTACGGAATTAAAAAGCACTGCAAGAACTTCAAATTATTTAAACAAAAAGAAGTTTAATTAGTTGACACAGAGAATTACTCTTTTAAACTTTAGCGAGACGACGACTTAGAGCAGTATAAAAACAAACCGTCCCTATGAAGTGGTACACACGAAAGCACAGCAGAAAGGACGCTACTCTGATCATGCTTGAAAGTGTTCCGTGTCCCTGGGAGATGAAGGAAGCTTGATAAGATACTGATAATAACTGAAGCTGCATAATGGGAACACAGTAGGTCTAAGTATTATATACTTCCCTACCGTGGTAGAGCTTGAAAATTTTAAATTAAAAAAAAAATTTAAAAGACAATACCATAGTAAGAATCAGAGCTCTTATCCTATTCAAAAGCTTCTTCTCGGGGTGCCTGGGTAGCACAGCGGTTAAGCGTCTGCCTTCGGCTCAGGGCGTGATCCCGGCATTATGGGATCGAGCCCCACATCAGGCTCCTCCGCTATGAGCCTGCTTCTTCCTCTCCCACTCCCCCTGCTTGTGTTCCCTCTCTCGCCCGGCTGTCTCTATCTCTGTTGAATAAATAAATAAAATCTTTAAAAACAAACAAACAAACAAAAAACACAAAAGCTTCTTCTCAGTCACAGCATCTGCCAGTTTTGATCCAGCCTGTCCCCGCCCCAAGTCTCTTCTGGGACCTTTATCTCCCTGGTGACTCTTCCACTTAAATGGGAGGCTTCTGTCAGCCCTCTGTCCTCAAGTCTCCTCGCTCTACTCCCCCCCAGGCCTCAAAGATTTCTCAGAAGGCTTGACTCCCAGATCCAAATCTCCCACACCTATCTGCTGGACCAGAATTCCTAACTGCTCAAAGAATATAGCCACATGGGTATCTTGTAAAGGCCAAGCAAGTGCACACCACTAAACCCAAGGAGCTCCTCTGAGCCTGGTCTCCAGCACCCCATGCTGGAGTCCTTCCAGGCCTTCCACACATTTCGACCTTTGTCCGCACTCCTCCCTCCCCCTGGTGTAGACTGCAGCCTCTTTCTCTAGTTCCTGAAATCCTACCACTTCCTCCAGGCTTAGCTCAAATGCCACCACTTAAGTAAATATAAGTAGGTCTCTTAGCTCAAAAGAACTGATGTGATCACGTGGCTCCCTGCTTGCACCTCAAGTATAAGACTTGTCTTACCCCATCTTACTTGAAGCAATCGCTTATATTCCTGCCTTTCCCCTACCTTGTGAGGGAAAAGAGACTATGTCCTGTTCATCCCTCTACTGGTGTAGGCCTTAGATATACTAGGTACTCAATAAACCAGAGACATAATCTTCAGTGATAGGTATTCTATAAAACCAACTGAATGAACAAATCACACTCTACTGAACAAAAAGGGGTTCTCTGTATAAGTGCCTCCAATTTAAGAGGAAAGAAGAAACCAACTGTTAAACACCCTGTAGTGAAAAATGACCACAGTATGTATTCAATTGAAAGTGAATGAATACAGTCTCCTTCGAATTGCCAGGCCCACTGCTAAAGGTATTGTAAGGCAAGATTACTCTCAACAACAGTAGGAGGTGTGTTCAGTTAGTTACCATCTCCCTAGTTTATAACTCAACTAGAGTCTTTGGGATCCTCAGACCAGGATACCCAAAATGGCATCACTCACCCTGGCCACCCCATTTCCTCAGAATTCCTGGCCCCCTCGTCTCCTCAGAATACTAAGACCAACCTGCTCAGAATTTCAAATTGGGACACAGACATCAAAGTGGGGGTGGGTGCTCCCCTGGCAGAGCAGGGGCGCATCTGTTATAGGGGTCGTGTCACCACCCACTTCTGCGCCTGCACTTCAGGATTCAACATTTACTAGCAGGGATCCCTCGATCACGGAACATGAAAACACTCCTAACTCTAACGATGAACAACTTTAGAATACATTTCCAACAGCTCTGAAAGACTGGGGACACCATAAATTCCATGAAAAACAAGAAGCTAACTGTACATCATTCTCTAAATAGTAGGACAGAGTGAAAACATTCAGTTAAGTGTTTCCTCAAACCAAAAGCAACTTGCTGAAGATCTGGGTTGCCTTGTGAAGAACAACTTTTTATGCCACGACTGTTTCTTCTTCTGGGTGAAGAAATAAAGCTATTACCTGGACTAACACAACAACCATGTTAACAGCATTTAGTGAACATATATTATGCATGAGATACTGTTTGAAAGCATTTTACAGCTTAAACTCACTTCCTGCTCACAGCAACGCTATGAGCTGGGCACTATTATTAACTTCACCGTGGCAGTTGAGGAAACTATGGTCTCACAGGAAGCAGCAAACCTGAAGTGCAAACCCAGGCAGTTGTGCCCACTGAGGATGCCCCCAACACTTCAGCACAGCACCTGGGGAGCCTGGATCATGCGACCGTCAGGAATCTGATGACAAAATATATTTGACACTTCGGAATCTTAAGAACTATGAAAAGACAAAAATTCAAATTTGCTTTTAAATTCTTCTTAATGCTCTAGATTTTTTGTTGTCTATTTTTGTGAGAAAACAATAAAATTTCTGAGATTTTTTTCCTTAACGAAAATGTCTCTTATGTGCTCCAAGGGCTAGGACTGTTCTCCCAACAAGAGCAGAGAAACCATGGAGAAGAGGAACCAAATCTAAAGGTCTTCTCCTGGCCTTGCTTACTTACAACCCCAAGAGACTAAGTAAGAGAAAAACAAATAAGGAGGCCTGAGGGAGCCAACACATAGATACTCTATAAATACTTAAGTTGAGAATGAATGACTTTTGGAATAAATATTCAGGCTCGCTACTGACGGCAGAGTGACTGAAAAGCAAAGCTCTTCACTGGCACCTCTAAAGCTATTTCAGGAAAACCTAACGCATACCCGTAGAGCCTAGACCCTGACGGTTCCTAGATCTGAACCCAAGGGAATAAAGTGAGACAGGGAGCTTTGATATGCACGATGTAGGGCCTAAGTAAAATAGCGATCATTTCCAGAATAAGCAGAGGAGAGAACAATGGGAGAAGCAAGAGTTCGAATATTTAAAGGTAAAAGGACTATCAGGTTAAAAAAAAAAAATTAGACGGGTTCTCTGTATTTCTCTTAAAAAAAAAAAAAAAAGATTGGAGGAAAAAAGGGATCAGGTTTTAGCACAGAATACCTGAGTCTTTAACCTACACAACTCTTCAGCAAGAATCGGGCTACACCGCAAAGCAGCAGGGTCCCGGTCACAGGCAACAGCTGTGCAACACCAGGCTGAGCAACATATGTCAAGGAACCTACTTATTTTAATACAGGGAGTTATGGAAGCAATCTGCTACGACAAAATTCTGAAGTTTGCAACAGGAACGAGCAGAGCTCAAATCTCACTCATGACACCCCTAGGAGGATCAGGGGAGTATGTATCTTCGGGCCCCCGCAACATCTACCGCGGACGGTCGTAAAAACGAGATGTCATGCATGACAGGCACTAACTAAGTGGGAGCTTTGATTTTTGTTGAGGTGAATGGTTTAAAATCCTCTAAAGACCCTTTCAGTGTAAGTTCCTTGAGTCTTTAAAAAATCACCTCTCAAGGAACAGTGGTTCTGCTGAGTCATTCTGAACCAGCCACAGGAAGGGACAGATGAAGACCAGACCAGGTGGAGAACAGTAAGGGCTGAATGCTTAAGCACTCCCTACAAGCCAGGGGCCCGGCCAAGAACTTAAAAAACGGTACTTCATTAAAGCCTCACAATAACTCTGTGAAGACTTACTATCTTCATCTTCCAGAGAGGCACCCGAAGCTCTGGGAGGTTAACTAACTAGTCCAAAGTCACACAGCCAGGAAGTGGCAGAGCTGGGATCTATTCTGAGCTATTGTCTGATTCCCAAACTGGAATTTGTAACCACTACCTGATGCTGCCTTGGGTAAAATCTTAAGTAAGAGGATTCTAACAGATAACTGGAAGAGAGATTTTAAGAAAAGTTTTGGTGACGACCTGTACATAAAAATGGAGCAAGATATATCCCAAAGAATTCTTCCCTTGTATGATGAGAGAGACGGAAGAATTTTCTACTATGAAGGAGGACTCCTAAGGGGAAAGAGATGAGATGACCATGATGAGAAACTTGGAGCTAGATGGGCTTAAGTTATAAAACAGAAGTTGAGCTATAAACAAAAGAAAGCTAGAGGTACAGATAGAAATAGAAATGTGGGAAAGAGAGACAGCAGGGTTTCGGGGAGGAGAAAACCAAAGGCCACCACTTATTAAGTGTTATTAAGTGTGTGTTATGCTGCAGTAACTATTATGTTTTCTGTTTCATCTCTTTGAATCCTCCCGATGGCCTTATGAGGTGGGCCCTACCATCACCTCCATTTAGTAGGTGGGGAAATGAGGTGAAGAGCAGCTCAGGGTCACATGATCCTGAGGATGACAGTGGACATGAACCTGGGGGGTCTGGCTCTGGAGTCGCAATCTTAACCTACGTGGACTGTCCCCTTTCGGGGGAGGCCTAGCAAAAACCAGAAGAAAAAAAACAACAGTTGTAGAAATAGATGAGCACGTCCCACAGCACACAGAAAGAGCAGCCAGGTGACCATAAAATGGAACTGGTATCTAAAAGGGTGGGTACAGAAATAAAACGGAGGGCCTGGGACTGCTGGGAAACCCAGAGAGCTGGGAAGATGGTGCAGCCCTGCCAAGGGAGCTCAGCTCTCATCAGCACCAGGGGACGGTGATGGGGCACTTGCTAAGAGCTGCTGATGGGGACAGCAAAGACTAAGGAGAAAGGGCCGTCCTTCACCCAAGGCCAGAAGGTCACAGAACAAGGAGCAGCAGGGCCATCTCGAAGGCAGTCCTGCTCAAGCACATGAAAGGAGGTCCAATTTCTCTTTCTTATTTGCCAGCGAACAGTTTTCTATTCCCGCTATTCTGGTGCATGATGATTAATGGAATAGGCTTTTACTGCAGCCGTTTCCAACTACTTCAGCACACCCATTCAGACTGCTAGAGGGAAAGAAAAAATCAAACTCTTCAAAATTGCTAGCTGTACAGAAATAAACATATAGAAGGGGGGTTACACCACTTCAGGTCTAACATTCATGCTTCTAATAGTTCCAGGCCTGTCATTTCCTTAATAATCTCCAATTTTCAAGTGGGTATATTTTGAATGCAAAAATTCTCTCCACCTCTATTCAGACATGCAAGTTTGTGCTTCAGCCTGAGGACGATTTATCAGAACAAAAACAAAACAAAACAAACCAGACCAAGAGACCTTCAAAACAAGTGGCAGATCCAGATGATTTATGTTATAAAGCCAAGAACACCAAAAAAAGACCCCTGGCTAGTTTGCATGTTTGTGTTTTGTACAGTTGTAAAATTTAAAAAAAAATAACTAAACTTTATTTTTTTTTAAAGATTTTATTTATTTATTTGACAGAGATAGAGACAGCCAGCGAGAGAGGGAACACAAGCAGGGGGAGCGGGAGAGGAAGAAGCAGGCTCATAGCTGAAGAGTCTGATGTGGGGCTCGATCCCATAACGCTGGGATCACGCCCTGAGCTGAAGGCAGGCGCTTAACCGCTGTGCCACCCAGGCGCCCCAAAAAATAACTAAACTTTAATAAAAGCAGGGAGTTATCAATAAGGATATGACTCAAAAGACTTCTTTTTTAGGAGTCCTGCAGAAGAATTCTGGGGGAAATGAAGGTAATTATTTATGAAAACAAGGAAGAAAATGTATAAAGATTTGCTTTAAAAATATGGTATCACATTTAGCCTTCCTTCAAGTAAATTCTGTACTACATCGAGTACCAGAACCTGTATCCTGTTCAACATCCAAGTCTCCGCTTCATTTTCACAATCCTATGCTAATTGGGAGGGGAAAAAATCTAGTTAAAATTAAGATCCATATATTATTAAGCAGAGTTAAAAACAGAACTTAGCAAAGGAATAGGTAGAGAGATAAGTAGTTCCCATTCTTAATATTTTTCTCTGCTCCCCATATTCCAGCCACGCAGACAGACTTTCAGAGCTCACGGTGAAGTTCCATCCCCAGTTCTCTGGGTGGGGCCTTGAACTGCAGAGCCTTTAGAAGCAGCATTGCATGTGGCCCCTGCACGCACAGCAGCACGTTGGCAGAAACCAAGCACAGAGCTTTTCCATCTCGATTGCCTTGCTCTTCTGATTTAACATTAAACTTCACAGTGGGGAGCAGCTGGGGGACATAGCTGTACAGAGTGCTCATTTTTCCCAGGACTTTACTGTAAAAGCCCGCACACCAGGCCGCTTGGCAAAACAGCAAGCTGACAAACACCATGGGCACAACGGCATGGTGAATTCTGATTTCCTCGGCCCAGAGAGCAGAAAGTGCAACATGAACGCAATGTGTCCTGCATCTAATTCTCCAAGTGACCGGGATAGGACCACATCTCTGGTCACCTCTCACCAAACTAGCCAAGGCTTCCAGCTGAATACAAAATACAAGCTAATCTCCTAGAAGAGCTGAGGGCAAACATCATTAGCTACTTTCGCTCGTTTCATTTTGGAATATCAAGTTGGGGCTATATTTATGAAACACTACCGAAGCTGTACTCACACTCCATCTGGTCCAACTTAAAGATCAACATAAAAAGCACTCACATGTTAAAAATGCAAATATAATCATGGTCTCCGGCTATTAAAGATCCACGGTCTAGATATTTTAACTAATACAGATGGCAAGGTGAGGGGCAAAAGGGAGGGACAAATGGCTTGGGTTATTCAATCCTACACAAGGACCTTGTTAGTTAGTTGTCCACTAACCTGTTTAACATCGTGGCTTCAGTGAGTTCTACCTGAACTCACTTGAAATGTTCTATCAATTCTGAAGCTTGAGAATCTGATGTTGCCATGGCTGAAGGTTACATTTTCTTCTGTTTGGTGGTGGGGGAGAACAATTTGCATGACAAATACAGCACCATAAGTAATGGTGACTCTAAAGCCTAGACCACAGCTGACTAGGAGCAGCGAATCTCTGGCCCACAGAGTGACAGGTGACAACCACCAGCGCCTGGGAACAGTAGCTTCCAGAATTCTACTCTCTAGGGCTCAGATCCTGAATAACCAAAATGTCCATTTTACACTGAAAAGACTAGACCACGTCTGTACGCCATGCTAACCCGTAGGCCAAAAAATGGTCAGTTTCACTTCACAAAAAGAACCAAAATTGTTCCGTTGCATTATTAGCATGAATATGCTTTGGCATCCAAACTCGAGATCACTTGCCAGTGCGTGTGTCCCGTCTAGGGCACGAGACATAGCTCTGATTCTCAGATGCCACTCCCAGCCTATCAACTATGACACAACTCTATCAACTATGACTCATCCTCTTTTGACAAAAGGGGGACCTGATAAAGTTACAATAAAACAGCCACACCGTTGTGTTCAGGGCTCTCCGTTGGGTCAGGTAACTTCATTCTTAAACTCTATTTGAGGAGAAGACATTTAGAGAGAAACCCTCTAGCCCATTCTCTCCCAAGTCAGCAATCCTGTTTCTTGGGTAACTAAAGCAACCCAAACTTCAAACTCTGGCCTTTTCATGAATTCAGAGCATTGCTGACTTCTTGATGATGCTTTTCCTACAGCAAGAGGAGGAAGGCCTTTGGAAACAGAAGAAGTGTCCTGGCTTCGTAAGATAGGGAATAGAGTTCCTTGGAAATGCCCAAGTCTGTGGGCCCATAAGTGGGGCTCCCATAGGATCATTCCACGACCAATGAACTGAAGAGAAGAGGCGGAAACAACCCAGCAGCACACATGCGAACAGCGATTACAAGCAAAGCGCCGCTCTGCGTCCCCTGAGGAAGACTGCCTCCTTCGTGCTCCCCATTTCAGTAACCCATCACCAGCCTTCCACTTGTCTGAGCCTAAAACTCACCTAAAAAAAGGCGTGAACTGGGAGTTCTACCTTATCCTTAACGTCTCTGTCCTGTTAAATCACCAAGCCTGGTCAGGCCTATCCCTTCACCTTCTTTTGAACCCACGTGCTCTGGCTCATCACCACTACCATCCAACCCAGGCCACCGTTATTTCTCTCTCGGACTAGAAAGTGACCAACGGGTCTTTCCTGTCCTCAGTGAGATCCCACTCCATTGGATCTTCCACACAACAGCCAGGGTGATCTTTCTGGAACACAAAGCTGATGTTAGCCTGTCTAAGCTCATCAACACTGGGATGAAAACCTGAAGACCCGATTCTGTGCTTTTAAACAGTCTGGGGTTTGTAGTCTAGGCCAGTGTTTCTCAATGTGTGGCCCTGGGACCATCTGGAACATCACAATTCAGGATGCTTGTTTGAAAGGTAGTGTCTTGGGCCCTACTGAAACCTACTGAATCAGACTCTTGAGGGGCAGAGAGGCCCAGGGCTCTGTCTTTTAAAACAATCACTTCAGAAAAATGTTACCCGAATTCTGAAAAACATTGCTAGAGACTTAGGAAAACTAAAATCAGCTTCAGTTCCATCTATGTCACCTTGAGCAAATCCAGAAAACTAAGCCTCTGTGTGCTCGTCCTTCATACAGAAACAAGAGCAAATGCTTAACATCTAAGATGATCATAAGGACAAATACGAATAAAAGCACTTTCTAAGCCGGAAAATGCTATGTGAGAGGTAACTGGTAACAACATACTGCGAGTTAATACACATACTGCATTTGGTAGCCACCCTAGACTTTTCTATTCTGAATCTGGAGCAACTAGAATCAACTATGTGTAGACTATTTTAAAACTATAATAATTATATGTGAAATATATACCTATGATTATAAAAGATCATCAAAAAGTACCTGAAAATGACAGGGGTGCCTGGATGGCTCAGTCGGTTGAGCACCAGACTCTTGGGTGTTGGCTCAGGTCATGACATCAGGGTTGTGAGACTGAGCCCCAGCGTGGGGCTCTGCACTCAGTGCAGAGTCTGCTGGAGATTCTCTCTCCCTCTCCTTCTGTCCCTCCCTCGCTTGTGCTCTCTCTCCCCCTCTCTCTAAAATAAATAAATAAACCTTAAAAAAAAAAGGTAACTGAAAATGACAGAAACACACATCCCTACTAAGGGCCTTTTTTGTTATCATATTTGGCAATTAATGGATGGGGGTCAGGAATGCTCGATGTCTAGCAAGGCATGACTGTATACCATTCAGAAGCACAGCCCCTTCCAGGAACAGAAACTAATTTTTCATAGCCTTGGCCCTGGAGACAATGTAATAAAATGGCAACAGCATAATATTCTTGAATCCCTCACATGTCTGTGAACTTACTGGAAGAAGCTAAGTTCTAGAATAGTTTCTGTGTACTCTTTTGGGGTATTCCTTTGGGAACCCAATGAAAGCCATGAGCATTTTCCCTAGAAAATTACCCGTAAATGCAAAATTTTACCTAGAGTCCATTTATTCTTTTACATACAATAGGGGGTAATGATAATTTCTTCTCACGGTATTAGGATGCTATTATCAGAAACAGAATATTTAAAAGCACTTGGTAAATTATAAAGATTGTTACTATTATTACTTCTATTTTCAAGAGTGAATCTTAATTCGCAGAATAATTTGGCAGAAAAGTTTAAGAGTCTTCTCACTCTGTGCTCACATTTGCCTACGATGTCTACCCAATAACAAACTAGAAATGAACCTGAATAGACATGTCTCCGAAGAAGACATACAAATGACCAATAAGCACATGAAAGGGTGCTTGGCATCATTAGTCATTGGGGAAATGCAAATCAAAATCACAAATGAGATACTGCTAAGAAACACTAAAGCGAAAGGCCTCAGTTTCTCATCTGTAAGATGGGGTAGTTAACTAGATGTACTTGCGCTGGTATCTGGTTCTTTAAGTTCGTACTTTGTATGGCTGCCCTAACTACACTTTGAATGCTAGCTTCAGCTTTATAGCTGCTGTAAGGGCCTATGCTGCAAGTCCTGAGGGTTTTTGCTACAAGACAGCAGCCTTGTAGGGTGTACACACTTGCTTGCAGCTGTTCCTTCTGAGCTGTCAGATGGACAAACACAGAAACAACCCCTAGACTTGTGCATGTCAGTATGTAAAAAGTTGTTATCTCTGTACCTCTTGGCCCCTTGCACAAGGCCTCTGGACAAACCCTGCATGTTCAGCAAACATTTGCTCAACTAGGTGGTTTGTCTCAAACAAGTCATAACCACAGCATAAGAAGTACTCCGCACAGAGTAGAGAGTTTAAGTTAATGCCATTTATGAACAGGAGTTCCATCAGGTATAGAAGAATATTTCTCCAAATCGTTTTCTAAAAAATTCAGTATATTAAAATCTGTTTTCAACTAGCAACCATAAAATTGGAATCAAGTATAGAGGTATGTGGAAATATTCACAATATTTTAAAATACACATAATACCCCCATATCAAACTACTCCCATTCACACATACACACCATTCATACAGTTAAGAGAGGACAACAGACCTGGAGACAAAACACAGCAGCAGTAAATTCAACAGTGTCAATGATGGGGTAAGAGGATTGCGGTCCCACTCGCTTCTGAAATCCGAAATCCTTCTCCATCAACTAGGAACAAGACTCTGGGAAGGAGGCTTTGTTCTGTTTTAATTTTTTTTTTTAAAGATTTTATTTATTTATTTGACAGAGAGAGAGAGAGACAGCCAGCGAGAGAGGGAACACAAGACGGGGGAGTGGGAGAGGAAGAAGCAGGCTCACAGTGGAAGAGCCTGACGTGGGGCTTGATCCCAGAACGCTGGGATCACGCCCTGAGCCGAAGGCAGACGCTTAACTACTGAGCCACCCAGGTGCACCTGCGAAGGAGGCTTTGTATCCCTGCTTCTTGCTTCAACACTATCATTTACATGGAAAGTATAAGCCGGGCAAGTTTAGCTCCAAGAATATCAAACTGATTCACCACTTTATGAAGTTAAAACCAAAGCACAGAAAACGCCACACCGAACACAGCAGTTGAGCAGTGCCCGTGACTGGCACCAACCCTGTGAGCGGGCAGCTTCGCCAGAGGAACGCGTAAAGCCCTCACAGCCATGGGGGGGCTTAAAACAAATTCGCACTTGCTCAGATACAGTAAAACATTTGTTACGGGAAGAAAACAGAAATCTGACCTTGCAGAGAATGGCTCTGCTCACCAGTCACAAGCAGGTGTACGTACACATCAGCATAGGTAACTCACGAATGTGAGACTTGAGTTGGCTGGAACCAACCCGAACTCTCTTCTAGGACCGTCTGCGGGACTGAGCAGTGTTTTCTCTACATACCACTAAGGCTCCCTGAAAACATGAACACCTCTCAGTTGTCCCTATGGCCACTCCTCTTCCTCATCAGGTGACAGGCAGCAACATGCGAGGGGTGGGGGCAGGTCTTTCACGGCTCAAACGGCCTAGCATCTGCTTTCACAACCTTGGCACCAGCTGGAGAGCGGCTGCCGACTTCTGAGCCCTGCCCTAGAGCAGAAAGGCGGGTGTGCGCTCTACAAAGCAAGAGCTCAAAATATAGGAGATTAAGCTTTCTTATTTCTTTAAGAAGTTCCTGCCTACAGAAAAGAGCCCTAAGGAAGCAAACAAAGCATTTGGAGTAGGGGTTTGAAGCTAAACCTGCATTCAGAAAAGAGTTCCAAGGAAGCCAACAAAACATTTGAATGGGGTGGGGGCGAAGTAACCCAACGATAGACATCAAAACTGGCATTTCACAGACATTCATAGAAAGTCTATCATGATACATCCATTAAGTCCTTTAAATCTGGACCTCGAGTGGAACACAAAGGCAAGGCCCTCACCGAGATAATTATGCACATAAGCATCCTAATCTAGTATGCGTTCAGCACTGGCATTCTGACTGCGAGGTCAAAATCATCCCATGCAGGACGCTGTGGGATGTTTTTCCATTTACCATTATAAAAAGGAGTCACATGTAAGTGAATGCCCTACAAGTTGCAGCTGGAAACAATCAGTAATCCCTGAGTCATCTAATCTTTGACTCTGGCTTCTCCATATCTTGAAGAAGGCCTAGAAGCTGCTGTGAGTGGCTTACAGCGGACTCAATTCAGCATAATTGATACCTGCTTAAAAGGGAAACGTGATCATCCTTACTACTGCTAACATCCCATTAAGGCTAAAAGTTAATTAGGCTGTGTTCCATAAAGTCAATTTGAGGCATTTGTCTCAATAGCATTATTGTAATTATTCCTCATCAGAATGAATACCACCTCCTACTGCGCACCAATGTCTGTGTAAACAACAGCAAAAATCCAACAACCACAGTCCATTCTCCACCTGAGTTATTCAAGTAGGTTTGTGTTTACATAGAATGGAAAAAGGGGATTCATAGACATTACCTTTGTATTTTTTTTTCTTTAAATGTTATGTTTAAAACATCTTGCTTTAAGTTCCCAAAGGCCAGGAAAATAAAAGCAAACTAAATAAATAGCATGACAAATTTTACATATCATAACAAAACCACTAAAAGTCACAAAGAGACATACCTATTAAAGTCAACCTATTACATATGCTGGTGCCTAAGAATGGATCCCACAAAATGCTGACTGAATGAGCACACAACACGGCCTACGTGTGTGCGTGTGTGTGTGTGTGTGTGTCCTTGAGCCCTCCACATCCACCCCAACACTCCACCTTCTAGCCACTCCTCAGAAGGCTCTGGCAAAGTCTTGGGCACATGAAAAAACAGGGGCATCAGGATACTCCCTGAAGACGTTTCTAGTGACAAAGGAAAGAAGGTGACTTCCCTGGCAAGTTTTCCCTCAAGACCCAGAATTTAAACACAGCAAAATAATGGCCTTAAATGAGTCTTTTTAAGTTACATTTTATAAAACATAAATAAAATTTAATTGTTAGAAAAATAAAACAAATGCATCGAAGTCCAAAAGNGAGCGGTTTATCAGATAGTCTACATACCATACAGATATTGACCTCTAGTGACTAAATGTTAATATTGGAATTAAAACATTTTAGAAATTATGCTTCAGGAGGAAAACAAAAGTACAATCATATTTTATTACTACTCGTCCACTGGCATCATCAGTGGCCCAATGATGGGACCATAATGGGGAGGGGGGGTGATGAGGGAAAGGCAGGAGGGACGAGGCCAAGGAAGGTGCACCCCAGAAATGTAAACAACCCCGAATTTAACCCTGGGTATGGACAGCAGGTGCTCTCTGAACAGTGATTCTCAACTTGGCTGCACATTATAAGCACCTGGGAAGCTTTCAATATCCCAATGCCCAGGTTCTCGCTAACCTGCTCCCCAGTCAAATCTAATCTCTAGAGGTGGGGGACCCAAATACCAGATGTTTTTAAAGCTCCCCAGGTGATTTCAATCTGCAGTCAAGCTGCAGACCCAGTGCCTTTGTCTATAAAAGGTCTCAAGTGAAATAATTCTACAGTTAGATGCTGATGATGGCACGGCTGTCCCTTTCTCAAGGGAAAACAAAATACTGGTGAACAGTAGTGGAATCAGTCATAAGCCAAGAATTCAAGTTCCAATCGTGCCCCCCTCTCCGACTTCTGTGACTTTTCGGCAAATCATTTGATTTCCTGGGCCCTCAATGCATATTCCTTTTCCACATGAAGGCATTCTACACGGTCTGTAAGAATCCATTTAATTATATCGTGTTTACATACTAATAAAGAAATACTTTCAAATAGGATGGTTTGGCCAGGTTAGGGATTTTGAGGTAAATCAGGATCCCAGTTTTACTTATTTACTCTTTAAGAGCTGCACCCACCAGTAAAAACTGAGTGAATTCTGCATACGTCAGGTGTCTTTTTCTTTCTTTTCCAAAATGTAGTTGCACAAATTCTGAATCCCAGTTAAACGGAATATGTTGATGAATTGTGGTCTGTCCAAAAACTTGCTTAACGTCCTCTGAAAAGAGAAAAGAAGGGTTGATTAAAACAAATCAGATTTATCCTTATATAATATTAAAAGGATATTGCTTTCTTCTTATAAAAAATAATTCAACTTTAAAACCACACAGGTTTAAAACCATGGCAAAAATAAAAGTTGGGGGGCGCCTGAGTGGCGCAGTCATCAAGCGTCTGCCTTCAGCTCAGGGCGTGATCCCAGCGTTCTGGGATCTAGCCCCACATCGGGCTCCTCCACTAGGAGCCTGCTTCTTCCTCTCCCACTCCCCCTGCTTGTGTTCCCTCTCTCGCTGGTTGTCTCTCTCTGTCAAATAAATAAAATCTTTTTAAAAAAATAAATTAAATAAAAAAAAAATAAAAGTTGGAATCTTCATGCAATCAGTCAAGAAACCAAAATTAATAGTCCCACCAATAAAGAGAAAAAAAATCTAGAAGTCACACACAGATACACACACGCACACACGCACGTGCACCTAGCAGGCAGTAGGAAACCAAACCAAAATAATCTAAATCTAATATCATCACCTCACATGTTTTGTTTCAACTAATACTATTTTCTAAACATAGGAGACATAATTCAGTCATTAGTGGCAGGAAACACATATATACATATAGAAACACATACAGAACTACACAAGTCTTAAATATAGTCCTTTTTCAAGTTATTAAAATGTTCTTGATGATTTGATAATATTGGTTCTCCCAATCCATGAGCACAGAATATTTTTCCGTTTGTGTCGTCTTCAAGTGACATAAGTCAGACAGAGAAAGACAAATACCATGTGATTTCACTCATATGTGGAATTTAAGAAACAAATGATGGTAACAGATGATGACTACATTTATCAGTGAGCAATGAATATATATATAGAATTGTTGAATCATTACGTTGTACACCCAAACCTAATATAACACTGTATGCTAAATACACTTCAATTTTTTAAAAAGTTATTGATATAGAAATCAGCTAGATGTATCTTGAAGCACATATTCAACAGCACTAAGACTCCATGTGAGTTTTAAAAAGTTCCACTAGTCATAAGAGAAAGGCACTTAAAGACAAAGGTGATGGGGAAGTAGAGCCTGCAGCCCAATTCTTCGACTTGACACTGCGCATGGTCCACAGAATCCCATTTCAGATGGGCACCAAATGTACTAGTACTGATCTTCCCCTCTTTTGAGCCTCTACTACAAATCGGTAAGAAAATTGACAAAGGACACAACAACGGGAAAAACCTGACTTTTCTAAAGCTTCACATTTCTATTTACAAGTCTTCGCCCCCGCTGCCAACAAAAATGTATGTTTGGAGGGCAGAGGGACACAAATTACTATATTAATGAAATTTGGTCCTGGCCTTCCCTTCCTTAAATCTATCTACCAAATCTGCTCAGTTTTATGAGCAAACTGTGCCTGATACCTTGGGGATTTTTTCCCCCTTTGCACCTGTTGAAAAAAGAAAAAAGAAGTTAGTCCTTTAGTACTCTAAAAGAAGCCAAAAACTTTGGCACAGGTTTCCACTGTTTCCCCCAAATTTCCTACTTCTACCCCATTACACCCACAAGTTTTTATTCCATGCTTTTAACATTTCCAGAAATTTTTTAAGTTTGGCCATGAAGAAAGAGTAGTGCTGCCATCAGTATAAGGTTGGGTAATTTACCTGCACAGAGAAGGCAGTAAAAAATCAGAACGATGCTGGGCATAAATTTTATAAAAGGTGGTAGAAAATCTCAGCTGGCCCCGATGAGGACAGTAACATTGAAGTTTTAAAGTACAACCCTCAGTTTCTTTGAATTTATTGTCTTACCCACGTTTAGGGGAAAAAAAAGAGACAGGAGATAAGGAAAAAGTAAGTAAAACAAGAATTGGGATTTAAGAGAAAAAAAAAATGGAAAGACCCCTCCCCACCAGAGAGTGGAGGTGAAGGTCGTCCTCGATGAAATAAATTAAGCAGGAAAAACAAGTTTCTTTACGGCTCTAAAACATCTGAGAAGAAATTCCTGAACCGAAATTCCAATGGCTTGGCTTCCAATGCTACTTCTAATCTGGACTAACCTTTCTGAGGCACTAGCCACTCCGGGCATTGTTCTAATGGCTCCATGCCTAAGTCGTCAGCGGTAAAACAGATACTACCCTAGAAAATCAGTAGCTCCTTTCCAATTCTAAATTTCGATACCTCTGCAGGAAGCAGGCCCCACAGAGATTCAGGGAAGGCTCCCACAATCTTCTAATCTAGACCAATAAAGTATCTGGTGGGAAATGATGTTCAAATGACAAAGATGTGACCAAAAGAAAAAACACAATTTTTTACACTATAAGTAAAAATTTCATACCATCATAAAATGTAAACAAAAATGGTGTCCTAGCCATTTTTCTGCCAAGCATGCCGATTGGGTAATGTTTTATGTAAAAATCATGCATAGCTATCAAAAATGACAACCTTCCTTTTCCTGACCTCTCTCTTCTTCAGTGTCCCATAGAGAGTAACAGACGATAGTAACCAAATACTGGTATATAAAGCTATGGCATTTATTATTCATTTTAATATTTATATGGTCTAAAACTCGAAATATACATACATAATTTTAAGTCACTCAAAAATTAGTAAATGAATTTAAAATGTGCCTCACCGTAACCTAATTAGTTTTCCTATAATTAAAATAAGTAACATTTATTGCCTAGGAGAGGCTCTGACTTGAATTCAAAACTGTGAACTTTGAACTCTTAAGACCAGCACCTTCTGCAACTATTCCACAGAGCTTCTCTCTCTTCCGAACCTGCCTGACGTGCTGAACCCCAGTGTAGAGCTGTATGTGATCCCGAAGACATAACTCCACAAACTGTCAATCCTACACACCTGTACTATTGGTAATAATCAGTTTTCAAGATATATTTATACAATACGTATATAAATGCAGATGTGCTGAGAGTGCACATATTTATTGTGTATCTTTTCTTTCCACATAGATGATTAGCACCTTGAGAGCAAAGTCTTTTTTTCACATCTGATTCTCCCCCTGTGGCTGGTTTGGTAGGCTACCTACTAAATAGAATTTACGTGAGTCAGAAAAGGTTGAGAGTTGTGCAACAGGTTAAAGACAGGGACATTAACCCTTCGAGGCATACTTTCCACTTACTGAGAAGCTATTTCAACAATCATTTCCTAAGATTTCAGGGAAGTACATAAGGATCATCAGTCTTGCTTTTTAAAGCCCTCAGTTCCACTCCTAGACTGACTCCTGTCTATCGGGGGGTTGAGGATTTGCATTTTAACCAGCATAGCAAGTGTTTCTGATACAAGGGTCTAGGACCTCATTTTTAAAAACACTGCCCCAAAAAGTTATGGAAAAGTTAGATTCACTCCTTACTAATTTTTAATTTCCCACGGAAACAGACAAACATATGACAGGACGGAGGTAGGAAAGAGTCTCTAGTCCAGTGAATGCAATGCAACAATGTGTAAACACAGGCCACTTGTGGACACAAGAGGACACACAGGGCTGCCACGTTGTGCAATCCAGTGGATGACCTCCTCTACATGTCCCAGGCGGCTGATGCTCCCTGGAGCTGGGCGGGTTCCACGTGCCATGACCCTGAGAATGTGGTCCTGTTACTAGTCCTCAGCTGTTCTGACAAACTGGCTACGGTAAGAACGCCAGGGCTTAGCTGGCTAGCTAACAGCTCGGAAACAGCACAGCCCGTGCACACCGTACTCGCCGAGGGGGAAGCACGATGGCAGTAGAAGGCATGCAGCTGTGTCCACGTCTAACCCACAAGAACAACTAACCAGCCCATCCTGACAGTAGGCCACATTAAGTGTTCACCTGCAAGAGCTCCTCATGGCAAGGAAATAGAAGCTTCAGGAGGGAGGCACTTAGAGAAGAGAAAAAGGCTTCTTGGAGAAGACAGAACATGATCTGGGTCCTGAAGGTTTCCAAGGATTTATCCAGGTAAATCCATGAGGGAGTTTTTCAGTGGAGAGCAACAGCAAGGAGAAGGGTTCATTTCCTCTCAAGTGAATTAAGGGTCTAATCAGAGCGCTTTGGACGACCAAAGCCACCCGGGGTCACTGAGACATGACAGATCCTGCTCCAGGCAGTTACAGACGCTGGCCTCACTTGCCAGAGCAAATATTATTTTTAAACCCCAAGGACTTGATGTCACATTTATGGTGAAGAAAAGGTTGCTGTGGAAGAAGAGCTGTTCATGGAACACAGAGGAGAAAGAGACCCAGAGGCTTTTTTGTTTTTTAACCATTTGGTTCAATCTCTACAAAATTTGTTTTACATTCTCCTAATTTACCTAACTAACAGAGGTTTATGTACTCAAATATCATAAGACTACCAAGCCATTCTAACCGGACAGACCATATGACTGCGCAGGAGGGGAGCAGGATTCTTCCTAAAAAGGAAAAGTACCAATACCTCTATTCATTTTCATCACTAATCAACTCTTTTAAAGAATTAAAATATCAAATTTTGCCACTTTGGAAAACTCACACATTTTGTCCAAAAGTACTGAGCAGGTTCCCAAGTCCATGAATACTTCATCCTGCTCTGTAAGTCACTCGGGGGCATTTGTTTTCTGAAATGCTTGGTCTGTACACTTTCCTGTTGCTTCATGAACAGAAACATCTATGAGCCAAGAGTCCCAATGGTTCCTGGAATTTCCCCCCTTCACTATGGAAGACAGTGTAGTATTATCTCTGGTTAATATTCTTTTCTCCTTTTAGGAGGCACAAAGAGCTTTCTCATTTAACATTTGATTGTTTTGAGATTTCTCCATGCCTTGTACGGCAATGAAAGGTAAGAGTACTCTTCCTATTTTATAGCTGGAAAATCAGAAACTAAAAACCAAACAATTTTCAATTTCTGCTCTGTACTCTTGCTCCGATGGGAAGTTCCATGAGCTTTACCAGGAAAGACTCCAGAAATCAACCTGAAGGCCATCCTATCACTAAACCTTTACCATTCCCTGGCCTTTCCAAACCTAACTTGTATTCCTGGATAGGAAAGAGGAAACCGCAAATGTTCTAGGCTTTTGGTTACTTGTTTGGTTCAGTGAACCATATATGTAACTATAACTCACAACTCATCAGCTGATGGCTTACGTAACAGATTTATCACTAATTTAAAAAGAATGAGAAGAAGGTCTCTCCTAGTCTAAAACACAAGGCCTTAAAATCTTAACGCCAGGATGAGGTCAGAAAGGCAAAGAAGCAAAACTGAATTAGCACTAGAATAGGAATGAGGCACCAGATTATATGTTTTGGGTATTTAAAGTCATACTTTTCTTAGCTCAGCCACTATTCCTGAAAGTAAAAACAAATTAGAATGCTTATCTCTTAAAGTATAATCATTGTTATTTCAGTCTGTGCCAAACAAACTATGTTTGGAAGGCCTACAGTTCCCATAATATCACCAAATAATGGTGATATTATTTAAAGCAAGACTCAAGGATCCCTTGAGCTTATTTGTGGGACTTCGCTTTCCCCATAAATGTTTCCAGCCTAAATGTCTACCGTACTTTTTTAAAGATTACAAAAAGACAGTTATTGGCAATTGTTTGTGGCAATTGTTTCTTTCCTAAATATAGCCTCAAAAAGTCAACTAATTTCTCCTAAGTTAATAAATTTCCCAGGCTACAAAATATGGTTATAGCAGAAAAAGTTGTATTTTTAAAAGCTGGGTCACAGACAACATGATGTTGTGTATACAAAGTCCTAAGGAATCCACTAAAAAACTATTAGAACTAATAAACGAATCCAGCAAGGTTAAAGGATACAAGATCAATATACGAAAATCAACTGCGACACCAAAAGTAATCAACTCAAAAATGAAATGAAGAAAACGATTCCATTTACAACAGCCTCAAAAAGAATAAAATACTTAAGGATAAATTTAACAAAAGACATGCAAAACCTATACTCCAAGAACTACAAAACACTGTTGACAGGAATTAAAGACTTAAATAAATGGAAAGATATTCCATGTTCTTGGACAGGAAGACTTAGATGGGAGTATTACCCCAAAGTAATCTACAGAGTCAGTAGATCCCTATCAAAATTCTAGCTGGCTTCTTGCAGAAATAGACAAGTTGACCCTAAAATTCATATGGAAATGTAAGGGACCTAGAATAGCCAAAACAATCTTGAAAAAGAACAAAGTTGTATTTTAAGTTTACTACAAAGCTACAGTAATCAAGACTGTGTCACACGGTATAAAGACAGACATACAGACAAACAGAATAGAACTGAGAGTCAAGAAATAAACATATTTTTGGTCACTTGCTTTTCAGTAAGAATGACAACACAATTCAATAGGCAAAGATTAGTCTTTTCAACGAATTGTTCTGGGACATGCAAAAAAAAAAAAAGAAGAAGTTAGAACCCTACCTCATACCATATACAAAAACTCACTCAAAATAGAGCAAAGACCTAAGTACAAGATCTAAAACCGTGATGCTCTTACTGGAAAACACAGGCATAAATTTCTGTGACTCTAGATTAAGAATGACCTTTTAGATTATGACACATGCAACACATGAAAATAATACATAAATTGCATTTCATCAAAATTTAAAACTTTGTCCTCCAAAGGATACCATCAACAAAGTGAAAAGACAGACTACCAAATGGTAGAAAAATTCCACAAATCATGTATCTGATAAAGAACTCTGGAATACATAAAGAACTCTTGTAACTCAACAATAAAAGGATAAATTACCCAATTTTAAAAATGGGCAAAGGATTTGAGTAGATATTTCTCCCAAAAAGATATATAAATGGCCAATAAACACATCCAAGGTGCTCAACATCATTAGCCATCAACGAAATGCAAACCAAAAACACAACGAGATAACCACTTCATCCCCACTAATAACAAGCATCAGTGAGGATATGAAGAAATCAAAACCTTCATACACTCCTGGTGGGGATGTAAAACCATGTAGTCACTTTGGAAAATCATTTGGCCGTTCTTCAAGAAGTTAACCATAGTTACCAAATGCCCCAACAATTTCACCCCTAAGTATATATCCAAGAGAAATGAAAACATATGTTCACACAAAAACTTGTACACAAACGTTCATGGTAGCATTATTCATAATAGCCAAAAAGTGGGAAAAAATCCAAGTATCCATTAACTAAAGGATGAATAAGCAAAATGTGGTATGTCCAGAGCGACACAATATTATTTATCAATAAAAAGGAAAAGAGTACTGTTAAATGCTAGATCATGGATGAACCCTGAGAACATACGAAGAAAGCTCTCTGTAAGGGCTACATATTGTATGATTCCATTTATGTGAAATGCCAAGAGTGAGCAAATACACCGAGACAGAAAGAAGATTACTGGTTGCCTAGGACTGGAGGGACATGGAGAAAACGGGAGGGGGAGTGAGGACTGATAAGGTACAGGGTGATAAACATGTCCTTGGGGTGATGAAAATGTTCTAAGATTGACTGTGGTGATGGCTGCACAAATCTGTGAATATACTAAAAACCACTGAATTATATACACTTTGAGTGGGTGAATTTTATCTCAGTCTGTTTTTTAAATAAACCTAGGACTGTTAGATCTGCCTCTTACTAATGAGTGACATTAAGTAAATTACTCACTCTGACTCAATTCTCTCTGTAAAATGGGAATAAAACATCTACCTTAGAGCGTTGTTCTGGAGCTAAGTCTGCTTAGCACAATGTTCTAAACATAGTAGGTGACCATCAAAATGGTAAAACTCCAAAATCTGAAGTCTTAATTACAATGAAAACTGTTATCTGGGAATCAAATATTTACAAATGATACCAAAAAAATCAGGCACAGTGTGATTTGGAAATATCATAGTTTATACATTTCTCAAAAAGCAATAATTTTCCTCAAATACTTAAAATCCATCCTTCTCTTAGCTCATATATTAAAATTCTGAATGAAAAGTGATCAAAAATTTAGTAATTTTCTATTATGTTTCTGAAAGTATGAAATTAAGAAAGATTAAGAACCTCCACTCTTTACTTTGAAGATCTTTCAGATACTAGAAATATTTAATTGGCAAATTACGTGCACATGCCATTAAGTGGTTAGACTGAATTTGTTTTTACAAATTCTATGGGCTCTTATTCCTTAACCTCCACCACACTATAATCTGAAATCATCAAGGTCTTCACTTATGCAAATTTTAACTTCCTATGTTTTTGTTTCCATACAGAATAACTAAATTAATGCACTTAAATTTCCAAAAGATTCACTTTTTGAAGCTGCAAATCAACGAAAGCGAGTTTCCCATTCAAATAAAAAAGGTTCATCAAGCTACATTATTTTAAACACTGAACCATAATCTCTCTCTCATGGATCCCAAAAAATTTCAATACAATAAACACAAAAAGGATGTTTCCGTTAAACCCCAAAGTAATCCCTCTGGGAGGGAGAGGGAGAGCTGCCGAACCACCCGCACTTCATCTCTGAACGGCTTCACCCGGTGCTTTTTCTAACATGTGCTAAATCCTCAAAGAAAGTTGTGGTTTCACTCTAAGGGAAATACTATCCCCACCCTGCTGATATGGTTAACAACAGCTTATATGGACATCGTCTTTTACGTCTTTTATGCAGGGAGCAGAAGACAAATTGTTGAATTGGTAAGTTAAGTAACGTAATGGAGCGAGTGGATGCAGAGCTATCTCGACTGCCACAAGCCCCAGTATCAAGGCTGCCATTGCAAACCCTTTTGACAAGTGCCTTTTTATATTAATCACAGTTAAGGGTCTGAAGAGGAAAGAAGTATTCTGCCTACAATTCACACTCGCTCAAGAAAGTTCTAGGGGGAAAATGGGTGCCATTAAAAGAGAGTAAGTACAGAGTAAGTACTTCACACATGCAGCCCTTCTCATTAAAATTGAGTTCTCTGTAAGCCCCCGTAAACTTTGTATTATTATTATTCTGAACATGCAGGTACAGTGGTGATAAGTATCTTCCACAACACGAGCATATACGCACTCCGCGCGAACACGCAGGCAAGCTAGGCTGCACGTGGGACTGAAGTCATACATATGCGGTGCGCGGAGGTAAAAATGAGAGCTAATCTGGACCTCTTCCAATTCTGTACTTAGAAAGGGACGGGACTACTCTGATGAGGTCATGGGCATCCTAGAAAAAGAACATCATCCTTCTCATAGTGCGGAAGACAAAGTTGTGGTTCCTGCAAAACCAGTCACTTTCTCCCCTCTCTGGGCTTCTATCCATATCCGCGAAAGAAAGCCATAAACTACACCAGCCATTGTCCAACTGCAGGGAAAACACATTCCCCTGGAGAGCTTGTTTAAAACAAATTGCCAAGCCTGACACCCTAAGATTTTAATTCAGCAGACTTGAGAGGGAGCCAGGGAGTCCACAGTGGCAATGAACACCTCCACACTGTTACAACAAAACCCATGGTCTGCTTTATTGCTAAGAATCCTTCTATTCTAAAATCTGATGGAACTATAAATCCTCAAGATTGTTACACTGCTTAACTCATCGCAGTATAAACGTTGGTTTACAAAAAAACAACAAAAAAAAAAGGTTAAAGCCTGAGAGATACCTAGCACTTGATATTAATCTTCTATCATATGCATTATCTAAATCAACAGTGAAAGGTCAACTGAGATTTTTTTCAACCTACACGATAGAGAAGTTGTTTTCAATTGGACAGACTAAACCATTAGCAGTCTTTCATAATATCAAAAGTAGGTGCGTTAACACAATGTTTGGAGGTATAGAGCAGACTGTGATGTAAGCTTGCATCTGTTGTATTAATTACCATCAACTTTCCTCACCACTAAAGAACACTACCAAAAAATTCCAACTCTTTGAAATTTTTAAGGCAGTACACAGAATTCCTAATTCATTCTCTAAATGCAAGTATAATATATATATTGTTTTAAAAAACCGATTTCCTAAGCTAGTTTCCTTAGACGGATGTGCTCAAAAATAATTTTCTTGCAAAAGCATTAACATACATTTAACCCTACTGAAATGCTTCAAGAGCAGATGTACTACAAATGTACACCCACAGTGATCCCATATTAGTATAAAACTGTTTTATTTCAATTAAAATGTCTAACTATCCACCCCCAACACATACCTAAACTGTAATTTTCTCTGAGAACTTCCAATATGTTCTTGATTTTGTTTCCTTTATCAACCTATCAGAGCAAAAACTGCCTTGCAACTGTTGGAAGAAATCAGTCATTAGCAGCCAGATTACAGCAAATTTTCCAATTTAGAAAAACTGTATTTTTATCTCTCCCTCATACTGAAAGAATAATGGTATAATTTTACTATTTTTAAGTGAGCAGTACAGTTTAAAATAGTCAAATTTTCCCAGTGCTCCAAGTGTTAGGATTTACTGTGAGCTTTCTGTTCTCCACACCTTCTACACTCTTCACAAGTCCTCTTCCCCTTCACCTGACCCACACGTGCGTGCACACACATCCACGCACACACGTCCACGCAAACAACAGTGGCGAAGCCCCCAGTCAGCCCCTCCACACTGACAGGCTTCTGAAGAAGGGTTAACCTTCAGGCAGTTGTTAACTAAGGAGTGGCTTCACAGGGTTATTGTGATTTACTCTCCAATTGACATTCTTCCACCTTCTCAACAGGCCTTTATCCCCCCTATTTTTAAAATGGAGTGATGAAGTAGCAAAAAGTACAATATTTTAGCCATTTGAGCATGGACGATTCTCAAATTATCCCACCAACTGGAAGTGCTCCCTGATACTACTATCTTTCAAAATTGAAGCCATTATGGTCAATCGTGCAAATCCGTATTTAGCTTTTCGTAAATAGTGGATGTTTGACCCAATGAACTGGAACAGCTTCTGAACAGTCTCTGGCATCTCAGGCAAGACACTCAGTACCCGGGCATGCCACAATTCTTATCAATGTGGTGGTTATTTACTTTCAAGACACACACTGTTCTTATTCAATATTCTCATTCTCTACTGGAATGTGTATAAGAAAATGGACTTGAGTCCTAAAATAATATAAACTAAATCTACTGTAGGTCAGTAAGTTTCTTTCACCAAATAACACGTTATTTTTGTGAAACACCAAAGTCAGAACCTCCCCCAAATAACGCTCTTTCCAACTCTTAACCGATTTTTCCCCTCGCTTATCTTTTGAATATTTCATTTTCCAAGTGTCTTTACAGAGATAACAATAAACGATTTTCCCAGCAAGTTAAAAAATTATGGCCAAAGTTCTGTCCTCTTCTAATCTACTACATACATTCCTCTACCTTCTTATATGTATTATTAAATTTGGGTGCATACCTTCAAAACTTATTTCCATAATTTTAACTCTCATCATTTTCTGCTCCCCGAGTCAAAATGACTGAAGCGGACTGTTTCCGCATATTTTGTCACGTCATCTAGCCTGTCTGTTTCCCATAGCAGAGCATGCCAACTCCACTTTCATCACAGCAGGTGTTCCTGGACAAAATCTAACCATGAACCCAGAAAGGGCCCCTCCAAACACCACCATCCATGTCACAGAATTAACTAGAAAAGGGCTTTAGAGATCGCTTCATTAGTTCTCAAGACTGTGTTTAGGTCTCACACACAAAAGAAAGGTCCCGTTCAAGTAAGTCTGACAAAGTTAAATAGATTTATTTTTCCGTAGGACTTCTCAGGGCTTTAACTACTAAAAATTTTAGGTTTTATGACTGTCTAGTAGGAGAGTCCTTTTTTCACACAATACTTACTAACAGAAACAGGAAACACCACTACTTGAAGGTACCCAAGACTCACAATATCGTTCAATAGTGAAGATAAAAGACAAGAGGCCACTGCAGTTTCCAATGAAAGAGCAAGACGGGGCTAGTTTTTTTTAAGACTCCAGGTCAACTGACGGAGCTGCAGCAGGAAACCAATCAAAGCTTTCCAAGCGTGGCACAGGGTGAACACTATTTCACAACTGAAGTACTTAACAGCTAGAGAACTCTTAAATAAGGTGTACATCTACTCGTTCAACAGTCCCTCTACAAAATGCAGTTCTTACCTTTTGGCAGGTCACTGACCTCTTTGAAATCTGCTAAAAGCAAATCCTCATTTCAACAAAACATTATTGACAACTGTGGCCATTCATGGACTCCCTGACACTTACCCAGAACCCCAGAGTCAAGAAGTCCTGTCTCTGGAGAATTCCTGCCTTTGGAGTTAATTAAAAACTGCAGACCCCCACACACAACACTACCACATAGATGATGAACCTGTGGGCTTATGTTCGCATACTAAGAATGATAACTTTAAAAATGCATTATAAAACAGTTCACGAAATTTTGTTCACTGTAATGAAAAAAGATAAGTTAAAGGAAGAGAAAAACATGTAACAGCACTATGCGAGTAAAAATCTTAGATTTCAACCTAAAGTGCTATGGTATAGAATATACTTTGAGTTTTCAGGGGGTCCAACTGTGACATTCCCTCGACAAAAGTGAGATTCAGGTTGTCCGCTACTATTGAGCTAGGATGCTCCTGTCGCCTACTGCAGATAAAACAACCAAAGAACTAGCAAAGGTTAGGAATAGTTCATGTTAAATTAGCATTATTAAGAGACTGATCATTTGTGGGTACACTAAATACGTCAAATTAACAGTTTCATTACCACCCCCACAAAACGCACTCTTTCTTAAAATTCATAAGGAACATGCTTTGCTTTCCCAGCATCCTCAAATAAGAAACGTGGAAAAGTGAAAGTGTTTGGGAAACCGCCCTTCACAGTGCGTCTACACCACACCTTCAAGCCCTGATCCTCACATCCTCTACTCGCGTAAGGAGAGCGGTCATCTGCCTGCTTCACAGAAAGCCCACACAATGATCATAGGCATGTCTGCCTCTGGCTGTGCCCGACTCCATGTAATGCAAGGAAATCCATCTTTTCCAAGCACCATTTGGATCCGGTCCCTGTCCTCTGAAGAGCTGGTGGGACTCCCAATTGTCTCTCCTATTAACTAAAAGTCCTGCTCAGGGGCCTGCGGTTGGGAGCTCCATCATACGGCACCCACAGCTCTCAAGCTGCACATTTCAAGCAAGGGCTTCCTCTAACACCCTCAACCTGTACAAAGACCACTTCCCCACCCCCTACCACTCTATGACTCTCCCCTCTCCTCAGAATTCTGCTCACGTCAAAAGATAAAGCTTCCTTGGTGAGACCATGTCAAAACATTTCAACAAATTACCCAGACACCTGTGCTACCGAGGCAACTTTCTGTGTCTACTAAGAACTCTAACCCAGGTCTGTTCTGCCTTGTAATTACTTTCCACTATAGCCATATAAACAAACTCCTAACTAATGCATTTGTTTATTGTTCTTTACTTCTTCGTGAAAAATTATTAAATCCCCCTCATGTCTGATAAAGACTGAAACCACTCTGGATTAGTTGGCACCTATCTTCATTAGGAAGGAAGGGCCCGCCCTGTAGAGCATGACCACCCCCAGGGCAGACAGGAGGACGTGGTAAACAGCAAACAGCTGGCTGTCATCAGGCTGCTACCTGGCTGTGCCATAGCAACCAAGCCTATGGGCAAATCACTTAGCCTCCCCAAGGCCATTTCCTCATCAGAAAAATGGGTATTATATAGGATAGACCTCCCAGGTTGTGAGGATTAAATAATAAATTACATAGAAAGCACGTAGCCCAGAGGCAAGTACGTAGTAAGTGATCAATACACTTAAAGATAAAATGACAGGTATTTGCCTTCTCTCAAGAGATTCTATAAAACCGCATGTCTTTGGAGCAGAACAAGCTCAGTAGCTACTATCCGGTTCTTCTTCCTTTCCTTTGACCTCCTTTCACCCCACGGTCAAATTATATATGATTCATTCTCTGGCAGGTCCAGAGATACAAGTTCAACCCAGGCCTCCATTAGACCGTTATGGCATCTCCCAAGTGACCATCACCTCCAGACCCCTACAGCTCCAAGTTCCTGCCATTCACATCCATACATCACCTAGGTGGTCACAGACACCCCTCCAGGGCTGCTCATATAGCCTCTATCCCTCCTACCCACTTAGCTTACATTACAGTCTATCCTGACATCATATAATCTTTGTTTGTTTACTTTATCCCTAAAATGTAAGCTCCCTGAAGATTTTACAATCTTCATTGCTGGATCTTCAGTCTTACAACATAGTCAGATCCAAGAGACATCCCTATCTTTACTAATTATTTTGCCCCTACCAATCAAATAGCTTCAAGCACTATTTGCCAAATTTCTATCTCCCAAATTCCACACTCATATATCTAAGTGCCTATCTGACAACCTCATTTACATACCCAATAGCCATCAAACTAACACATTCAAAAGTGAGCTCCTGTTTTCCTCCCGCTCCAAGCCTGTAGCCCTTCCCATCTTGGTTGATAACTCCACCCTTCCAGTTGGCCAAAGTTTTTGAAATCATTCTTGCCTCCTCTCTTTCACAGCCCACATCCAATCCGTCAGAGAACCCTGTTGATTTTCTCTCCAAAATACTCCTAACCTCCTCAGGTCCAAGCCACCATGATCATTCAGCTGGATTATTGCAATAGCTTTCTAACTGGTCCCTCTCTGTCTACTCTATTCCTTCTATAATCTATTCTCAACACAGCTGCCAGAATGATCCTGTTAAAACATAAACCAGATCACATCACTCTGCTTTAAAAAAAAAAAAAAAATCCTGTAATGGTTTCCCAGTTCACTTACCATCAAACTCCAAGACCTAACCTTGATCCAAAGGGTCTTACTTTATCAGATCTGCTACTTCTCTGAACTTCTCTGAACTTCTCTCCTACTAGGGTCTCCCTGACTCATTCAGTTCACACAGGTTCTCCTTGTACTCCTCAAATGTGCCAAGTACACTCCAGTCTTTGAACCTAGACAACAGACATTCCTTTTGCCTAGGACAGTCCCTCTCCTTCCTCCATCTCTCTATCTATATGATCAATTCCCCTACCTTTTTTTTTTTTAAGATTTTATTTATTTGACAGAGAGAAACAGCAAGAGAGGGAACACAAGCAAGGGGAGCGTGAGAGGGAGAAGCAGGCTTCCCGCCAAGCAGGGAAACCGATGCGGGGCTCGATCCCAGGACCCTGGGATCATCACCTGAGCCAAAGGCAGATGCTTAACGGCCGACCCTCCCAGGCGCCCCAATTCCTATACCTCTTTGAAACTTGTGCTCAAAAGGCACTTTCTCAATAAAGCCAACCAAACCACATTGGGCACAGAGGAGAACCTTCTTTGTTTCATAGCTCATTGTAATCATCCAAATATCACCACAACTTACCCATTCTACTAAGTGTCTTAATCCTCAGCATTAACATCATCAATTGTATATGTTCCTGTTAATACTAAGGTGAACAGGCTGAAAAACTACGTTCCACTGAACCACCAACTACTTTTGTAAGTAAACTTTTATTGGAAGACAGCTATACCCATTCGTTTACATACCGTCCATGGGAACAGCAGAGTTAACTAGTTGTCAGAGACCCTAAGGCCCATGAAGCTCAAAATATTTACTATCTGGTCCTTCACACAAAAAGTCTGCTGCTCCGATCTAGCATAAAAGTAATGCTTAAAAAAAGAAAAAAAGGAAAATCATGTTGATACTCAAAAAATGTACATTTTAAATAGATAAATTATATTAAATATTATATTTAAATATTTAAATAAAAATTTAAATTAATAAAATATTTAAATTAAAAATTAAATTAAATATTATAAACTGAAACTTTTATAACTATCTTCTCATATAATGGTGTAGAAACTTGTAATTAATATAATGTAACTTTATTATTTCTTTCCTTTGGTTAAATGACTAGACCATCAACAAGTATCATTTCCTCTTTCTTATTCCTTTCCTGCTTGCCTTCTACCATGATTTACTCTTTTGTACATCCTTCTTGTCCACTATGTTAATCAAAATCTGGTAACATCAGTGATGCTCAAGTTAACAGAATTCTGAAGTTTCTTTCCATTTATTATATTCAATGTGTTCACATAAATCTATTAAAAGATTCATGAATATTTTTAAAAATTATGCTTCCTCTTCAGTTTACATGTAAAATATAGCTCATGTTCCTGCTATCTTCCTTCTGAGAGGTTCAGCGCTGATTCCTATTGGCAACAGACCTACCTACAAAATGGCAGACATACACTAGCATCTTTAGATGACAATCACATACATATTTATCTTCTTTCAAAATCTGTAGTCTCCACAAACTTATGTTTTCCAAATAGTGGTGGAACAGGCAGACTAATTTATTACTAAATAAGTGCCTGGATGGCTCAGTCGATTCAGCATCTGACTTCAGCTCAGGTCATGATTTCGAGTCCTGCGTCAGGCTCCTCGCTCAACGGGGAGTCTGCTTGTCCCTCTTCTTCTGCCCCTCCCCCTGTTCATGCTCTCTCCCTCATAAATAAATAAATAAATAAAATCTTTTAAAAAAATAAATGAGCTTTGATTTAAATATTCCAGAAAAACCTTAAGGGAGTCAAAAATTTACACACATATAGATATACGTAAGCACACTAAAAATATTCAATGCAATAGCATTCAAAATCTCAGCAGGATTTTTGTAAAGACAACTCTTTCTAAAATTGCTTTTATAGTTCAAAAGGCCAGGAATAGCCACAATAATCTTAAAAAATAAAGCTGAAGGATTCATTTGAAATCAAGACTTATTACAAAGCTGTAGTAGTTAAGAGAGTATAGCAATGGAGCAGACAGACAATTATAGAAGGACAGAGTTCAAAAACAGACTCACAAGTGATTTATGATTACTGTATCACCATAGGGTAATAAAAGAAAGAGCAATCCTTTCAATAAATAGTGCTGGGAAACTAAATATCCATAAGGTTTGGGGAAGAATCTTGAGCCCCACAACGTGCAAAAGTAAACAACCAAAAAAATCCAAACACATTCTAGAAAGACTAAAAATCTAAATTTGAAAGAAAAACAAAAAATTTCTGGAAGATAACACTGGAGATTATCTTCATGACCTTGAGATAAGCAAAGATTTTTTTTTTTTTCAAGATTTTATTTATTTGGACCTGGGATCATGCCCTGAGCGGAAGGCAGATGCTTAAAGGCTGAGCCACCCAGGCGCCCCAAGCAAAGATTTCTTAAATAGGACACGGAAAGCACTATCTGTAAAAGAAAATTCTGATAATTTGTACTACGTTAAAATTAGAAACACACTCCTTGGGGCCCTATTAAGTTAGTGGAAGTATAAATCACAGAGTCAAGATATCTATGAGCTATACAACCCATGAACATCTTGTATCTAGAAAAACGGCACACCACTAAAGAGGATATGCAAATGGCCAGTAAATATTTTTTTAAGGTTGCACAACCCATTAGTAATCAGGAATGCATGTTAAAGCCACATAATGAGATATCACTGAAATAAACATGACTGGTATACTAAGTGTTAGCAAAGGAATGGAATAACGAGAACTGTCATACACTGACAGTTTGAATGCACTGGTCCAAGCACTCTGGAAAATTGTTCGGCAGTAACTACTGAAGCTAAACACACACATTTTCTATGACCCTGCAGTTCTACTCCTAGAAATGGCCCCAAAACCACATCCCAAATGATAGATAAAACAATGTTCAAAGCACATTATTTGTGGCTACCAAAGCTATGTGCAAATGCCTACCAATGGTAAGATGAACAAGCAAATTAGGATAAAGTCCTACAATGGAGTAATATAAAACAAAGAAAAGAACAAGGTAAAAATAGATACAACATAAACATGGCTGAATCTCAAATAAAATGTGAGCAAAAGTCAGAGTGAAACAGTATATTCTGTATCTCTCCATTTTTATCAGGTTATAAATAAGCAAACCCAGTCAATGGTGACAGATGTCAGCTGTTAGCAATGGGCCTGGGGGACGATAACTGGAAAAGGGCCCATGGAGCACTGGCATTACTCCCCTTCTGATCTGGATGGTGATAAAGCAAGTATATATCCTGCGCAAAAGTTCGTCAAGATGCACACTTATGATTTGTGCATTCTTCCATACGTATGCTATGCTCATATGAAGTATACTTTAAAATGAAAAGTAAAAATTCACTATCATATACAAAATAGGCTAAAAATGCAAATAAAAACAGAACAAAGTGTCTTTTCTCCACACATACAGAATTGCAAATTGTTAACTAGAATTTTCTTCTTATACAGATATCCTGTTACACACCTGTTGACATCTCAAAATGCACTTACAAATATCAGGTATCAAAACAAGAAAACATGGTGAGAACAAAATATTGGAGATACGTTTTTCCTCAGAGGAAACAGGTGAACATAGTGAACTCGGTATCAAAGGAACAAAATTGGCCTAATCAAGATCTTTTCATTGTAGCAAACACAGGAGTAATCTAGACATGAAAACATAACAAACACAAACAAGGTCTCAGAGAAAACAGGGCAAGCCTTCACTGAAATGTGACGCTTGATTATCTGCCCTTCATGCCACCGGATTTTTGTTTGGCGTGTACCAGAATCAGCATTAGCGGGAGCAGGAACACCACCGGCTTGATGACAAACACTCGTGCTTACCGAGCTTCGTCAAGCGCCGCTTCCAGCAAGCCCTCGTGTGGAAACCCACTATGTATTCAGAGCAAGAGTGTGACGGCTCTCCTCTGGATGGAACGCAAAGCCAGGAGGTACCAGAACCGAGGCCACTCTCCTGCCTTGCCTGCAGCCTGTGGGAAGGCCGCAGATAAACCTCTGTGTCGCGTGAAACAATGCTCTCCTCATGACCACAGCTGACGGAGCCAACGTGGGAGGTAAAAAAGGCGGCCTTTCTCTCTTACGTCTCCATGCTTACCCCTCCCACAGAGATGCACACCCAGCAATCTTCTGAAATACAAAAGGGTCACTCTTGGGTGAAGGGCTTACAAGAAGCTAAGGATGTAACCAGAGGTAGGAGTGTCACTGCGTACATCTCAAACAGCCTCACAGGGACAGGCCGCCAGGTCACAGATTGGGATGCTCTTAATTCTGTGGGCTTATGAGACCAAGACTGACTAAGTAAGTCCTCTTTTTTGTCCAACTCCATTTTTTAAAAATTTCTCCAACCCCATTGTAAGTTTCCTGGAAAACATACTTGTTACTATCTTCTTCTAAAGATACCTGCTGTCGAAACACTCCTCAGGCTGCCACATCCCCCTTATGATTTTGTTTACAGGGTAAAAGCCTATTAAACACAGCACTCACCTCTCCTGGAGAAAAGCTGTGGTTACAGTGATACTAAGATGAACTGGGTGACAGAAAAGGAAAAAACTGAAGTTATTCTAGGGATGTTTAAACATGAAATAATCCTCATGGACTGTTCATGGAAAGCACCTGAGCTGCTAGACTGTACGAAACAAAACCAGGCATATGTCTAACGTGTTGCCTCAGCTGATCCAGCCTTAAATAACTGTCATGTCAAATGAACGTGGACGAATGGCTGCAGAAGGGGGAAGGTTTCTAGAATAAGTCTGCTATACTGCCTTACCTATACTTTATGTAGCAACTGTCTTCATTTCTGATAAGGAAAATGAAGACCTCAGAGGATAAGCAACTACCTCAGACACAACAGAGGCCGAGAGCTGGACGGAGAAAAGTCTCTCCAATTCCAGAACTATTCCAGAATAGATGGTGCTCTATTATATCATCTGTATTTTCCTCGCATCTGCACATTTCTCACCATCCATCAAGTAAGACCAGCCCAGGAAGTCTAATCAATCAGAAACTATGAATAAAGACATTTACAATGGGCACCTTAGCCATGTCCCCTGAATCAACAATCCACAAGCCCAACAGGGCTCCACAGTCCTTCACGGGCAGCGCTATCTACAGCAGGTTCACGTGCACAAACACCACACGCGGGACACCACACAGTCCAAGGAACACGGGGGACTTTCCGTCAAATCTACCTTCAGGATAAAACACTCTATTTTTACTTTTTTAAAAACTTCAGTAAGCAGTTTATTTGTAATAAAGAACTTACCCCTGCCCCAGTACTTCCTTTCTGCTAATACTTAAAAGACTTCTGGGTTTTCTGCAGCTCTGCAGCTAATCCCCATGAGGCTGGTTGTGCCTTTTCACAATTAAGAAGGTGGCAGCACAGCAGGCATCACGACCCACCCAAGGGGGCATGTACCGCCCCGAGGACCGAAGTTCTTCTGGTGCTGCCCTCAACTCCTAGCTTGTGCGGAGGCTTTGCACGCAAGCTACCCCACGAGGACCAGGTAAGGACTCAAAGTGCCGGGGGCACAGGTACCTTCTGTTCTCAGGCAGTTTATGAACATTTCCCTCCTATCCGTGGAAACACCACTGATCGTGAAGGGAATGAACAGAAGGCCTGCCTAGCTCTCGTGGTCTACGAATGAAAAAGTCATGCACAACCTCCCTCACCTTAAACCTAAACGAGAGTATAAAAACTAAGCCAGAAATTTATTTTTTCAAATAGAAAGATATTTGAACTGGAGCCCCAAGATACGGAACTATCTTCATTAAAAGGGATATGCTTAACTTCTAAAAGTTTCTCCATACACTTCATTCCTGGGGGCCAAAAAAACCCCCAAAAACCATGCTCACACAGTCTGCACTTACTTAGGGGCACACATACTCACAGCCCTTACCAAAAGTAACTTCTCCTTTGCCAGCTTTGTCAAACAGTTGAAAGGCCACCATGAACAAAGCATCCGGGGCACACAGGACAGATTCAAATGCTACGAACTCTTGAAAGGATATTAATCTGCAACATAAAACAAGCACAAAGCATAAAGTCAGTAGCTTGTGGAAAATAAAAGCATACACAAATAGACACTAAGGGAAAAAATTAAACGTCGCTGTCAAAAAATTACGTTCAAACCTAAAAACATTTATAAACACTCGGCATTTCCTTTCACGTATAGTGGACTGAAATAGCAATGTACAGAATCCAAAGAATACAACAGGTCTGAATTGTAACTTCAAATGTAACTTTTAGCCAACATGGCATTTTTGTTTCAGGCATATTGTTGGATTCTAGAATTAAAGCTTAGATATTTTAGATTAAGATATGATTGTATAGCAGCAAAATAGAGCAGCTCTGTCATTCATTCATACCTTTATACACCATGTGTCTCCCACAGAGACTCATTCATTGCTGAATCTACCAACCACATGTGGATTCAACTAGGGGTAGTATTGGTAGGGGTGGTAGAATACAGACATGAAATGTGACGCCAAGGAACGTCTAGTCTGATGGGGCAGAGAACACTAGTCTAGAACTAGAAACAGTATACAATCTTAAGACAGGGACTGATCTTAAGACAGGGACCAAGATGACGAGAATAGAATTCTGGCAGGGAATCAAAGACGGCTTTCTAGCAGAAATGGAACGCGAGCTGGGTCTTGAAAAATGAGTGAAATTCCGGTACAGAGTAATGGGCATAGAAGGGTGGGCACTCTAGCCAGGGGGAGTCATTGCAGAAAGGCAGGTGCAAGAAAGCTAGGGTGTGTACAAGGGAAATGGTAAGCAACCAATTTTGTCCGGGCAGCAGAGCGCATAAAAGAAAACACTGTGAAATGAGATTAGAAGTGTAAGACTAGAGATAGGCATGAAAACAAAACAAAACAAAAAAGGCCTGCATTTTCTTCTCTAGGAAGCAAGGAGAAATTGAAAGTTTCTGAGCAAGGTCATGACATGATCAAATCTGGTTCTTTGGAACAATATGACAGGCAAAAGATGCTTTGACTTCCAAGGAGGAAACACTCCACAAAAACTTTCCCAGAAATATTCTGTGCCACTATTCTGTATTTTACATGTCCAAATATTTCAATGATACACTGAAATAGTCCAAGTCTCTGGAGGATACAGAGGGAGGAAGAAAACAGGAGTGTTTTCCGTGTTTCTCAAAACACTTAATTACTTCTAAGCATCTCATAGAGAGAACACATTTTTATACAAAGTGTTACGAAGTTAAGTGTTTCCCAGAATGTCACCTGATCATAATAATGTCACAAAGAAAGGAAAATCCCATGGTGTGTTCAATATACTATCTCTGTCATTCACCATCCAAAACGCATCCTTCCAAATGCATGGGAACATTCGGGAGCAGGAACAGCCCGTGTCACAGAAATATGCTTGCCCAGAACATCTTCTCTACCACTCAGCATGTCTCACCGAGAGTCTATGTGCAAGCAACAGCAGGGGCAGATGGGGATGGGAAAAGAAAGAAAGCTGAGTCAAACGTTCTTAAGGGGCCCTGAGGAGCTCACAGCCTGCTGGGGGAGCTCAAGGTAGTCACGTGCATATATGCCCACCAGAACGGACGAGTTGAGGGTCAAAAGTAAAAGAAGACACAAAGTGTTAAGGGGGCACAAGAGGAGTGATTCACTCTGCCTACAAACCTGGGGAATGCTTCATGGAGGTGTGGTACTTAAAGAAGAAATTTTAAAGTTGAGAAAATCTCAGAGATCATCTACTTCAGCCTCCTCGTTTTACTTTTGAGAAAACTAGAAGTCAATGACTTATGTGAAGGGGAAGCAACCGGCTCCTGGCATTCTGGCCTAAAACCCAGGTGTCCTGGTTTCCATTTGACTGCGACAGAATTACAGCTTGGATGGAAAGATGGCAAGAAGAGCAAAGGGCAGAGAGAGGATGTTCCACACTGAGGAAAGAGCAGAGTGCAACACAGAGGTAACGACCTAGAGGGTGTACTGCGTTAGGGAAGGCCGCAGGTGGTGCCAACCCCGTATCTAGTGGCTTGCGCTGTAATACCAGCCACTGGGGAAGACCTTAAAGGCCAAGTTACAATATCTTGACTTCTTTGCAAGCAGTGAGAAGTCACTGAAGGTTTGCGGGGGGAGAGGGGGGCAGCTAATAAATACCAGGTTCTGATCTTTGTCTTAGAAAAGGAATTGTTGTGGAAGATGAATTCAACAGAGAAAAGATGAGATGGGGAGACAGACTGTGTGAGAGCAAGGGACAGCAGGGGTCTAAGCCACAGCTACCACACCAGGACTGAAAAGAGAGGAAAGGCTAGAGAAATACAGTCGAGGCAGGAATGACAGAACTTGGTAGAAATGGATGTCAGAGACTGAGGGCCTGGGAAAAGGCCTCGCTACGCCCAAAACATCCAACCTGGCTAACTGAGTGAGATGATGATATGACCACCAAAGACAGAGTGAGAGAAAAAAAGAAAAAGAGAGAAGGGCTTTGTGAGACAGACCAATTCTGACTGTGTTACATCTGAGGTACTGGTGGGACACTGAGTATGGGGTCCAGCAGGAAACCAAAAGCACCAGTGTGGAACTCAGGAGAGGGGCCGACAGGAGTCCAACTGCATCCTCCCCAAAAAGTTCACGATGAAGTCAACCCCCAGTACTTCAGAATATGACCTCTGCTGGGAAACAGGGTCGTTGCAAATGTAACTAGTGAGGATGAGCTCAGACTGGAATAGGGTGGGGCACCTAAGCCAACAGGACTAGAGTCCTCATAAAAAGGGGAAGTTTGGACACAGACATGCACACAGGAAGAACACCACGTGAAGATAAAGGCAGAGATCTGATGCTTCTATAAACCGAGGAACGCCAGAGATTTCCAGCAACCAGCAGAAGCTGGGGGACAGGCCTGGAACAGATTCTCCCTCACAGCCCTCAGAGGAAACCAACCCTGCTGACACCCTGGATCCTACCCTCCAGAACTGTGAGACAATAAATTTATTTATTTTTTTAAGCCATCTAGGTTTGGGATACTTTGTTACAGCAGCAAACTAATATAAAGGCTGAGACAGGAAACACAGACCTGGGAGTTTTTCAACAAAGGCTACTTAAAGCTGCGAATGCAACTGCCCAGAGGCTGATCAGTCAGGACTCCTCCTCACCATTCTCCACACCACCGAAGCAGTAGAGAGGGAGAGGTGTCTCTGACCGTCTGCTTTCTTCTCGCCATGGCTCCTACTCCCAGGACTCCCCTGAGCAGGTACCAACAACCATACAGCCGCACTGCTCACCAGTTCAGCTTGCCGGCAATTTGCCCAGCACAAAATAATCCTAGTTGCTCAATTACCCCTGCACAGACGTTTGGTTAATTTAAAGTGAATTGAACTGTATATTATCCAGAAAAGAGGCATTTTTAAATTTATTTAATGATTGAAATGAAGACTTAAATACAATAAAAAGAGTACCTTACATCTCTCAAAATGGTATGAGAAACCCGAACACTATCTATATGCATGAACAAATCCCCATCTGGCAATGTCAATGTGGCTGCATAACCATAACTGGCCAATGAATACTCTGGTATTTTAGGCATGTTACAGATACCAAAAAGGTATGTAATTTGGTAATCCTGTTAGATACAAGTATTATACATCTATGTAGGAGGTATATAGATGAACCATGAAATCATAATGTCTTACTGTTCAGCAAGATCATTTTGGATTTTCAAGGTAATCTGACTAGAGGGCTATCAGAATAATTACATAGTACTATATTCATTTACAGCATGCTATCTAAACACACACACACATATATTTTCACATAAATAGTACTTCAGTCTTGCTTTACAGATTTAATGGGTATTAGAGTAAATTACAACAAAGAATACAAGCTTAATCAAGTTCAGACCTGGCTGGTGAGCTCACTTGGTTCCATTTCCACCCAAAACTCCTCTGTCAACGTTAGATGCCCTCTGAAACAAATCACACAACTCTGTGGACTCGACGACCACTATCTGCAGAACACTGTTTGACTATGCCCACCTGCAGCAACTAAGAGAGGGACACAGGTCAGTGAAGAGAAGCAAACCCAAGAGTCCCATTTTCAAAGGCCTACAACCACTCTGACGAGGGAAGAGGTTTCCAACTACTCTGTTTCATGGTTCTGATGCTACCAGAGACTTTTTTTAAGCAAGTCGTTTTTGTGTTTCAAGCCACTAGAGCCACTATTCTCTTTATTCTAAAGCCATTTGGAAATCAGCAACTTTACAACCCCATGAGAGTCCACATAAAGCAGCCCAAACACCACATTCTACAATCGAATACTGAGCCAAGGAGAGAGGGGATTCAAAGTGGCCTTTATCTGTACACAGGGCTCAGGACAGTGTAAGACTCATAACTAGTACATACACAGAAGGATCCAAGAAGGACACACAGAAAAACGATGCCAGAGTTTCCTTACAGTGGCACCCCTTTACGTCTCCTCCTCGCAGGTTTGCAAGGGATAGCACTTAGCCTGGCAATGCTTAAAACAGAGAATACAGACTGAAAACCAGAGTATTATGGGAAAAAGTGGCAAGTAATAGAAGTGGAGATAAATTACCCAGTGATGTAGAGGAAGGAAAGATTATCAGTATATTGAGAGAAAAGAGATGGAGAATGTCAGTATAATCACGTGACGTTAGAAGCAAGATGCGACCAAGGGGACATGTACCATCAGTCTTGCAGACGTAAGACGTGATCAAGCAGGGATGGGAGGCGGGGGAAGGAGAGGCCGCCAACGGCAGTGAGGCTTCCCTGCCTACTCTGTGTGCTGGGCATGGGCTGGTGCTGGGAAGACACAGGTGAAAAGTGCAAGCTCTGCCCCCCAGGAACTGATGGCCCGGGGGGCAGATGGTGAGCCAGGAACCAAGGCAGGAGGGCTGCAGACGAAGAGCCGCATGCAGGGCCAGTATACCGGAGTAAGGGCAGTGAAGTGGTGCTCACAGCTTGACAGTACACAAGGTCTGAAATTCTTTCTGACACAACGAATTGTGCTTTAAACCATTTAATCTGGAAGAGGAGTGTGAACTGAGCTGGAAGGAGAAGAGCCTGGAGTTGGGGAGGCATGTTGGTTGAATCCAGAGAAGAGCCATGAAGGCCTGAAGGAAAGAAGAGTGCCTTATGACAAGGGGAAGGACTACAGGGCGATACGTCCCCAAAGAGGGCAATCTGAGAACACAGCGAGAGTCTTAAAAGTGCCCACACTCTTTGATACCACAATCCCACTTCTAGGAATGTATCCTAGAAAACAAGGAATGAATGTGTACAAACTGTTATCTGTAAGGATGTTCAAGCGGCCCTGTTGATGGCAGTGCGCAAAGTGAAAACCACCTTACTACGCAAAAATATGTGACTGATTAAATAAAGGAACGTCCGTATACAGAATACTCTCTGACCACTACCATTGTTATAAACAGATTCATGTTATTAAGTTAAAAAAAACAGTTATACAAATGCATGCAAAAAAAGATCCCATTTTGTTAAAAATGGACAAAAATAATACTTTAAACACATACAGAAAAGTGTAAAGGATGTACGCCCAAGTGTTAACAATGGTTCTCTCTAGGTAGTTAAAATATTAGAAACTTAAGGTTTTTCTCCTTTTGTTTGCCCATATTGTCTACTCTTTTCAATAATACGCATACTGAATTACTTTTGTAGTAAGAAAAAAAAATTGACAAAACATCAAGGATCTAAACTTAGGTAGTGGCAGGAGGACTGAATAAGGGGTGGGGATGGTTGGGGGGCAGAGACCGAAGAAAGAATGAAATGACAGAAAGTCACACTAACTGGCTCTCCAAGGTGGATACCCCCCAGCTTCTCTCCACCTCCCGGCTATTGCTTATTCTCGCTCAGCAGGGGCTTATACCACATGTGGTCCCTTTCATCTCCAGCCTGGCTCCCACCTCCAGGCCAACTGTGGGGCGAGCGAAGTTTAAGCAACTGCACATAAGGATCTGATCTGTGCAGCCTTCAGGAAGTTTGGTCGTAGACAATGCACCATATCAAAATCCAATCACCACTTTTACTTCGGGCTCCTAACCGCAAGAGTGCTTCGCAAAAATAACTTCTTCTTATAACCCTCTTCCGTGTGTTACAAACAGCAGCCAAACAATTGTCCAGGATTAATGGCAGAGAGAAAAGTAAAATCGAACTCCAAAAACTCAGTTCCAACCACCAGACCACCCAGGTTCAAGTAACTGTGAATGTCGAGGGGAAAAAAAAAAAAACCCACAGAACTGGGCTTTCCTGAGATCACCAGTTTATCAAAAGAGCTTTGGCCTCCATGATTTTAACATCTTTAATAGCTTTTGGGGTTTCCCAGCTCTTTCATCTCCCTCCCAAATGCCTTGCAAATATGTATGGTTCAGGCCAGCAAGCAAGTATGTTCCCTGCGTCTCTGATAAAGCAGGCAATGCCCTAGGCTCTAAGGATACCATGAACATGAATAAGATGGACAGAGTCGTGTCTTCAAGGAATTCCAGTCTAGTGGAGAAAGCAGGCAATGAGCACAAGCATACCTATGTAAAAATTAAATGAGTCATAATCAGGTAACTTCTGTGTGGAGGATAAAAGAGGAATGCCTTAAAGCAGTTGCTTCTCAGCCCCAGAGGACCTATGTCATTGGTCTTTAGAGGGACCTGGGCAGCCTTTTGTTTCTTTTCACTTTCCAAGTGATTCTACCGTGCAGCCAAGCTTGAGAATGATGGGGATGGGAGATGGGCTGCTCTGCCTACGTGACCAGGAAACGCCTCTTGGGAGGTGGCATTAAGATGTGAATGATGAGAAAGAGGAAGCACTGCAAAGATGTGGAGCAGGAGTTTTGGGGGGCAGAAACCTCAGTGCGGGCGCCGGCCCCAAGCCAGCCCAACCCTGGTGAGCCCCGTGGGGCAGGGAGCCACCAGAGGGCTGGAGACTAGGGGAGGAGGGAAGCAGAAGGGAGACGGGGATGAAGGAGCGTGCAGGGCCGTACAAGGCAATGTGGACTGGACTGAAAGGATGCATGGGGGACAGCCACTACTGGAGGGTTTTGTGCCCAGGAATGCTGGGGTCGCATGGGAAGAAAACTCAGGATGCTGCGGAGCACAGACTGCAGAGGGAAGCAGTGAGCCCAGTCTGAAGAGGATGCAGCAGCTGAGCCAAGGGCTTACTTAGCAGGAGAGAACACTGGGAAGTGTTCAAATCCAGGGCTTGTCTGAGAAGTCACAGCACACCGCTTTTCTTTTCTTTCTTTTTTTTTTTTTAATAATTTTTTGTTATGTTACGTTAGTCACCATACAGTCCATCCTTAGTTTTTGATGTAGTGTTCCATGATTCATTATCTGCATACAACACCCAGTGCTCCATGCAATATGTGCCCTCCTTAATACCCATCACCGCTTTTCAAGCTCGGAAGTCAGGCGCCCGTCGGGGATGCCCAGTGGCCTGTGGCCACAGGGGCTGCGACAGCCAGAGGCAGACTCTGAGGCCCTGCAGTCACAGAGGACATGGAAACTCCTAGTCAGGCACATGGTGGAGGAGCTCACAATGATGCCAGTTGATGGTCAGTGAGGAAACAAACTAAGCCTCATGACCCCAATTAGGCAAATTCATCACAATTGTTCTTAACATGCTTTAAAGAAACAATGAATTATTGTTACCTAATTTCATATGCTAAAATCATCAAAAGGAAGATAGAAAGAGGCCCAAGTTCCAGTTCTTCCTTTGCCTGAGTGGCTGAATGATTTTGCTGGGCAAGCTGAAGCAGATCTCCTCTCCTTATCTATGAAGAAGGCTCTCTGCAGTGCCTTTCAGAGTCCAGAATCCGGTTTTCTTCCACGTTCAGTTACAGGGAGCCCTCCCTGCCACCCCGGTTCCAGCCTTGGCATTCCTGGGAGTACATCTGTTCCGAGGCCAGCTGGGCTCTTCAGTTCTACACGCACTTGGGTTCAAATCTCACTGCAGCATTTGCCAAGGGGCTATTTAAATTCATTGGCTCCAATGAAATCTGGCAGATTGAATAGTGTTCAAACAAGCAGGCTACTGCCTGACTTTAAAAACCTATTAAAGATTTTATTAGCAATTTTACTGTATTGTTATCATGAATTTTGCCTATAAATACCACCTCTGCATATATCACTGCCTCCATATTGCCAACAGTAGATAAATATACAGGATCTCATAATTGTGAACTTGACTCAGTAAGTGATAAAGCCCATACTTCCAGGTCTACCTGTCTGTCCACCCCTTGCAGTTCACTCCAAACGGCACTGGAGCTGCCCAAGGCTGACTGTGCCAACTACTGGGATTTATAGAGGGCATTCTTACATCTCCAACAACTCCTTCCTTATCAGGGGATCTACACATTTAACAGGTATGACTCACCCCCATTCCACTTCTCTTTTGCTAATAGTTCGCTGAACTACACACTCAAAAAGGTCTTTCACCTACACTCATTCTATACCCCATTCCTTCTTCTCCCTGTTAAATAGTACTGCTCACAGCCCAATGACCTCAGAAGACTCTGTCTTCATGTTGTCACCTCCCCAACCTTTTAAACTTTGAATTGTAAAGAAGTCCTAATCATGCCCAATCCCCACAAGAGTAATACTGTATCAAGGAAAAGAATTCCCATGGGGTTTTTAAAGATAGAGACAAATCATATTCTCTATCTCCATTAGACTCTAGATAAATATCCTCTTTGTTCTTAAACACTAATAGGGATTGTAAAAAGAAAAAAAAAAAAAAACCCAGAAAGTTTAAAGGGGGCTTTTAAAGGAAGGGAAAGGAAGAGAAAAATTCTAAAAAAAAAAAAAAAAAAAAACAAGGGCAGGGGGGAGGGAGAGAGTCGTCCTAAGCCATAATGGAAAATTCACTCAGGTAAGCAAAGTAGACTGAAAAAATCTGTTTCCTACATCTTCCTTTGTTCTTTTAAGGCTCAATGAGAAGGCTTCAATTCTATTAAAATGGTAAAAAAAGAAGGATAATGGAGATATATAAACTTCAGATAAGAAATCAGGACCTAAAATGCCACCAAGCACACAAATTTGTTAACTACCATTTTTCAAGTGACTGCTGTACACTGGCTATCACCCTGCATAAAGTAGCAGGTTAGCTGTTAGCTTACCACTGGTTAACAGTTACTTTAAATGCTTCCAGTAGAGCACATGCTGCCAAACCCTTTACTTCCTGACTCCAGTCTTCAGTTTAATTTTCCCTTGGTTCAGAGCTGAAGGGCACAAAAAGTACCTTCCACTCAAGAGATTTTGAGCACTTAAAGCCCAAGAGACAAGGTGAAGAACAGAATTTTCTCATGCATACTTTTAGCACAGACCCATGTAACCATGGGTGTTCTTTGCTCAAACAGCATTTTAAAATACCAAAAATCGATTGAGTTAAATGATTTTTTAATTAGGACACAATGCCTCTCTCAATGTGTTTTTCTGAATCTTTGAAGCAAGGTAATGATGATTACAGTGATATTCGAAAACAGATAAGCACCTAAGCACAGACACACAGAAAGTGATGAGCAAATGTACTACTTTCTGGCATCTGTCAACAACAATTGCCAGTTAGTCACTTTATTAAAAGCAAAATTAAAAATAAGCAGTAAACTAAATTTTTAAAAAATCCATGAAATTAAATTTTACTGATTCCTTTTCAGGGAACGTTATCAATTACTCAGAAGTATTTCAACTTTTTCTTTTATTCAGTTGTAAGTCTTCCACTATGGATACACACAAAAACCTTTATCGACGTGATCATAACACGAGCACTTGGCAAAGCAAAAATTAAGTGACTGAAATAGGCTTTATCATATTTTTAAAAATAAAACTATTCATGCTGTGGGCAAGAAGAAATAAAAGCACACAGGCTTAAGCCAGAATATCACACACACAAAAAAGCCAACATTAATATCTGCTGTGCCAGCTGAATTCAAATTAACCCAATTTTACATGTTAATTAAACCAGCTATTTTCTTCTTATTGTATTTTTGCTTCTTAAATAGTAGAGTCTACAAGTGATTCCCAACAGACTTGTTCCAACAACAATGACGTATTCATTTACTTCTATTATGACCATACAATACAGTAACTGAGCAGTAATTTTTCACAGTCAATTACATGTGTGGTTCTTTATGCTTAAAGATGCTGAAATAATGTGTACTATAGAGCCATATGCCTGCATCTCTAGTCTGCCTGAGGCAGTTGCCTGGGTAACACATTTTCTCTTCGGTTTAGCATAACCCTTCATTGAGTATCATTAGGTGTCATTAAATAGCAAACATTAACATGAACTTCAATACACTACTTAGATAGAGTCATTTTACCCATGTAAACAAGTGCTCCATCATTTATAAGAAGCTTAAAATAGATTATGATTTTCTGTATTTAAGACCATGAAAAAAGAAAAAAGTACCCACGTGTTGATTCCAAATTGAATTTGCTGAAATTTCTGATAACATAAGAGAATTCAGACCAAGTTTCAGGGGTAACACTTCTTATAATATTCAATGTAAGCAAAGAAGGACTGGGCTTTTTACTCAAAGCTTACTTTAGAATTACTCACAGTTGTAAAACAATTCCATCAATTGCATCTCAGACCATCAGACTTTTACTCTTTTGTAACAAGGTGTGGAGAAGGCACTTGAGTTCAGTAACAAAATTAACTTAGAGGATAAGGTGCTTAAAAATCAAGGCACACAGTAATAAACAGAAAGCACAGGAGACATCACGCATTATCTAAAATATTTTAAATATTAAAAATTTAATAATGTGTTTTATAGTTTAGATATGGCAATATATGGTTTATACAGAGTTTTCTAGAGCCAATGCCTGCATTAAGAGCAGCCACCGTCCCCAGTAAGCCCCATTAGCCCTCCCTCCCAGGCCACCGCAAACCAGCATCCAGCCTAAGAAAAACAACAAGCTTGCTCCACAAACACCGTCTCAATCAACACTTAGGGCCTCCCCACCTTCCCAGACTAGCATTTCAAACAGTGGACTTCTTCTTTTTTTTTTGAGGGGGGGGGGAGGTCTTTCCTACACCAACATGAGCTGCACCCTCTTTTTTTTTTTATGTTTTTTTATTATATTATGTTAGTCACCATACAGTACATCCCCAGTTTCCAATGTAAAGTTCAATGATTCATTAGTTGCGTATAACACCCAGTGCACCATGCAAACAGTGGACTTCTGATGTTTCTGAGACACAATCCTAATTCCAAGTAAGTCTAAACTCTCGGCCTAGAAGCAATTACCACTCGCCTTCTACTATCTGCATTACAAAGGGCCTCCAAATTTTCAATGTTCACTTTAAAGGACACGTACGAAATCAGATGGCAGTGCCATCTCCAATATACTTTCTCACCTTTCCCCGTACAGGAGGAAGGCAGGCTCCCAAATCCTGGAAAGGGGAGGTGGCAGATGGGGTTCAAGAGTGAGCAAGGTGGCAAGGTTGAGGAGTCAGCTGCAAAGCTGTCCAGTCACCATAAGAGTAACTAAGAAGAAAGCTCTGCCAAGAACAAATGAGTTCTTGGTTATAGGGACTGAGATCCCAGATACAACTACAATGATAAACTGCAGTCCTTTTTCTCCTTCCCACATCTGTTTCCTAATCCACGACAAGGAAGAAATGGCCACACAAAATACAATGACAGCCTTAGGTCCCACGCTTCCAGCGCCTACTGTTTCACGAATATTCGTGTAACTGCTGGAATAAAACCTCAATCATCCAGGGGCTGAGATGGGGTTGGCAAAAAAACAAACAAGCAAAAATTATATTTGATATTAAATGTATATTCCATTTTGGTTTTAGCACTGTATGCGGAAGTGAGGTAAATTGTGAGAAACAAACTGATAGCACCGATAAATCTTTAAGCAAAACATTTTCAGGATATACTGGGATCAGTATAGATTCAATCACATCCCTGATGCCTCTATGAGAATTCATGTTCTGAATGATTATCTAAGACAGTCTAGGATTTCAAATAAAATTTTAAAATTAAGACTAAGTTCTATAAACTGCCATTATAGCAAAAAGTAGCCTAATAACTTAAGACACATTATTAATGAGAATTGAAATAAAAAGTGATTTCTGATTACAACAGTTTGATTAAGTAGTATTTCTGGATTTTACCCCAAATCCACAATAAAGAGAATACTATTTCCATCCTTATCCCCAATAAAGATTAATTAAAATTTTACTACATGAACATAATTTGATTGTCTAAGAACTAGTAAGAATCTGGAAAAGAAAAAGCAAATTTTTATATTTAATTGTATTTTGCTACACAAATAACCACGAACAAAATACAATAAATTCATTTGCTAACACAGACCACCCACAAATGTAGACTCTCATTAAAATAACCAGAAACATTTATTTTACCTCTTTTAAGCCTGGGCTATGTGGGCTTATATTTTATTTTATTCTCTGGAAGAACCTATATAAATGCTGAAAAACAGGTAAGAAAAGAAAATTTTTCTGCCCACCATGTTTCCCCATCCTATTCCACACTATCTCTGTATTCATTAGCAAGTCCTATTTCTAAAGGTCTCCTCACAATACCAAGCTTTCTTAAAAACAGGCAATTACAACACAGAATAGCGATTGTAAAGAATAATCAAAATTAGAAACTGTTGGGAGTACTTCATATTTTTGCAAAAGCAAATTAAGCTACAAGACTTTTGAGACTCTTGCTTTTTCTGGGTATAATTATTGCTAATTGTGGAAAAGCAACATCAGCGTTTTAATGCTTTTTCCTTCAGTAAGTTGGTGACTGTTTTACTTCCTGACTTAAAAAAAAGAAAACCTTGTAAAAGAAAGCACTGATCAGGACATTGTGAAAAGCATAGAAAGAGGGTTTCAATATGAATTACATATTCAGCCAATCCTCAGATACTTTAAAAGGGGGTTTTCAACCATGGAAATGCAACACCCTTAGTGAATTTAAAAAGTATATTTTAAATTAGTAACCAGAAGAATAATGTGAACTAAAATGCATTCAGAGATAAGACATGACTGCATTTATTTAACTCTACCGCAGAAGGCCTGAACTCACCAGACCATAAGCAGAGACGATAAGGGCAGAGGAGAGAGCTGCACAGACAGGAGGGACAGGGGGCAGAGGGGCAATGGCACTCCATGAACACCCAGGTCTTCACAGGGTGCTGAAGGGAAGGGTAGGAGTCTAAAAAGGATCAAAACCTAATCCTATGAGTGGTTTTCTCAATACAAAGAATCTCAGAGTAATTTTACAAAAACTAGAATGACCCCAGACTATTGTGGCACCAGCCTATTTAGAAAAGATAAAAGTGAAGACATGAGAAGAAAAAAGATTTGCTGAAAGTTTCAGCACCTGTTACAGAGACAGACTGCATAAACTGTTAGTGACCCTGGGAGAAAAATGACAACAGGGGATTTTAACATGCTCGATTTCAATATGGAACCCAAAGAGAGCCTGAGACTCTCATCCTCTCATCTATCTGATAATATGTCACACACCCATGGCACTTCATGTGTCCCATCTGTTCGAAGTCATTCCACAGATGGAGGGCTTCTACGTGCTTAGCATACCATCCCAGGATCTAGACTCAGCAGTGGATGAAACAAACATCTCTGCCTTCACGGAGCTTACAGGCAAGTGTGTGTGAGAAGGTGGAGGCGGACACAATAAAACAATGAATAAAATCCTTATGTTACAAGATAACCACTATGAGGGACACAAGAATGAAAAGGAAAAGGTGTGTTAGGGGTACGACTTCAAACAGCATGCACAGGGAAAGCCTCCCTAAGAAGATGTCATCAGAGCAAAGACCTAAAGGAAGGAAGTGAGCTTCTTAGGGGAAGAGGAAGTGCAAAGGCCCTGAGGTAGACTGAGCATGGTGTGTTCAAGGTGCAGCAAGCTCAATAAAAGGGCTGGAACAAGGTACTTAAGAGGAAGAACAGTAGCAGATGAAGTAGGGGGGAAGGGAAGGGAAGTGGCCACAGTAAGGACTTTGGCTTTTACTTTGGGTGAAATGGGGAGACAAAATGAGTTGTGAGCCAGAGAGTGACATGATCCAACTTAGGTGTGAACAGGATCACTCTGGGTGCTGTGCTGAGCAGACTGACGCAAAGCAAGAATAGAAGCAGGGAGACGTATTAAGAGGCTATGACAATAATCTGGTGAGAGATGGTCTTGCCTCAAACTAGGATAGCAGCAGCAAAGGAGGAAAGAAGTGGTCACATTCTGGATGTGCGGTAAGTTTCTGCTATGATGCTACAAATGGAATAAAAAAAGAACCTAAATCACGTAAAATGCAGGCACATTTATTGGGAGTTCAATCACTCATTAGCAACGAATCTAAAGAACTAGTCAACTGGGGGCCACACACCAATCACCAGTTGCACTGAATCAGCATAGACTGGGTTAATGAGAGTTTTAGTATTTTCTTTCTTCCTTTTCTTTTCTTTTTTTTTTTTTTTTTTGGTGCTCATTTAATACAGTTTTAGTTTCGAAAATTTACATTTAGATAAGCTTGAAGAAAAAACAAAACAAAGCAGAACTAGAGTGGTGGGTACCTCTGCTCCCCTGCAGTCCCTTTTAGGCATCTTCACCAGCAGCCAGGGCGTCACCACCTTTCCTGGTACAGGTTACGTGGGCTCTATGTTAGAAACCCACCTGCTGAGTTTTTTACTAAGCACCTTCCCTTAAGGGATGCCCTGGTCAGGGAGCCTCAAACTACCAGCCCTCCAGAGAGGACCACGACAGTTACTAGACTGAGTTGGAAACTTGCTTATAATTTGTCCCCTGTGCCTTTACGAAATAAGACAAAATAACTGAGCTTGTCTTGGAGTTTGCCTTTGAAACTTTTCTCATGTTTTGGACTTGCCCCAGACTTCTACTAGGTCTTTGTCTCTCTTGGTCAAGTTTCTGGCATCTTCCTTTTCCGTACTGTCTATATTGTATCACGAAACCTGAGGAGAAACTGTTACTCCTGCCATTGTGCTAAGAAATTGCACAGGAGGACTTTTACTATACTTTGAGGGTAAAGCCAGCTAGATTTGATGAAATATTAAATGTGAAGTGTGAGAGGAAAGGAGGAAGCAAGGATTTCTCTAGGGTTTGACACCTGAGTGACAGTGAAGATGGAACGTCCTGAGATAGCAAATAAGAAAGGAAGAACATTTTTGGAGAAAAGAATCAGGAACCTAGTTTAGGACACTCGAGGTTTCCAGAGGCCTGCTAGATTTGCAAATGAAGGTCTCAAGTAAGAGGCTGGGCAGACAGGACTCGAGTTCAACCAGAAAGAGAGGGCTAGAGACAGAAAAGTAGGAATTATGAAGGTGAGATGAGAGGAGATCGCCAAAAAGTAGTGAGAAAAAACTAGAAGTCCAAGGACTGAGCTCTGAGGATGGGAGATGAGGAAGAACTAGAAAAGGGGACTGAGAAAGAACAATCGGAGGGAAGAGAACGTGATGAATGTCCCGAAAGCAAAGAGAGTATTTCCGGAAGGTGCAAGGGAGAAACTATGTTAACCTGAGGACTTGGACTGGATTTTGCCATGCAGTTCTGTGAGGTTATAGAAAAACTATAGAGATCCCTGGCTCCTGGCACAGAGCTCCTACACTCCCTGGAACTTTCTGGGTGACAGCTGTGGCTTTGTTCTAATAAGGTGACTCTGGGTGGGCTCCTGAATAGGAGCTGGTCACCAAGAAGACCACACCATCATTAGAAGCTTGGAATTTTCAGCCCATCCCCCATTCTCCAGGGAGGGCAGAGGGGCTAAAATGGACCTATGATTGATCATGCCTACATGGTGAAGCCTCCATAAAATCCCCAGGGTTCAGGGTTCAGAAGGGTTCAGGGAGCCTCCCGGTTGGTGAGCGTGTGGCAGTTCTGGGAGAGGGCATGGAAGCTCCATACCATTGCATCTCTTCCACTTGGATGGTCATCTGTAGCCTTTATATCCTTTTACGAAAATGTGGTAAAGAGTAAGGAAACTGTTTTCCGAGTTCTGTGAGCCACTCTAGCTAATTAACCAAACTCAAGGACGGGGTCATGAGAACCTCCGAACTGTCACTCAGAAGCACAGGAACAAGCCGGTCTTGTGACGGCATCTGAACTGAAGGCAGAGGGAGGCGGTCTTGTGGGGCTGAGCCCCCGGCCCTTGGGATCTGATGCTACCTCCAGGCAGAGACCGTCAGAACGGAATTAAAGACACACAGCTGGTGCCATACAACTGCTTGGTGTGGGGAAAAAAAACCCACATTTGGTGTCCAGCAGAGTCAGAGTGAAGTGTTCTGTGTGAGTAGTAAAGGAGACACACACAGGAGGAAGAGTGCTCCCTTCTCGGGAGCTTAACAAGAGCGGAACACTGGAAGAAAATCCGAGGCGGAGTGCATTCAAGCTTGAATAGGCAGGGGCAAACTGTAGAGGGCCAGAACAGAACGCTCCTGATGAGCTTTCCAGAAAGAACAGAAGCGAGGCAGAAGCTGAAGGAGAAAGTGGAATCACGAGAAGATTTTCTTCATTTGGTAAAAATACTGGAAGGTATGTGTGTCGCCAGGAAAGATGCCAGCAATGGGGGTGGAGGAGTAGCAGGTGATACGCAGAAGAGGGGGGAAGGAATGCTGGAACATACCTATGCGAACAGTGAGAAGGGAAAGCTGACTACACCATCAGAGATGGTATTCCACTGGGTGACAACAGAGAAGTGTGCATGGAGCAAGGAAGAATCCCATTTAATCAGATGAGAAAACTGCCTTGAAAAGTTTAGGTCACTCGTCTAAGCTAAGGTTCCAGAGCTTTTAAGAAACTTAGTGAGATGTAAATGTGGCTTTTTTCAACCACTACCTATGTTCCTTCCACTATACAATGTCTTTCCCATTCAAACAATCCTTTCTGTCTGAGTGAAGCAGTGACCAGAGGAATAACACTGAGATCTGTAACGTCAAAGCTCTTTTCCTGTAGGAGTGGACGAGGGAGGCAAACACTTGGAAGTGTTCGATGCAGGAAAGTGTGAAGTAGATAGAAGGAAGTAAAAGGATACCGAGTGTAACCACAGTTCATCTACCTCCTTACAGTGTGTCCAGTTCTCTTTGACAAGAACCCTAACAGATGGTCTGGAAAAATTTCCTTATGACCCAAATAATGTAAGCCTCCTTAAAAAGCTATGGCCCACAAACTTTAACAGGTATTAGAATAAACTGGGGAAATATTTAAAAATGTATATTCTTTTCCTAAGTAGCCATAAAAAGGAATGAGGGTGAATTCTTTATATATTTAGAGTCTTTAGGATATATGGCTAAGTCACAAAAGCAAGTGTGTGTATGTCCTAGGGACTAATATTACACATATGCTGTGATGGTTAATTTAATGTGTCAATTTGATTGGGATCTGGGGTTAAACATTATTAAACATGTCCAGATTAAACACTATTTCTCGGGATGTCTGTGAGGGTGTTTCTGGATGAGATTAGCATTTAAATGGGTGAAATGAGCAAAACCCTCCCCAATGTGGGTGGGCATGATCCAATCTGTTGAGGGCCTAAATAGAACAGAAGGTGGAGGAAGGAAGAATTTGCTCTGTGCCTACCTGACTGTGCTGGGATGTCCATCTTCTCTTGCCCTCAAACTGGGACTCACACCATTGGCTCCCCTGGTTCTCAGGCCTTTGGCTCCAGAGTGAACTATACCACTGACCTTCCTGGGTCTGCAGCTTCCTTTCTCAATTTTAGAATCACATGACCCAATTCCTTATAACAAATCTCTCCCTCTCTGCTCCCTCTCCCCACCCCAATATATATATCTCCTATTGGCTGTGTTTCTCTGGAACCCTGACCCACACACAGGCACACACTATATATTGTCTCTCATAGGGATATGTGTGTGTGTGTGTGTCTGTGTGTGTGTGTGTGTGTGTGTGTGTCTGTGTGTGTGTGTGTGTAGTATAGTATAGTATAGACAGAGTTTACCTAGCTGCCTCTTGGGTATGAATGGGGACAGAAAAATGAACACCACTTTACTTATACTTGGGGGAGAAACACTGTGTGGAAGAAGAAACCAAGAGCTCAATGAAAGAAGAGTGACCTCTACTATGGGGAGAGAGGAGACAGGGTGAAGGAGGCAGACATGTTAAGTCACATTTCTGAGTATACCTTGCTTCTATTAATATAGCTTTGACTTGGGCAACATATGTTTTACATATTCAAGAATTAAATTAAATCTGAAAGAAAAAAAGCAATCCCTAAAAATTGAAAACAAACTGAAACGAATGAACCTAACCATATATCAAGTTGGTGGCAAAACCACACAGAGAAATGAATTGTTTCAAATAACTTTAGAACACAGTCTTTTCACTGTTAAGTATTTACTAGGATACATTCGAAGCACAAAAAGTGCTGAAAAGAAATCTTAAACTTCAGGGGCGCCTGGGTGGCTCAGTCATTACGCATCTGCCTTTGGCTCAGGGCGTGATCCTGGCGTTATGGGATTGAGCCCCACATCGGGCTCCTCCGCCGGGAGCCTGCTTCTCCCTCTCCCACTCCCCCTGCTTGTGTTCCCTCTCTCGCTGGCTGTCTCTCTGTCAAATAAAATCTTTAAAAAAAAAAAAAGAAATCTTAAACTTCATTCAATATATGTTAGCAGCAATACTGGTGTTACTGTTCTGAATATAACCTACATACTCAAATATGTAATTACATGAATGTTGCTGGTAACCAAGATTTTTGAATGAAAGAGTAAAGAGATGATAGAAAAAGCAAAGAAATAAAAATACTTAGAATTTAATCTTGTCAATTGTTCAACTTTGAGCCAGAAATCCCGTAAGAACTGAAAACTTCTCCCCCATTAGCCGCTGGAAAGACCTCAAAAAAACGGGAACCCAAAAGAAGCACGCCTAGTACCTAGATGGTAGTCTCTAAATACAACTGCCCTTTAAAAAGAATCAAGACTCCATGAAGAGTGGATGATTCTACATCTGCAGCGGGAAATACACAAAACACCGTCCTGTTGTGCCAGAGAGCAAGGAAGCTATCAAATAACTACTGGATCGCTAAGGAGAAAATACAAATGGGCCCCCCCGGCCAGAATGAGATAAAAACAATTGATCAAAACATGCCAAATATTAACTTAAAAAGCATTCTTTGAGTTCATAATACTCAATATAATAAAGGCCCAGATTCCCACAAAACATAACCCCTAACTCACTGAACCCTCCGATGTTATCACAACACCAGCTCCTTATGCTGAAAACTGGCTCAGATCAAGGCATCTGGCTGTCTACTTCTAAGCTGACCTCCCCCTTGAAATCCAGATGCAAACATCTAACAGCCGAGCTCTCCAGTAGCACGTGGAATGGGCACGTCGATATTAACATGTTCTACAGAAGTCTTGCTTTTGCTTCCAAACCTACCCCTCCCACAGGATTCCCTCAGTTGCTTAACTTGCCCTTTCCCATCTCAGAGCCAATCTAGCAAGAAAACCCAAAATTCAACCACTGATCACCATCTCCACCATGAGCACTCTAATCCTGCCATCTTCTGCCTTCTTCCACTCTTGCCCACTTCATTCTCTTCTCTACAAATCAGCTAGGGAGAGCCTGTCAAAATTAATTCACATCATGTCAGTCCCGTGCTCAAAGTCTCCAATGACCTCTCCTACACTTGGAATCAATCTGTCCAAGAACTACACAATCTGGCCCCCAGATACCGTTTTGGTTTCTTTCACTTTCCTGCTCCTTGCCAGTCTCAGTCTCCTTGCTACCTCTCAAACACGTCAAGCGCTTTCCTATCTCACCTGCTTCTGTTATCCCCTTTACCTAGAATGCCCAAGTCACTGATTCTTTCCTGGCTCGCTCTTACTGCGATCTCTGCCCAGATGTCATTTTGCAGAGGTCCTCCCTGACCACCCTGTCCACCACGGCACCCCAGAGCACACAGTCGCTCACCATCTCCCTCCGTGCTTTAGTAGATACCTGCCTCTGTACCATATGCGTCTGTTGGTTTACACTATTTGCTATATAAGAGCACGTTGTTTTTCATTTTATTTAGAACAGTGCCTGGCACATAGCTAATGTCAATAAATATTTGTTAAATGAATAAATCTGAAATTAACCTAGATTTTTCAAGTATTAGGCTCTCTCGGGTCTGTAACACCTGGCCACTTTACCGTACCATATACCCTTTATTACAGAGACTAGGTTACTTTATATAATTTCTAAGCAAGTTCAACAGTCATCTTCTTTCATCTCTTACTCCTCTAGACTGAAAATTCCAGAACCTTTCCACCAGATTGTAATGGAAACCTTACCCTCAGAAACCTTCGTGAAAGTGAGACTCTCACTCTCTTTACCAGGAAGTGACACACGGACGATTTGCCACCATCAATGGGAAAGTTAACAGGCACCAAATCTCACGATTCACTTCAGGAAGCCCTCACAGCTTTACTACAAGACTGTTTTAATTCCAGCAACTGCCACACCCCGTGCCTATGACACAGTAATTGGTAGAGAAACAGATCTTTGAGCAGCCAGGAAATAGAGCTTATTCTTGATTTCTTTGCCTTTAACATTTTAGATGTGTTTTAAACACCTCTGGTACAGAATAACGGAAGACTAGACAATGAAAAAAGGAAAGTGCAAGAGAATGTGTTTTGCTCTTTCATTTTCTGATCACCTCCACGTGCTGGGAAGAACGTGGAAGAAGGGGTTGGTATTTTCTGTTGGCCCAGTAAAGAAAAATAAGAATTCTGAGAATATGTATGCAACAGGACCTCAAGGTTGAGTCTAAGAATAGTGAAAGGGGGAGAATGATCCAAAAACTATCCCTGGCTTAGAAAAAATGGATGAGAGGAATGTGAGGACAATTTTTCCTCAGTCTGTGAGTGCGGATGATAGTTGGCGGAGTGCTCACAGAGGTTTTAGGTCCGCCTTACGTTGGCCAAAGAATGAGTCTTGGGGGCTAAGTATCTTGCAAAGGGCATCAGACCTTGTAAGCAAGGACACAGGCAGAGTTCCCATGCAAAGCTCCATTTTCAATATTCTCCTCTATGTGTAGAAAGTCCCATGGAAGAACAGATTGGGTCCAAGCCTAAAAGAACGGGGTCCAAATGGCAGTTCCAGCAACTCACTATGATACTTTGGGCAAACTATTTAAACTCTGATTCTGTACCTCCCTTTCTAAGTAGGGAGTGAAAGCACCTGTTTTAAAGACTTCTGATGATAATTAAATAAGAAAATGAATGGAAACTGTTAGCACCAGACCTGGGACCATCTAAGAGGAACTATCAGCAGAGCTCCAATCCCACAGAATATTTTTGCTCTGAAAGTTTTCCAGGTAATAAAATCGCTCCTCTCCAGGCATTCTTGCCACTCTGCAAGATCCCGGTCTCCCAGGATGCATGATCTGGAGTGCACCAGGACTAATCTCATTGTGCCCTTCGTCCTGTGAGTGTAACCTTCGCTGGCAGCCCCATATTTCCCATTCCTCCCACCCCCGCCCATCACCCACATCTAATCCCCAGCGCTCTGTACTTCCCCTATTCTGAGCCATCTCCCAAAAACCCTTCCACTGTGCCTTCTACAAGACATAATGAGCAAAATCTTGCCCAATCCCCTCTCTAAAGGGATCCCTTTCAGAGAAATCCTCTAAATAGCCATTCGCCTTACTGTTCTAACCAATACCTGGCTCTTCCTTGAGGGCAATGCCTCTTCTGCAGCCCCCTCTTAAGTACAGATGGGCTTTCTTCTACCACCCTAGGTAGACCAGGCTTATAAACAGGGCAGGCATATGCCTTCCTCCTCATCACCTCTTCCAGACCATTCCCCAACCCTTCCTTACCCCATTCCCTTTTAAATACTCATACCACCTAACTACACCACATGGCAACCTTCCTGGTTTCTATCACCTAATGACCCCTGATTCACACCCCCAATATTTTAGCTCCATGTACTAACATTTCAACACTGAGCCTTCAAACACCTAGACCTGGGGCGCCTGGGTGGCTCAGTTGGTTGAGCATCCAACTCTTGGTTTCAGCTCAGGTCATGATCTCAGGGCCATGAGACTGAGCCCTGCATCGGGCTCCACACAGCACAGACTCCGCTTGGGATCCTCTCCCTCTCCTTCTGCCCATCCCCTATTCACACGTGCATGCCCGCTCTCTCTCAAATAAATAAATAAAATCAAACACACACACACAAAAGACCTTGACCTCCCAAACACTTGAGCTCCTCCTCTCTTCCAGTGATCCTTTTTCTGCCCTTTCTCAGACACTCACACCCACAGTCAGACTCCAGACGTCTGCCATTACCAATGACAGCAATACTTCCTTATTCTCAACGTCATGCATCTCACATTTGGGCCACTATCTCCTTCCTCCCTCTTATACCCTAACTTAAACAATCTTCAACCACACTCAAACATACAATTCAATAAGCCTATACCACCCTCTCATTGCTTCCTATGCCAATGTCCTCTCTTTGCCCCTTACCCAGATTCAATCTACAGACAATCATTATAATCATTATAATCACTCCCCTGAATACCCCTCACTTCCCTGGCACCTCTCCTACTCCTTAACCCTGCTTATGTTTGTCCCTTCCTATTCTGTGCCAGAAACTAAGTGGCTGAACTCTGGAAAACACTGAGCCACACTAATTGGTCTCACTTTGAAGTTCATAACCACAAACCCTCAGGTGGGCCCTCAAGTGGGTCCTGCCCAGGGTCCTTTCACACTCCCACTTCCAGGTAACTACGTAGTATACGCTCCTCTCTCCTCGGACGGTCAGTACCTCGACCCGCATCCTCCCTCTCATCTACTTCCCAGAGGAGAAACAAGGAAACCAGAAGACAACTTCCCCCAAATCCCACCACCACATCTACACAACATCTCTGCCCTATACTCTACCTGCCCTTCCATTCTTCTAGCTCAGCATTTCTTAAGGTTTTGGGGTCTTAGGACCCCTTTACATTCTTATGAAATATTGAGGATGCCAAAGAGCTTTTATTTACATGGGTTATATGTATAATAACTGTACTGGAAATTAAAACAGATAAACTTTTGAAGCATTTATTAATTCATTTACAAGTGAATAAACCTATTACATGGCAATATAAATAGCATATCTGTATGAAAAAATAACTATTTCCTAAAACAGAAAATGTAGTGAGAAAAAAAGCATTTTATGTCTTTGCAAATCTCTTAAATGTCTGACGTAATGGAAGACAGCTGCATTCAATCTGCTATAATACGTTGTTTTCTTGGGAGGGATATGAAGGATTTCAGCCTCATGCAGATTCATAGTAAGGAAAGGAAGGAGTATTTTAACAGCCTTTTCAGATAACTGTGGCTACTCCACGGTACAACACCAAGTCCTAACAAGTGATCCTTCCTCGGAGATTAGTTACAACATGGACTCTGAAACTACATTAAAATCCATGGGTCCGTCCTGCACTGTGACTAGGTCTCTTGCCCAGCCATGATTTGGAAACACCCTGGATTGGACAACGGGAAAACACCTTTCCCTAAGTTATGCTGATCTTCCAAATGCTGGCACACTTCATTACACTATATTATAAACTCACAATCATTAATATCACCGCTAATTACCTCAGAAAAGTCTAAGTACTGGGAAGCTGTCACATGAAAATTTTAATTCTCTCAAATAAAAAGTGTTCTATGAAAAAAATGACTAGCTCAGCTAGCAACTCAAATCAGCTGCTCAAGTGCTTTTCCTCAGACAACCAACCACATGACAATAACCAGCAGCAATTCTTTATGCCAATTTCCCATTTAGTCACCCAGAATTCTCAAATTATGTGTCCTCAAGGGTGAGATGTAATAAAAATCAGTGATTTTTACCGCTTCCTCAAGGACATTCTGAAGTGGACCTGACATCCTCATCACTACCGTCACTGTGAACATGGGGTGATGAAGAGCATGACTGCTCACTCGTCTCGTTTGGCGTGGTGGCACTTCTTAACTGCAACTAAGGCACCACACATTTGACACCCCCCCCCCCCGCTTGTAGAGCCATCCGTTCAAAGACAACACAGTGAAAAAGGCAGAAGTGAATCTCAGTATTATTAGGTAAACAGTTCTGACCTCATAGATTCCTTGAAAAGGTTTTCAGAGACTCCCAGAGGCCCAGGGACCACACTTTGAGAACAGCAGTTCTAGATGAACTCACCCAGTTCTCACAAGAACCTACCTCCTTCTCAGACAATGCACTAGAATTTCTTCCTTTTCTCTCCTACATGTCAGAGCTCCGCTCTCTCCAGTCATTCCCGTCAGCTTACATTATGCTGTCATTTATCCACAACCCTCCTTTCACCTCCCCTCCGCCTCCAGCCCTGGCCCCATTTCTCACCTTCCCTTGACAGCAACACTCTCCAAAAGAGGGCCTGCATTTCGTATGTAGCAGAAGAAGGGGGAAGAGGAGGAGGGCTGTCCCTACATATGAATGAGAGGTGAAATCAACACCCAGTCATTAATCAACCCTTTCCCGAATTAAAAAGAAAAATAAACCCAGGCACCTGACATTCCTAAAGGTTTTCTAATATACCAGCGACATAATACAAACCTTTTTAAGAATTCTTTTTAATTTGCTCCTTGCAGACAGTGTCTAGCCACCACATTGCACGCACCCCCCTATGATTTCAGACATCAAATATTAACACAAAGTGAGAAATGCAAAAAGAAAGGGGGTTAATCAGACACCTTGAGAGAAAGAAAAAATAACACTGATTCAATGAGAGCTGCTAATGAGGCTTTTTGTTTTGGTAGATTAATTTGGGAGTCTGATGACTAAGAAGAAAATTTAAGCTTCTCAGGTGACTGCTGTTGATTATTACCAAGTTTTTTTTAATGAAAGAGATGCCTTTGCTTAATTCTAGAATTTCAGGTGTTTATCTGAAATCTGTGTCCACCCTAGTATGTAGAAAACGTTCCTCGTTAGCAAACTGAAAGACCTCCTCTTATCGATTCCGGGTTATATTTGACAGATGATGAGCATTTCAGACTGTGAACTGCTGATATTTAAATACATTACCCTAATACTCTTTACGCATTGCCAACTGTAAACCTCATTAACTCCCAGCATGTGGCCAAGGCCTGGGTCTCTTCGCAACAGCCTCACAAAGTGAAAACAGGTATATAAAAATGATTTTATCATCAACAACATTATTATATTCTCCTTCACCTTGTGAAGTATTTAAAGGCCATACTTTTTTTTTTTCCCTCAGATTAAGAGTGAACATGGGAAAGGCAGGGAACACACTTGATTTATACAGCCACATATTTTAAGACCCTAGATTTCTTTTTTATTGTTTCTTTCTTCGACACCCTTATTCCTCATGCCTCAAAAACGAGAACAGGCCCAGGACTGATTCTCTGTCCTCTGAAGAGAAAGGAATTATGTGTTTATTATACAGCTATCATTTCAATACAATAAAATGGGGGCCTGATGGTAAAATGGACATGTCAGCTCATTAAGAAACCAGGATTTCTGCTATTCCTTTTTTCAAAAGAAGAGCCAACTTCTGTTCTTGTGTGGAGCCCAAGAACTTCTATACCTGAGATGGAGAATGTGTATGTGTTAAAGTCATACGTGATCTCAGCAAACTGATGGGGCGCCAGAGCCAGCCAGGGCCCACCCGACCCAGACAGGCATCAGGCTGTACCGGGCAGTGAGCATCCTAAGCCCAAGAGGCCAGGACCCAATACCTCCAGCTTATTCAGGCCCCGCTTAGCCTTCCCAGGTAAAAAGTTCAAGTACTAGGGAAAACAGCTTTTGAGCCCAGCTCTCTCTAGTGAGACATCCCTTAATAATAAACAACAAACAGAAACATGTCTGCAAAGCTCAGAAGGACATACCCAAAATTCATTTTTACTTGCTCTTGGTGATAGCTGTGTGAGTAATGCATAAAAACTACCTTTGGATGATATGCAAAGAAAGCGTCATTCCCATTTGAAACAAAAACATAATGATGCCAAATCTAAAACACACATAAAAAATCATACAAATAAACCCAACATCAAGCAGAGAATTCATACTGTTTAGCTAAGGTAAGAGGGTCTGGCCCCTAGAAGGTCATAGAGACCCTCCATCTCCCTCAAGGTGTGTGTACTCAAGGGTGAGATTTAATAAAAATCAGTGATTTTTACAGCTCCTTCAAGGACATTCTGAAGTGAGAATGCTGCAACAAGCTCTCCTTACCCATGAGGCCCACCAAACAGAAAGTTCACAGGACTGGGTGTTCAAAGTTTCTTCTCATCTCTCTCAAGGAACTTCACAAATTGATTAAACCCATTATTAAATCTATTAAAACAGTGCAATTTGGGGAAATCTAAACACAACAGGCAATTAGAAGAAGGGTGGGGAGAGGTGAAATCAAAGACTCTGAGGAGGCTATAACGTAGGCAATCTGTTCCAACCCCCGGCCTCAAATTATCCTTTGATGGCTCTCCATTGCTCTCAGAATAAAGCGCCCCGATCCTTAACATGAAGTACAAGTTCCTGCACAGTCTGGCCACGGCTGGCCTCTCCCATCCTTGCGTCCTGCACTTCCCATGCTCCTGTCACACCCTCCTCTGCATTTCAGAGAATGAAGGAGAAGCTCACAGAATGGAAGTCTGACCAAGTCACTCCCCAGTGAAACTGAATCGGAATCAGAATCAAGAGTGCTCCAGAAAAACAGAATTCCCGCGCGCTAAGTTCATGCAGTGCACAGGTGTTTAACTTCCATGCCTAGAGTTCAGCCCAACCCCACACAGTGAAGCCTTCGGGAAGGGGCTGTGCCCTCAAAGAGACAGGCTGCAGCAGGGGTCTCCTCCTGGAAAATGTTGGGATCTAGCCAAAAGTTACTGGAAAAAAGGCTATTCACAGTCAGGCCGGTTGCGACTACACGCTTTCTAAACCACAGAGAAAAACAGGTATGTAAGGGTATGCGTTTCCGGAGCTGCTTAACAGACTACCACACAGTAGGCTGCTGAACACTACAGAAATTCGTTCCATCACAGTCCTAGGGGCCACAAGTCCAGAACCAAGGGGGCAGCAGGGTCGCACTCCCTCCAAAGGGAGATTCTTTAGGGGAGGAGCCTTCCTAGCCTCTTCCTGCCTCTGGTAGCCCCAGTGTCTGCGTCACATCTCTCTCTACTTCTCATAAGGACACTTACAGCATTTAAGGTATGGATAAGCCAGGGTAATCTCTTCATTTTGAGATCCTTGATTTAATCACATCTACAAAGATACTTTTTCCTAATAAGGTTGCATTTCCAAATTCTAGGGATTATGTCTCGGTTATCTTCAGGTAGGCGTTATTAGGCTACTACAGTGAGTAACCTACAAATTGAACTAGAACTTCCATTCCTCAATATACCTGGGCTCTCATAACTTAAGGGGGGGGGAATAAGTACTTCTCAGTAGATTTACCTAAGTTTGGTCAACAGATTGCTGCAAAATAGAGGCAGATACTGGACTAGACACTGGAGATCTAAAAATATGCAGGCCCTGGTCTATATACTCAAGAAACTACAGCTGGTGGACCAATATCTACCTAAAAATAACTATTCCAATTCACCCTGACATTTGGGTCAGCACCACTGTCACTATACTTGAATCCTAAAGTTAGCAATCTACAAACAGGTTTTCAAATTTTAATAAGCTTATGCACTTATCCCTCTGGCCAGCCAAGCGATGGGATTTCACCCAAAAAGGGCCTGGACAGACAAATGGAGCCCACACCAGTGCTTTCCCTTTGTTTGCTCTACATGTTGTGCTTCCGGGGGCCAACATGTGGCTCCATCGTGTAATTTTTTTCAAGGAGCAGTAGTTGACTTGGGAAGATGATTTGTGACTTGTAAACTTGACAAATGCTATGCTTCCAAAGAAAAGGAAAGGAAGGGGAAATGAAGGCATTCGCAGTTTTACACTGAGAACAGATGTACTACGGTTACACCTATTTGTGAAGTGAATACGGAGGAGCTGCGTGTCAGAGTTAGGCCTACGGAAAAAGGCACATGAACATCTGAACAGGCTTGGGTCTTAGGCAGGTCTCAGCTCAAACACCAACCCTGTGCTACTAGCTCCGAAAGCCTAAACAGTTTGGACAAGTTCTTCAACTTACTCCATGCTTTTGGAAACAATACATATGGTGAGACTTAAAATATTTCTACCCTTGCATCGAGGAATGCCTCTAAGTTCTTTCAAGGGAATTAATTAAACAAAAGGAAAACTAGAAACAAAAGGAAAACTGAATTAACTCTATAAGGGCATGATTTCATAAAGTATGGTACAGAATTTCATAGAAAATGATGAAGCTATTAATCACTGTTAATATGAACTGCATATGGAAATACGGGAATTGGTAGACACAGTCTAAAAGACTATAAAACAACTGCAGTTAAAATACATTCAGATTATGGAAAATGTTGATGCAGGTTAACAAACCACAGGAGACACTGAAAAAATTCGAAATAATCGTGTCGAGATGAAAAGACTACAGGTGGTTATTTTCCCTTCTGAAACTGAGGTTTTTGCAACTGAAGGAAAAAAAGTCATAGGGCAACAGATTGAGACCATCTAAGATTTTCTCTGTCACAGTGAAACACTGACATTTAAGATAATACAAAATCTGAAAGAAAATGTCAAGTTAAATTGGATGACAAGATTATGAGAGAAAAGGCAAGTCTGAACCAGTGGGAAGGCCACACGGTCTCTGGAGCCAGCCAGGGTTGGTGGCAAACAGCTTGATCACCGGCAGGCCCAGCCAGCTCATCTGCCCCACCAGGAAAGCAGAGCCCGCATTTCAGATTTGTTATAAGCTTTTGAAAAAATATGTACGTTACATTATGTATGTACAACGTATGTTACATTACTGTATCTAATGAATCAAAGGCTATTATTTTTGGAGAGTATCTGTAAAAATAAACAGGAAAAGCATGTATTTTAATGGGGGAAAAAAGCACATTAGAATGTATTACAATAATATAAGTTAATACCCATAAATATATTAATTTAATAAGGAACCAAAATGTTCACTGGAAGAAAGAGATCAAATATAAGAAAAAAATCCTGTTGCGTTAAATTTAAACAGGAAATGTCACTATGAAGTTCTGATTTTTTTAAGTATATCTCTCTGCTCTTTCCACTGAGAAGCCAGAGAAGTAGTAACAACCTAGTAACAATAACCAGTGCCCAGCTCTCTGTTTTTAAGCACCATTCCCAACCTAAAAGAACCAGGACTTCTTGAAGAAAAGAGTGATTTCCAGGTTAGAGGCAGGAAATACCCACGCTGAGCCTGGAACATCTTACTTGCCTAAAGCAAGGAGCACTCACCCAAAACATACGTCTTTTGGAATAAATCTATGTTCTATCTAGCTTTTGCTTCAATGGACTAGTGTGAAATACACGTCAGCCTCTCCACACACCACCCCAGAGAGGCCCTGGGAAGAGAGGGAAGGACAGCCTGCTCACACATTACACACACCTTCCCAACAAGCAAAGAATGCTGTGTTGGGGTGGAGGTAGAAAATAGAAGTAACCCAAATAACCTCTACTGAAATAAACAGAGAAGGCACAATCCAGCAACTCTCCGGGATATTATCGTAAGTATCACTGCCAATATCCGTCCCTCTCCCTCCTATCTGCAAGACCTTCATTTTAGAGGCGATTACTTCCATGCAAGATGGGACCACAGTTGCATAAATAAGAAAAGGGAAGTGCTGGTAAAAACTGAAAGCATTTGCAATACATCAACAAATTTTACTATAGTTGTATCTCAACTGGTGCATGTGGGAAAAATTAGACAGGTGACAAGCTAGAGCACACCACTCTGGAACAGCAGGTAACTGCAATCTATGGAATGGGGTGCTGACATGTAGCAAGGGTAGGAGGCTGGGTCTACTACAGTTAATATAGAGAAGGCCAGTTCTTGGACATTGTACTTGGCTATTAGGAGACTGGTATTTGTATTAGCAAGAGTTTGGGGCCCAAAATTTCACACTTAATGGTAAAAGCCAACTGCAATCTTAAACCGCTTAGGAAAAGCTCATTTTTTAAAAATGTGACAACACCAGTAGGGGGGGGAGATCCAAAGGCATTTTGCAAAGTATCTGTCTCTTCCAGCTTGGGTAGAACGCCTTTCTTAGCGCTTTGGAATCATCACATTATTCTGTTAGATTCATACTATTTAATCATATGGAAGATTTCCAGTTATTTGAACAGAGGAAAAGATCATAGAAAAGTTATGTTTGTAGAGCTATATTTTACATTTACTCACAATTTTTACAGTTCCCTTGAAAAATACCAATATATGTACAAACACTCTAGTACATCTCACACCACTCATCAACTATAGTAAGTCTCTGCAACTACAAGCAGTTCTTTACTGTCAAAAAATGCACGCAGGGGGCACCTGCATGACTCAGTCAGTTAGTGTCCAACTCCTGATTTTGGCCCAGGTCATGATCTCAGGGTTGTGAGACTGAGCCCCTGCACTCAGCAGAGAGTCTGCTTGAAATTCTCTCTCTCCCTCTACCCCTTCCCCCTACTCAAGCGTGCTCTTTCTCTCTCTCTAAATAAATAAAACCTTAAAAAAAAACACACAAACACATAAAACCCCAACTGTGATAAGAAGGAAATGTTAAAGGTATTATTCCCAAAATAATGAATTAATTGTAATAGGTAGAGAAAATGCTCTTGAGAGATGGGAAGGTATTCAGTGACTTACTAACCTTCAAAGTAACAGAAAGCTATTTCAAACAAAAAAATTAAATGAGATAATTAAAAACAAACATACCCATCTTTGGTCTGATCCACTACACCACTTAAAAGCTCCACAGTCTTTGGATTAGGCTGGCTTTCTCCAAAAATGTTCAAATATCGAGTGACGAAGTCATTGGGAGACATGAAAAATTCACCATTTTTTTCAATGCTTGCATACTGTTTAGAAGAAAAAGAGAAAAGATATTTTACCCTCAAAAGTATATAATCATGAGATCAATATGTGAAAAAGCTGAAAATATTCGAAGGATAAAACATCATATATGATAATACACTCTTCTCAAGCACAGTTATTTCCCAACACCTCATAGAAAAAACAAAAACATGTTAAGTCTGCCAAGTTTTATGTTTATATGAGTGGTTCTCAACTGGAGGCAGCTTGGCCTGACTGGACAGCTTATAAACACCAACGTCCGCTAACAGCCAAGTATAATCTAGGAGGCCCAGCTTCTCTATATGTTACCTGCCTTTTGGGGATGGGGGAAGGGGAGGCGAGGTTTCTCTAGCTCTGCACTTCCTCCGTTTGTTTTATTTTTCCCCACAGAGGACATCTGACAATGTCTGATGACAACTCTGACTGTCATAAACTGAGGGAGAGGGATGCTACTAGCATCTAGTTGGGAGAGGTCAGGACGACCCCCTCAACAGAGTGAGCCAGCCCCAAATGTCAACAGTACTGACACTGAGAAACCCTAGTTTACAGAAGTTTGGAAAGACAAATTACATTTTGTTTTTAGCAAGGACATACAGCTTAAAAAAAAAAAAGAATTAGGGGCGCCTGGGTGGCACAGCGGTTAAGCGTCTGCCTTCGGCTCAGGGCGTGATCCCGGCGTTATGGGATCGAGCCCCACATCAGGCTCCTCCGCTATGAGCCTGCTTCTTCCTCTCCCGCTCCCCCTACTTGTGTTCCCTCTCTCGCTGGCTGTCTCTATCTCTGTCAAATAAATAAATAAAATCTTAAAAAAAAAAAAAAGAATTATAAAATCATGAATGGGAACAACCTAATTATTTTACCCCCATTCCTGTTTCAAGGGCATCAATAATTCAAGAAAGGAGGAGAAACAGGGTAAGCTAGAAAGCGAACTATTAACTGTACGGCTTCTTGTGGGACTTTATGGAAGAAGATATGAAAGGCTGCTCTGGTTAGTGTCCCCTCTCCATTCTAGAGCAGAAATGGTCAATGAGAATTAGGTGCACTCGATGCTTTTTCACAGCATTCCTCTTGCCCTCAGTGATAGATCCCAGCGCCTGTAAGCGGGAAGCTGCTCATTCCTGTCCCGCAGAGTCCCAGGGCCCATGGCACATGCTGAGAAACAACACGGGATCATACGGTATCCTGATGGCGCAGGAGAGGGGACAGAATAGTGATTTGGGGTGGGGAGGTGAATTCCATGAGCTACGCGAAGAACAAGGCGAGACGGATGATAGGGACCACACCGGAGGCCAGCGGGGGTGGGGCGCACAGGGAAGGGAAATGCAACAATAGCTCCTCCGCTCCCTCTGCAGCCGCAGAGTCAAGTGCCATTACAATTGTTTCCAGAAGTCACTTGCTACTTCTACATTTTAATTCCAAGGCAGGACAAACTCTTGCTTAGCTACTCAGAACCAAGCTCTGGAGTCCCTCAGGCCTGGGCTGCGCTGAGCTCTGCTTCTGCCTCTCACCACCTGTATGACCTCATGTAAGTAAAGCTCTTCCTCTGTAAAATGGGGATAACAACATTACCTGCTGCTTAAGGTCGAGGCTAGAAATAAACGAATAAGCATGTAACATACGTAGCACAATGTGCTACACACAATAAGCACTTTATAAACGTTCTGTACGATCCATTCTCGTTTAACATTTTTTAGCATGGTACAAAAGAAAAGCTCAAAAATGGTCCAAGAATCCCAGTATTCTTCACCTAGCATTGAACTGGTTTTTTGGAAACATAGAAGAATTATATTTTGATTTTCTTGAGGCAAAACAAGACAGGAAGTACAAAGGAGATGTCACTGCTAATTACAGCGATCCTATGACTGAGAATCATACCTATGTTTGCTTACAGCAGTGAGTAATTAATTTAGTTAAAAACACAATTTAACTCTTCTCCCACCAGTCAACATTAGGTTATTTTCCAGTTTGGGATATTTTTAAATAAAGCTAAGGTAACCAGCCTTGTATATAACAACTGTTGAAATTCCTGGCAATCTTCAATGGATAGGCTCCTGGAAGAGAAATTGTTGAGTCAAAAGAGAGGAACTTGAAGGCTCTTCATATCTATTATCATACTGCTCTCCAGAAAAGATTGTACCAATTTACACTCCCACCAGCAGTGTGTGAACATGCCCTCTTCCCCCTTTGTTGGATTTGTTGCAAATATTTATCCAGTTTGATACTTGTAGATAATGGAGTCTGTAGATTTTTTTCCCCTCCTTTGCAATTTATTCCATTACTTACTTCTAAGTCTAGAAGCTAGGCCTTCCTCATCTCAAGACTAATATTCACCCACATTTTCTCTTAGCTTTTAAGTAGGTTTATCTTTTAAGTTTCAATACATTGGAACTTTATTTTTTTATGTGGTTTGAGGTAAGGATCCTCCAACTTTAGTTTTTCCCACTTAATCTCTTGGTTGTCCCAGGAGCACAAATGAAATCATTCTCCCTTCCCCTCTCTTTAGGATGCCATGTGCATCACACACTAATTATCATAGGATCAGCAGGAAACAGCTTGGCAAGTAAGTCCACCTTCAACACCAGTTGTGATCAGCTGGCAACGAATGGCTTCCTAAGGTAGAGGCTCCCCTCTGGGGCTGCCCCCAAATTCCACGGAGGGATGCCAGGATGCTCTGACAGTTCTTGTCCTCCCTGCAGCAGGAATCCTTGCCAACTGACCTGTGTACTCTTGCAAGACTGCATGCATCTTAATTGCTACAACTAGACAGAAAGCTCTGTCAGGACGGGATTCTTTCCTGTGGTTCTCACTGCAGCATCCTCAAGGTCCTGGACTGGTGGCAGGCAGAGAGTGAAATGCTTTCAGTAAGTACCTGTCAAATGCGGGAAAGTTTAAAATCATTGTACTACTTCCCTCTTGGGAGTTTCCTGGGCCATGATCAGTCTTTGATTTTTCCCCCAAGTAGCCTTTAGAATCATTGTCAAGCTGCTGTCCCCTAAAAAAAATTCCAGTGAAAGTGCAAAACAAAATTACAATGCCATACCTCGAACCCATACACAGGACAATTAAAAAGAAATAACAAGTATTCACAAAAACGTGGAGCAAATGCAATTCTCATACACTGGTGTTATGAGAGTAAACTGTTAAACCACTTTAGAACACTACTTGGCAGCATCTCCTCTAACTGAACATGCACAGAACCACAGACACAGCAATTTCAACCGTAAGTAGGTCTCTAACACAAACGTGTGTAGAGAAACATATGTGTGTGCATGTATGTATTTTTTTAACTGAAAAACACCCTTTAGCATTTTAATGTCCACAGCAGCATTATCTTCAATAGCAAAAACATGGAAAATAACTCAAATGTTAACCAACAGTAGGACGTATAAAGGAAGTACTGTGGTACAATCACACTCTGGAATATAACACAGCAATGAAAATAAACTAACACCAACCACACACAACAACGGGGATGAATCTTAACAACTTAATAACAAAACAAGAGTGAAAGAAATGAGACACAAGAAAACATAGTGTTATGATTCCATTGCTATAAAGCTGAAAACCAGACAACTGGTTACCCTTAGGAGGGGTGCGTACTGACTGGAAGGGGCATCAGATGGCTTCTGGGGTGCTGGTTACAGAGGTCTGTGCTCACTTTGTGAACATTAATGGAGCTGTACATTTACGATCTGTGCACTTCATTTATGTATCAATAGCTTACATTTTAAAAAATCGAGATATTTTCTGCCCCAGCTTTTAGAGGTGATAATGAAATAATTTTGTAAATGTAAGAGCATATTAATCTGAACACAGAAAACACAGTTTTCTTCAGTTTGCAAAACCAGCTCATTACCAAGGCTGGGTGGTCTGCCGTGTGATTATAGCAAAAATGTTAAAGATTGTTCCTTCAATTGATGGGCAGAGACAGATCATAGTAAGAACGTACTGACAAAGGTGCCCTGCTGCCCTTGCAGCAGTGAACGGAGGGGTCCCTGTCAAGGGAGTGGACCACACAGCTCCCACATCTTTAAAATGGTACTTAATCCTTCTTTGGGACTAGATTTTATAAGTGACCTGAAGCCTCTCTCCCCCTTAAAATTTTCTGTAAGTTTTAATATGATTAAACATGCAGGCTATATGCAGAAATTCAGGTTCAAGAGTATTCATTACAGTGCTGTTAGACTAGCAAAACAGAAAAGACAACTAAGCATCCAATAATAGGAAGTGGCTAGATAAATTATGGTAAAAACAGCCATATACAGGAATAGCACGCAACAATAAAAACACTGTAGAAATATATTCAATTATAGGAAAAAATTTTCTTAACATATTAGGTGAAGGGAAAAACTCGATAAAATAGTATTTTTTCTCCTGTTAAGGAAAAAAGGGCTTTATATACATACATGGAGATACAGAAACAGAGAGATAGGTATATAAAATACCTATTTATATATAGATATAGATATGGATTTTATCTATACAGCAGAATCACAAGTTACTTTTCTTTACATACTTCTGCTTTTTAAATTTTTGCCAATGAATATGAACCATTTTCTCATTTTAAAAAAGTTTTCAAAAAAGAAATTACCTGTTTTTCCAATTTTGTTCACAAAAATTCTAAATACACATATGTTTTGTTGACAAAGAATAATTACAAGAAATCCAAGTGCAATTCACTACGTATCATCATTACAAACTGTCATAGGGCCTATTCCCCTTGTCTAGCCCCTTTACCCAGCCTTCCCATCTCCCACAGCTTACACTACAGGCACTCAGCTACTTCCACATGTAAACAGTACACATCGCCCCCTTTGCTCTCCCCTGAGCTAACAGTTTCCTTCTCAGTTTCCCTCTTCTTATAACTGGCACCTCCCTGACCCAGGCTATCTATCCAGGGGCCGAATTTATCCCCTGAACCCTCTCATCCATTGTTTAAGATCATTTCCATCAAGCAGTCCTTCAAAATGTCTAAACCTTGCCCATTCTCCATTTCCCCTGCTGCCACAACCCTAGTGAAGTCTGTAGGGCCACGCACCAGGATTACCAAGGCTGCCTAACTTATGGCCCTGCTGCACCAACCAAATCTCAAACCCATCCTGCCAGTGTCACTGGATGACCCAGAAAACCCCCAATGGTTTCCTATTCAGCATAGTGCCAAACTCCCAGTACCTTTCTAATTTTGTCACCCACACCCTGTAAGGCTTGGCAGACTCCCTGGCACAGAGCTGAATTTAAATGAACACTTGAAGGAGCAAGAATCCTTCAACCTGGAGACGCTGTGTGCTCCCAAACCCATCTCCCGGCCTTCCCTCGAATGTGGCCCTCTCCCCGGGAGCTCCCCAGCTGCCCTCCTCCCTGACTCTCCAGTTCCCACTCACCCCGGGACTCTCCCAGGCCCCTCTCCAAGGAGCCTTCTCTGACCACTCCCCCTCAGGGACCACCCCCTCCTCCCCTTTTCCTGTGGCATTTGCTTTCACCACACTGGCAGGAGGCAAACCTAGATTCTTGTTCACCTGCTGTGTGCCTGTAAATCTGGTCTCCCACAGAAAACCTGAACTCCTTGAAGACATGGTCACTGCTTATACCTCTTTTGTACATTCCACTCACCGCAAAGTTTCATGGTGTTTCAGTCAAACCGTGAGCACTCAGTACACCCGCTCAAATTAACATGCATGAAAAAACGCATGTCAACACTCATGTGAGAAACAAAACTGACCACACCTGGCCTTCAACTTCCACACCCAGACAAAATGTTACCCGCCTCTTATCACCAGAAGAGGATACACTATAAACTCCAGTGCCTCAGGCCAGGAAGGCTATGCACTGCCCAAGAGCCTGTGCTCCAGGTCACCCCCGCCTGGCACTCACAGCCCACTGTTCCACACCTGCTGCTGCCTCTGCCCAGAGCAGTCTTCCTCTGTCCCACAGCCCTCCTCTACCTTCTCCAGCTGATAAGCACCTACTCACTGTCAAGCCCAGCTCCAACATCACCACCTCTCTGTAACTGCAATGACCCTTGCTAGCAAGATATAATTAGCCCCACATCACCTTCCTACTAATTAATGCCATATAATGTTTATCAACCATATCATGGTTTTTTTTTTTTTTACACTTACACACAGTGAGACAGTAAATGGCAGGAGCCATGATTTATGCATCTTTATATCCCCAACACTTAATACTGTACTTTACATACAGTAAGCAACTCCCTCCCAAAAAAAGAAGAAAGCAGATTTTAACTCTTCTCAAGGATGAAAGAAGGCAGAACTGAGACCACCTCAGTCCTCCAGGACCCCTCTTCCCTTCTCTTTGCCAGTTCCACTGGCTCTCTCTGACCTCCACAGTTGCCAACTCCCCTGCTATCAGCACATCTGGCCCAAAGGTCCACCTCCCCCCACCGCCCCACCCCAAGCTACAGAAGAATCCTCTACCTAGTGTCACAGAAGGCTGGGATATTTATCAGGAAGAAAAAGTCATAGAAAATCAGCAAAGTAGTCAGGTTTACAGAGAGCTTACTGCGGATCCATACGTAACTTACAGCCCGGCCACAGTGGAGCCGTGGCTGGCAGAGCCCCCATGGGCCTCACCCCTATCTGTGGCAGATGGTAAACAAGAGATCCCCCACATGCTGAGCCAGGATGGATTTGTGTTGGTACTACACTGCCCAGGCCTGATGAGATCACCCAAACCTCTGCCAGACCCACAATCCCTTCCAGAAACTGCTGATCACGGCTTTCTTCATGGACGGTCCCCTGCTTTCTGGCCCCATCATCCCCTTGGACTCTAAGTCACACTCTCACTCAAAAGCCTTAGCCACTCAAAAGTCTTAGCCACCCCAAGAGAAGACGGCACTTCCCTATGTGCTCCCAAGGATTCCACCCCAGCCTTCAGGCTCACCTCCACAGAACCTCACAGCTGGCTCTCCAGAACTCTGCAGGGAATTCCTACCCTCCTTGGGTTTACCTGACCAATCCGATTTGTCTCCAGGAGACACTTGCCTCCTATAGATAGGCAGCAGCTGGAAAAGACAGGTTGTTCCAAAGTAGGATCTTAACCTAACCAGCTGCCACGTGGCCTCAAAAGGTGGACACAGCTTTTACCCGGATGGAGCCTTTCCACTGGATCATGCCAAAAGACCAGGAGCGATCCAAGATGCACCATCTACTGAGACACTCAGAGTTGTTTCCATTTCCTGTCAGACTATCGCTGGTTTAGAAAACAGAAGTAACAGAGAGGTCCTGAGTTCAAAGAATGATTATGACTTTGCCAGCTCAGGTTAATGAGCTTTTATCCATTTCGCTAGGGTCTCTGGCAACCCACTGCAAGTAGTCTCCTAGAATTATACTGTAAGAGTTTTATACCATAGGTCTTAAATACACACACTAAAAATGTCTACGGTTCCCTCATACACACCCCATCCAATCACGGTGGGCCCCAAATGCAGAGCAACAGACACCAGTCCAGGTGCAAAACAAAGCATTTCTGTTTCCTGGACTTTCACGATCTAGAATCGTTTTCCACCATCGTCCTTTCAGGCTAAAACCAAATTTATAAAGAATTCTGCTTTCTTACACATAATCCAAATCTCCTTACAAATTATCCCTTTTCCTCACCCCAAACCTGCTCACATTTTTAACCATTTCCTTTTGAAGCCTCTGTCTCTCGTGTTTGAATTATTTAATTTCAAGCACTTACTGAATCAGTTATCTAATGCATATCAGGTGCTGGGCCCTTTCACCCAAGTGTTTTCACTCAATCTTTACACATTTTTGTAACTTATGAAGATATAGAGAGAACAGGATAAGAAACTCAATGTTCCATTTATCAATTTCAAAAATTATCATCACGCCGACCACGTATTGCCCCCCCCCAACCAAAACTGGATTATTTAAAAGCAAATCTCAGACATCATAGTCTTATCTGTAAACACTTCAGTGTGGATGTCTAAGAGAAAAAGACTCTTTATAGCTCCTATAATCAGAATACCATCATCCAGACTAAAAAATCAATCAATAACAATTCCTTGGTATCAGATAATCCTGTCAGTATTCATTCTCTGATTTCTCAGTATTTTTTTAATAGTACCACATTTTCATGAGGAAAGTGATGCTCACAGAATTAGTAACTTTCTGGGCCATGTATTTGGTACACAGCAGATTGTCAATGTCTCATTGAAGTCTTGGTCCCCTTTACATACAGCACAGCTGCTTTTCCATCACATTTACAAAAGGCCCACATATATACTTTTTAAATGATCTTTACAAAAGTGCCCTTTCCTTTTTCGAGTACTTTAATCCAGGTAAATAACATTACGTGATTCTGTGTTTGGGACCTGAGGTAGACTTTTATTAGAGTATCATTCATTCACTACCCAATGTCACAAAGTAGTGAAATATAAGAAACTAAGGAAATATATGGTATCTGTGTGAACTGATATGTACTATTACTCATACTGAGGCCTCCACCACAATCCACAGTTGCAATAAAATGATGATGATGATGATGATGATGATGATGATGATGATAACAACAATGGGCTTCTACCAATAAAAGGCAAGGACAGTCCTCTCTGGATGGATGAAGGACTAACTGAAATGTTTACAAAGAGCGTTCCACTTCTTGTGAGAAAAAGCATGATCATCAAACTGCACAGGTGAATCCTGGAAAGGTCAATGAGTTGTGAAACTAAATCCCCCAGCAACTCCTTTCCAGTATCTAACACCAAGTGAGAGAAAAGAAAGTGAGAGAACTAAAATGTAAACCATACTGCCCTCACAAACAATCACCTGCAAGTTTCTGATACATCCCAAAAAAACAGATATAATTGTAATGGATCTCTTCCATAAGTCTTAAGTAAAGATACCTTTTATATATATATCTATATAAAACAATGAAATAAAGAGCGGTTTGAAAATAATCTTTAAAAGTTCGAGAACACAAATCAAACAAGAAACAAAATAAATTCCTTTATACTGACCTTCAAAAATATTGTTCTAAGCTCAGCTGGATCTGCTCTCTTGGTTAAAACCACCTATAAATAAACATAAAAATGTTTATATTATTAGAACAAAGCTGAGAAATCAAGCTAGCAGACTGAAAGAAAATAAACTCCAGGTTAGAAATTAGTGGATTTCATTTTTGCACTTAAAAGCACCAAATTTCCCCAGTGCATGAACTGCTCCCTGGATTTTAAATTAGACTCCTTATGTGGCTTCTAGAATGGTAATAGTCTGTGCAAGAAACCAGTAAAGCTCTTAGTATGTGGTATTTAATGTATACCTTTTTTCTTCTTTTTTTTCAAAAAGTAAGTAGAAAAAAGAAAACTTGAAACAGATCTGTAACCACCTGGCATTTTAAAACTCCACACCAGAGTGATCCATACCCTTCCATAGGGGAATATTAGATATTAACGTACGACTTGTTAACTATGCAAGAGAACATAGTTGCTAAAGAAATTGGTGAACAAGGCAAATCATATTAACAAACAAGGGTATTACTTCCCCCAGTCCTGCCAGGAACAGGCATGAATGCCTAGCTATCTGGCCATGCCAAGCAAGGTCTCCTCCTCGCCCCGACTTTTAATTTAAGAAGTCAGAAGTCTCCAAAGGTATGACTATTATGCTCCACACTCTAGAAATACAAGGGGCTATGGTTACCTTTTGAGAACAAAATTTGACAGATTAGCTCAGAATAGGTGTTGTGCTTAATTCCCCAGCCCACAAAGTCCAAAAACATCAGTGGAGAAAAAGCAAGACAAACTTGAATATGGCTACCCCAGGCCAACACAAAAGAGTCCTTATGTGGAACCAAACAGTGGGCTTATTCAGTGTCCCATCACCCAATCCTGCTGGCAAAAACCGTCATGAGACTGAATTCTCACCAAGCACAGCGTCACCCCATGATACAGCCAAGGAGGGGTTCCTGGAACCACCCTAATACCGGAGCCATGTCGCTATCCACAGGGAGATTTATGCAAATTGTTCTAAATCCCTTCTGTGTGTTTGCAAAGGCTCTTCTGAGATCTGTGGACAATGGGTTCTCTGTCTCTAAAATGTAACTGCCTGAGCTTCTTGGCCTGCCACTGTCAGGAATAATTTTATTAACTAATCACTGGAATGGGAGAGGTAGTTTTTCTGAAACGAGTTGGTTGGTCACCTTGTTTCCCAAAGCAAGACTGATAACTCCTTTAATTTCAGCTGAGTACTTGTAACCACCAATGCATTTTTTTGTCCATAAGATTTGGTAATCTTTTTAAAATTCTAAATTAGTTAGTGTTCTTTGCTGTTCAATTAAGGAGGAAAAGATAGAATGCTAACCAATCTAAGACTGATGATAGCGCCGACCTATCGGTTTCAGAAGAAGAATCCTTTCTTTCGGGTTTGTATTAGGAGAAAGGTATTTGAATAGCCCAAACACTATTGGAGAAGATGAGACAGCATAAAGACGCTTCCACCCTCTTAAGAGCAAAGAAATTCCCTCCAAGTTCCATATCTCACGACAATACATAAGTAACATTTTTTAGAAGGCTTATGGTGACCCTAGGTACTTAGTTGGGTTTCCTTTTAAAAGCAAAGGTAAGTTTCCACAAAGTGAACTATTCTTGCTCCATCTGAATACCACATCCTTTAAAATCTAATTAATTCACTATGCCATGCACTTCATAAAGCCTTCCCTGGGCAATGCTATTTTAGAGTGAACTTCCCCTGCCCTAAATTCCCACAGCATTCTTCCATTACTAATCCCCAAATGCACATCAGTGTTCCCCACCAGGACTACGCCTCCCTAAGAAACAAAGCTTTCACTCTGTACCTCTGCCAGGATCTAAGGCACAGGAGAACACAATCCATATAGGGAGAAAATAACAAAGATCAGAGCAGAGATCAATGAAATAGCGACTAAAAACACAACAGGAAACATCAATGTAACTAAGAGATGGTTCTTTGAAAAAATGACGAAAATTGACAAACCATTAGAAAGACTCACCAAGTAAAAAAGATAGATGGCACAAATAAAATTGGAAATGAAAGAGGAGACATCAACAACTGGTACCACAGAAATATGAAAGGTAAGAGACCACTGTGAACAACTGTACTAACAAATGGGACAACCTAGAAGAAATGAATAAATTCCTAGAAACACACAACCTACCAAGACTGAATCATAACGAAATAGAAAAATCTGAAGACACCAGATACCAGTAAGGAGATTGAATCAGCAATTTAAAACCTCCCAAAAAACAAGTCTAGGACCAGAGAGCTTCACTATGGAAATCTACCAAACATTCAAACAAAAATTAATACCAATCCTTCCACAACTCTTGCAAAATATAGAAGAGGAAGAAACTCTTCCAAACTCATGAGTCCAGCATTAGCCTGATACCAAACCAGACAAGGATGCCACAAGAAAAAAAAAATATATATATAGGCTAATATCCCTGATGAATATATGTGCAAAAATCCTCAACAAATACTAGCAAACCAAATTCAATATAGTAAAAGGATCACATACCATAATCAAGTGCAGCTTCTCCAAAGAAGATACAAAGATGGCCAACAGGTACATGAAAAGATGCTCAGTATCACTCATCATCAGGAAAATACAAATCAAAACCACAATGAGATGTTTCCCTACACCTGTTAGACTGGCTATTATCAAAAAGACAAAGGGGGAAAAAAGACAAAGTAACAAGTATTGGCAAGAATGTAGAGAAAAAGGAAATTCTGTACACTGCTGGTGAGAATGTCAATTGGTGCAGCCATTATGGAAAACAGTATGGAGGTTCCTTAAAAAATTAAAAATAGAACTATTCTACTTAGGGGTATTTATCTGAAGAAAATGAAAACACTAACTTGAAAAAATATATCTGCACCCTCATGTTCACTGCAGCATTATTTACAACAGCCAAGACATAGCAACAACCTAAAGTGTCCACTGCTGGATGAATGGACAAAGAAACTGTGAGACAGACAGATACAAATAAATATAAACTGGAATATTATTCAAGCATAAGAAAGAATGAAATCTTCCCACTTGCAACAACATGGATGGACCTCAAGGGCATATGCTAAGTGAAATAAATCAGAGAAAGACAAGTACTGTATGATCTCTCTGGAATCTACATAGTTATATAAAAACAGATACAGAAAAAAAAATAGATACAGAGAACAGATTGGTGGTTGCCAGAGGCAGGGGAGTGGGGTGGGAGAAATGGATGAAGGGTGTATAAATTTATTAAAAATTTTGTTTAAAAAGCAGGAGTTATTCACCAGTGTACCACCAACATCTGGTATAATGTCTGGCACATACAGGCATTCAATAAATATTAGCTGAAGTACTGAATTCTATAAATTAATCTTTAAAAAATCCATGTAGTGTAGTGACCCAACAAATCTAAGTCATGTCACCTAATATGTATAGAACATTTTATATTTTCAGTGCATGACTATTACTTCACTGGATCTTCACAGCAAAACCTGAAGCCAGCAGAGAGCATAGTATTGCACCCACTTTACAGAAGGAGAAACCAAGACTCAAAGAGGGTCAATTATTTCCCCAGAAGTCAGATCTGGCACCAATTTGTGCTTACATTTCTAAGTGTTGTTTGAGCTGACATCAACTCCAGATCTTCCATCTCCTACTCTGTTGGTTTTTCCACTGAGCCGCATCGTAGGCAGCTTCAAACTGATCATAACTTACGTTAACCACTAATATAATACATGCCTAGAAATCAAGAATCTCCCATTTTCTCCTACCACCGCCAGTTTGTAGTCTCAATCCAGTGCTGTGATCAAGAACATGGCTTTAGGGGCGCCTGGGTGGCTCAGTTGGTTACACGTCATCTGACTCTTGGTTTTGGCTCAGGTTATGATTTCAGGGTCCTGGAATTGAGCCCTGCCGAGCCCTGCATAGGGCTCTGCACTGGGCATGGAGTCTGCTTGGGATTCTGTCTCTCCCTCTCCCTCTGTCCCTCTACCACTTTCACCCTAAACACAGTAATTTTTTAAAATCTTAAAAAAAAAAAAAAAAAAACATGGCTTTAGTGTCAGGCCACCTGTGACTGGGGATCAAGTGTGACATCTGAACTGACTAACTTCGTGACGTTGAGCTAGACCCCTGACCTCTCAGTCTCACTTTCCTCACCTGCAAAATGAGAAATCCTGGATGGTTGAAAGGGTGATAGGAGATAATAACATCAAGCGCTTAGCACCAAAAAGGACACATGGTTAAAGCACTGGATAAACGAAATCTATTACTTGTATTATTTATGGAAAGGTGTTTATATTCTACCATGCTTACTCTTTAATAAAAAGTCCAAGTGATGAGTAACCTGGCTCATAACTTGAGAAGGAAAAAATGAGGAGGAGGGAGGGTAAAGGAACTCACGGATCTTCAAAAACATTCAGCAAACCACTAACCACAGACGTTTTCCTAACTCATGCCCTCTGCTATCTTAGCCCCAACCAATGCCACTTCTTGAAAACAGACGCAAAGTTCCAGATACACCATGGAATTTCCCTGAGGCCCATGGAAATGTGTATTAGGTCCTGAACACACTGTAACGAAGCACAAAGTAACTACGGTTCAATAGGGGATGAATTCTGAAAAACTTTTACCAGTCTTCCGGCCTCACCTCTGCACTAATTCCATCTATCTCCCCACTGCCGTGCAGCTAGTCAGAATCCCCAGTTCTCCTTCTGCCTCCCATTCTTACCTTCTGGTTTGGGCTTATGTGCAGAGAAGGAAGAGCACTTACACAGCTTCTTGAGAGACAAGAAAGTTAGAGCGAGAAGCGCCAGTGTTCAGAAGCTGTACTCAGATGGATTCTACCTGGTGGCAAAAATTGATATCCAGGAAGTTTTAGGAGCTGGAAAAAGGGAACTACAGAAATGGAGCCTCCCTTTTTAAGTCAACTCAAAACAGCTGCTGGGCACGCACCACTCTGCACCACTTTCACAAGCCTTCAAAAGATTCATCAAACTTGAGGTTGTTTCCAGAAGGCTGAATTTCATTGTTATAATTTTTTTTTCTTATACTAACAGCATGTAAATATTTACAGCTACTGTTCTTACAATCTAATTGCCTGATTTTATCATCATGCTTCTGAATTTGCATTTGTAAGAATAGATTCCACCATTAAACAAAATTTGTGTATCAAGAGTTTTAAATAAAGGAACTAGTTTTCAAATATAGTTAGGAAAATCACCAAGAAGGAAAAGAGTTCTTGGCAGATGACTATGAAATATTACTATTTGCTACTTAAATCAATACAATAAAGAATCTTATACTATAGCAGCTAACTTTCACACACAGTCAAGACTCAGGGAAAAAGAAGGAGGGTTAAAACTGAAAAAAACTATGCATTATACATTTTTTCCACAAACTGGGAGAAATTTACCTTTATTGAACTTTAATATGGACACTTCAGGTCAATTCCATTGATCTATGTCCCACAGGACAAAATTTCAGGCCCACTGAATATGTAAAATTTTTGACAAGACAAACATTAGATATAATAGCATGAACAGGTTATCAATAGCATTTGCAGAACAGATGCCCTAGCTAGGTACATCCTAGATATAAAAAACCAGCCAACAGTAACATAACTTCAGTGACTGGTTTTTTAAAAGGCGGTAGCAGGAAGCATGGCAAGGAGAACCAGAAAGATATTTTCAGGACAAATAAATTCAATCTTATTTCAATATGAGTTAGAACAGTCAAAAGAAGGAGAACACCAGAAAGATTTTTCTACATGGAAGAATATTTTTTAAATTGGCTTTCTAACACTGGAATCAAGCCACAGTTGTAGGCTCATTAACAAATCACAGTGGTACAGAACTGTGAGCTCAACAGGGCAGTGGGGAAGAACACAAAACCTACACAGAATACAGGATACTAATCTGAAGAAGAAAATGTAAAGAAAATAAAAGCTCTCTTCTTCCAGTGAAAAGCTCTAAGATCATGATCTCCTCAAATGCATCTTATTCCTCTGTATCTCCCAACTCCTGCAAAGAACAGAAACTAAGCAGATGCTCCAAAAATGCTGACTCAGGAAGAAAGTCTTCCAGATGAGCAGAAATCCAATCTGTACAGTGAAAGTAGCTCCTTTCAGGCCAGCAGGGCTCAAAGTGTGGCACTGGACCTTCAGCCTCCAATGGGAACTTTGAGAAATGCAAATCATCACACCCTACCCCAGATCTACAATTCAGAAACTCTGGGGGTGGGGCCAGCAATCTGCAGTTGAACAAGTCCTCCAGGTGATTCTAATGCTGTTTAAATTTAAGAACCACAGCTTTAGCTAATGTCCAGTTTGGTCTGGTTAGGACTGATATTCTCAGCCCCAACTGTATATTCAAGTCTCACAAAGGACTTCTGGGTTTCATCAATGTCCAGGCCTATCAAATTAGACTGCAATGGCTAATCCAAGCAGAAGCTCTGAAATGGGTACCTTTAAAGCTTCATCATGAGATTATAATGTGGGGCTCGGGTGAGAACCATTGAATTAGGACCCAAGATCTCAACATTAGCTTTGCTTCTCCACCCACTGCACAACACGGCCTTCACTCAGCCCCCGCCCCCACCGCAGAAACCTAAAAGGTCTGAAAGACACGACAAGCAGAGGCTTACACTGAAAATTCTACTGTCATGAAGTAATTATTTACCTTAGATATGAAATAAAAGCGAGAGGAGACAGCTCATCAAAAGTGAGCTAGTCTCTGTTGCAGGCAGACACACATGCAGCAACAAGCAGAAAAAGGAGGTGGAGGGAGAAATGTCTCTGTCTGGTCTTTTGAATCTGAGGAAGGAAGTGTAGTGGGTGGACCTGAATCCCAGTGGAAAGCTCTACTGGGTGTGGCCCAACAATTTAGAACCTGGGGACAACTCTTCTTCCCATCTATCTTCCTATATCTCCACATGTATCTTCCTGCACTGCAGAGACTGGAAGGTTAAAACTACATTTCCCAGATTCCCTTGCAGCTATATGGCCTAGGTGCTGTCAATCAGATGAAGTTGGAAATGTGGAATGCAAAATTTTGGAAAGCAAAGATTGGGAAGCTGGGGGCCATGTTTCTGCTTTCTGCCAGCAAGCATCATTGCTAGAAGTGTCTGATTTTCCTCTGGCAACCTCCTGCCCATGTCAGTGGCAGTATGGTTCTGAACACTCGCCTTTAGGCAAACCATTTCATGACTGCAGGAGAGGTAACTGCTCCCTTGGTGGCCTGCTCTGCGGTGAGGCCCTGGAAGGCACTCCTGGAAGCTCGACCTGAAGTCTGTTTCTTAGCCTTCCCAACAAATTCTGTAAGCCACTTAATACCCTGTAATAAATCTCCCTTGGCCTAAACTAGCTAGAGTGGATTCTGTTCTCTGCAAGTGAACCTTGACTGATACAATCAGTAACAGCAAAAGAAAGTTTGGAATTCCCCAAAACCACAGTTAGCATTAACAGAAGAAGAAGAATGAGGTGTCTCATCAAATTGAAGAAAAATAATTTTTTATTGAATTCACTGAGTCACTCATTCCTCAGCCTACAGTTTCCCTAAGTTCTAATAGATGAAGAACAGTGACTATGAAAAAGTTACTGCAACATAAATTAGTACAGAGACAAGATGCCTTGTTAAGCATGCTTCAAACTAGAGCCTTTCTGTGTAATCAACCCTCAAAAGTTCACATCACTCAACAGTTGCCTTATGAGGCACCAGATACCACAAATGTTAACCCGCCAAGTAATTACACAAACAGGTCATGTCAGGGGTGCTGGAGATGTTTATCAGAAGGATTCAGCAGCTTGTGAAGTGTGTTGGATTTAACTCTGCACTGGTGTAGACAAACATTAAACAATGATAAAGCCATCACCATTACAATTCTGTATTAAGAAGTAAGAGTGTAACGGTTAAGAAATGAATGGTGGTATTTTAGCTGTGGGTTCTGTGATGCTAAAATAACTTTAAACACACTAATTTTAGATTTTATTATTATTGTTATTAAGCTAAAGCTAACATTCCAGTAAATGTTCCCAAGAGTAAAAATTTGACAAGAGACAGTATGAGTCTTTTCTAAAATAGACATTTTTCTGTTTAGATTTTCAACTCCTTATGGAGACAGAAGGTGTTTGCCCACCCTGACAAACGCAGACATCACCAAGTTCAGAGTAAAGATTTGGGTCCCAGTGTATTACTAACCTGGTGACCCTGGACAATCAGTTAACATCTCCGAGTTAGTTTCCTCATCTATAAAATGGGCACAGTGACAAAATCTACTTATCTATTTCAGAAAGTTATCTTAAGGACCAATTAGAACCTCCACAGGAACCCCTGCTGACACAGGAAAACCTGAACTGTGAAAGACAAACTGCTGGAGGCTCCGTGTGGACCAGACAGAGATTTAAAAACTCTAGGAGGACCCAGCCATAGGAGGACCTCCACATTTTTGTGAGTTTTACCTCTGGGAACTCAACCTGGTTCTCAGAGCGATTATGGGAGAACAATCATTTTCACGTCTCACACAGGACAGGAAATAGCTATATTAATTTCAGTCGGGGCCCATTTTGAAGCAAGGAAAGTTACCAGGGATAAAGAGGGACATGATAGAATGACAAAGGTGTCAATTCTCCAACAGGATATTAACACTCTTCAGTGGAACAGAACAGAAAACCTAGGAAGAGACCTACATAAATATAGTCAACTGATCTTTGACAAAAGAGCAAAGACACCCTCTTCAACAAACGGTGCTGGAACAACTAGATATCCACATACAAAAAAAAAAACAAAAACAAAAACAAAAACAAAAAAACCACCTCTAGACACAGACCTTACACCCTTCACAAAAATTAACTCAAAATGGATCAGAGACCTAAATGTAAAACTCCTAGAAGATCAAAAAGGAGCAAACCTAGATGGTCTTGGGTTTGGCATGGATTTTTTAGATGTAGCACCAAGGCATGACCCATGAAAGAAAGAACTGAGAAGCTGGACTTCATTAAAATAGAAATTTCTGCTCTGCAAAAGACAATGCCAAGAAAATAAAAAGATAAGCAAAAGACTGGGATCAAGTACTTGCAAAAGAACAGCCAATTCAGAACTGCTACCCAAAATATACAAACAACTCTTAAAACTCAACAAGAAAAAAAAAAACAAAGAACCCAATACAAAAATGGGCCAAACACCTTAACAAAAACCTCCAAGGAGGACGTACATACAGGAAGCAAACACATGAAGAGATGCTCCACATCACCTGCCATCAGGGAAATACAAATCCAACAACAGGATAGCCACACATGCCTGCCAGAACGGCCCAATCCCGAACACTGACACCGCCAAACGCTGGAGAGGATGTGCAGCAACGGGAGGACTCACGATCACTGACGGGAACGCAAAATGGTACAGGCATCGTCGAAGACAGAATGGTGGTTCCTTACAAAATTACATAAGCCTTACTATACAACCCACGTGTTGAAAACTTACGTCCACACAAAAACTTACTCGTGAATGTTTACAGCATTTTATTTATTCCTAATTTATTGAAAATTGGAAGCAACCAAGGTGTATTTCAGTGAATGGTTAAATAAACCATGGACATCCAGATATTGGAATATTATTCAGCACTAAAAAAAAGAGCTATGAAGCAATGGAAAGACGTGAAGGAAATTTAAATGCATATTACTGAGTGAAAAAAGCTAATCTGAAAAGGCTACATACTGTATGACTGCAACTATATGACTAAAAAAAGGCAAATGTATGATAGTAATAAGATCAGTGGCTGCTAGAGGTGAAGGAGTAGGGAAGGAGCACAGGCAGAATACAGAGGATTTTTTTTTTTTTAAGATTTTATTTATTTATTTGACAGAGAGAGACAGCCAGAGAGAGAGGGAACACAAGCAGGGGAGTGGGAGAGGAAGAAGCAGGCTCATAGCGGAGGAGCCTGATGTGGGGCTCAATCCCATAACGCCGGGATCACGCCCTGAGCCGAAGGCAGACGCTTAACGACTGCGCCACCCAGGAGCCCCAGGATACAGAGGATTTTTAGAGCAGTGAAAATACCATGTATGATACTATAATGATGGATACATATCATTATACAATTTGTCCAAACCCACAGAATGTACACTACCAGGAGTGAACCCTAATGCAAACCAGGGACTTTGGTGATAATGATGTGTCAATGTAGACTGATCAATGCAATGCACGTGCCATTCTGAAGGAAAATAATGGGGAGAGCGTGAGTGCTTAGGGACAGGTGGTGTATAAGAAATCTCTGAGCCTTCTTTTCAATTTTGCTGTGAACCTAAAACGATTCAAAAATATTAAGTCTATTAAAAAAAAAGATCATGAGTAGCCAGGACAATCAAGATTAACTTAACTAGGGATGCCTGGGTGGCTCAGTCAGTTAAGCGTCTGCCTTCAGTTCAGATCATGATCCCAGGGTCCTGGGATGGAGCCCTACATGAGGCTCTCTGCTTGGCAGGGAGTCTGCTTCTCCCTCTGCCTCTATCCCTGCTTGTGCTCTCTCTCTGTCAAATAAATAAATAAAATCTTTAAAAAAAAAAAAAAAGATTAACTTAACTAGGTAGAGTAACTGGGGACACCCCTATATAATTTCCCTTTATTTTCAAAGAACCCTTGAAGCAGGTTGCATTCTCTTTCTTTACAGTTGAGAAAACTGCAGGTCACACAGGCTGATCTACCCCAAACCCCATGCCTATTCCACAGGGCCACAACCCAGGCAGTCAGATTACCTCAGAGCAGAGTTTCTCAATGTTGGCCCCAAAACCTACGTTTTGGGTCAGATCGTTCTTTGTTATAGGGGTTGTCTGGTGCACTGCAAGATGTTTAGCAACATCCCTGGCAACCCCCCCTCCCAGATGAAACTACCAAAAATGTGTCCAGACATTACCAAACATGCCCTGGGGCAGAACTACCCCACCTTGAGTTAAGAACCATTGCCTTAGATGGTGCTGCCCATTCATGCAATGCAATCACCAGGCCCAGCACCAGGCACAGAGAACACAATCCCAAATAAACTAGAGACCCTGCCTCACGAGGGGGATGACGGACTGAGCAATGAGTGGTTGGTACAATGTGGGTGGAGATACGTGCTTCAGCAAATCAGAGTGGTGGCAGCACTAAAATTGTAATTTTGCTGGAGTCCGGGGTTGCAGAGGTAAAGTCTCTGGAGCCGGATTGTTCATTCATTATTGATGATGGCAATTAACAGTGACCAGGTACTTTTATTGGGTCCTTAACTCTATGGTAGGCATGGTGCTAAAAGGCTTTATATCTGACCTCATTTAAACATCACTAAAACTATTTAAAGTGAAGAGTCATTACTATCACCATTTTCCAGATGAGGAAACTGAAGCTGTAAGACTCTAAGTCTTAAGTGAGTAGGTAAATCACGGAGCCAGAAATGATCCAAGAGCCCAGGTTGTTTTGACACTAATTATAATACCTGGAGGATGTGCCAAAAATTTGGCAAGCAGGGATGGGGACTTTAAGCTATCCTTATGAAGGGTACCACTGGACAACACTGTAGCTGAAACTAATTTAAAATAAATTCTTTTTAAGTTGGCATTATGGTACGTAAGTGCCCACCTGCCTAATGCAGAATATTATTCTCCAGTATTACAGGTTGAACTCAGTCGTAATTTTTTTTAAAGCATCAAGGTTACAGTATAATTAGGAACCAGCTGCAATTGTAATTACAGCTCCCAATATAATTTGTTACATATTAGCAAGTGTCAAATTACTACTGCTCCTTAAATGAATAAAAACTGATTGTGCTGTTCTGAAGACTGGGATGTATGTTCCTGATGGGGAACAAAGGAATATAAAAAGTATATGACATATTTATAATGTGCTGAAAGGTTCTACTTAGGAGATCACAAGTTGCTGGAGCCCAGATAATGTCATAGAAAGTTAAAATGGCTTCTGAGAAAGAACAGTTAACTTCATAAATGCAGAGGAAGAGAAAGCAGCAAATCAAATGACAATAGAAAAGTTGCTTCCACTAAATAGTACCTTACCTATTCAAAATTCCGCTGTGCACCAACATCGTCAAACTGAAGAATACTCAAAGACCCAGGAGGAAGCCGAAAGAAAAAGAACAGGAGCCCTCTGCACAGCCAGGCCCCTCATCCTAAAGACTGCACACAATCTCACTCACATGAGCCCTCCTCTGTCTTTCCCATAGTCCCCAGACTTCTGACATTATTCTGAGCAACTTCTCTGTGATTCCAAACGCGCAGCCCACACTGCTACAAAGCTACCGATGTTGCAGGCCTGGCTCTGAGCTTTGCAAACACGAGCACACCGACCCAGGAAACAAATACAATGATGCCCCTTTTTATAAATCAGGAAACTGAGGTACAGAGTCCAAGATTCAACCATTATATTATACTGGCTTTCAGAAGAAAAGAGAGAACACAAGACTGAAAGAGCAAGCAAACCCAGAGATTAAAAGAAAATTAAGACACATCAATCAATTGCAATGCCTGGGCCTTACTTAGATGACAATTTTAAAAACTATTTTAAAAAATTATAAGAAATGGAGAAATGTGTAAAGTGCGTACAGAACAGATATTTGATCATACTGAAGAATCACTGAATTTTTTTTAGGTATAGTATTTTGGTTGTGCATTTTAAAAAATCTCTTTTAGAGATACACACTGATATTTACATACACAATGATAAGATGTTGGGAATTCGCTTGGAAAAATTCAGGGGGATGGAAGGAAGAGAGTGTGGTATGAATGAAATAATACCGGTCATAAACTGATAATTCCTGAAACTGGCTAGATAGGAACATGGGGGTTAATTTTACTTTTCTATTTTTTTGCACATTACGGAAAATTTCCATAATGAGAAGTTTAAAAAATGCTGCAGCTCTTTCAAGACCTAAGTCAAATGCCAATTCCTCCAGGAAGATGTTCCAGATTGTCCAATCAAATTCCCCTCACAGAATGCTACTTGCCCCTATTTTACAGGCCTTGCAATTGGACATTTAAATTTTCACCCTATCACTAACCAGCAATATGACCTCCTGTGTTCTCATTTGTTAGAGAGAGCGGGGAGGAGGGAGGGAAAGGACTGAATGAAAGTGGCGTAAGCTGGGCAGAATCTAGCAGTGCCTTGCTTCCCAGTTACTGGTACCCTTTCCATATTCCTATTCACAGCAGCTGAGCTGATGGAGTCATCAGAGGACAGCTGAGCCCCAAGGGGAGGCTCTCTTGGCTTTCTGAACTAATCGTATTTTCTCTTAAGAATCTAAGCCAACAAGGGTCCAGGCTGAGCTGGCAGCAGGTCATACTGGCTGGTGATGTGGCACTAGTGAAGGTTCATGACCTCCTGGGGTTGAACAACAACAAAAATTAAACTGGTTCCCTACTTTTCATCTTATATCAAAATAACTGAAGATAATTAGTAAATAATTTCAAAAAGAAAAGAGAGACTTATAAAGAGTACTAGAAAAACACAAGTGGTTTCTTACATAATATTAAGTGGGGAAGCCACGTTTAAACATGACAGACAGCCTAGAATCCATAAAGGAATCCATAAATGAAAAGATTATTAAATACATAACATAAACATTTTTAAAAATCAAAAGTGAGTATGAACCAGTTAAACATCAAACAACTACCAAAAAAAAAAAATGTGCAACAGACAGGGCAAAGGGCCAAGGTTCTTAATTTAAAAGTGCTCTTAGAACAAATCAATGTGAAAAGACAAATAATCCAATAGAAAACTGGACAAAGGTCAAGACCAGGCTCTTCTCAAACTGCTGGTGAACACCAAAATAGGGCTAACAAATCTCCAAAAACCACCAAAAAAGAGAACCAGGGGCTGAGCTTCTCCTGGTACTGAGCTGGGAGACAATGGAAAGAAGTAGAACCCTCAAACTCAGAGTCAATATCAACCTGCAATAAAAGAAGTGTGTGAATGCTCACAAGAAATCAAATTAGGGTACAGACGCAACGGGAAGACCATGTGAAGAAACAGGGGGGGGGGGAAGGCCATCTAAGAACTAAAGAGCAAATTCTAAATCTTGTCTCACCTTGCCAACCCTGACAACACCTTGATCTTGGACGTCTAGCCTCTGGATGTGTGAGAAAATACATTTCTGTTGCTGAAGCCACTCTGTCTCTGGTACTTTGTTATGGCAGCCCTGGCAAACCAATGCAGAATCATTAAGTATACACTCATTCAAGTTACACCAGTTAGACATTCTCTTGTTTATTTATTTTACTGTTTCGTTTATTTATTTTGGACCCAGGTTCAAGCACTGCATGTGTTTGTCACATCTCTTTGGAGGTCTTTAGCCTTTTCATTCACAACATTGACATTTTTGAAGTGAGACCAGAGGTCTTACAGAAAGTCCTACTTTCTGGATTTGTCTGATTGTTTCTCTAGGATTAGACTCAGATTCAACATTTTTAGCAAGAATTCTCCAAAAGTCATGCATGTTGTATACTTCCCACTGCACCACATCAGTGGGTTGGCAATGCTAGCTTGTCCCATTTCCTGATGACGTTAAATTGGATCGCAGATTGAGGCAGAGCCCTTCACTGTACAGGTACATTTTCCCCCTCCGTAATTAGTAATTTACAAGGAGGTACTCTGAGACAATGGGAATTCCAACAGTCTTTTACTGAAGAGTTTTAGCATCCATTGAAGATCCTTAATCAATTATTATTTTTACCTACAGGTTGTGAAATGATTTTTTTTTCCTTTTTCTAATTCTATCAAGCCTTCTGCCTTTATTGGTTGGCATTCTTTGGTAAATAAGAGCTTTAGCTCCCACTCTCTGTCTCACTTTGACTTTTGTGGGATGAATACTATTCATTCACCGAATGCTAGTGTTGTGTGGGCTTGTTTTTTTTAATTCAATGTGTTACAGTCTATTTGCAATTGATTTGTTTTTATCATGGTAAAACATACACAAAACTTAACATTTTAACATTTTCAAGTGTACAATTCAGTGGCATTTAGTGTATGTACAATGTTGGACAACCACCAGCACTAATCATTTCATCATTCCAAACAAAGTCTATAGCCACTAATATCCAACTGATTTTAAAAGCCATTATTTTTTGTAATAATTGTGAGACACACTCACTGTAATATGTATATGTACACACATACATGTGTGTGTTTAAAGAATGAAAATCATAATACACAAGAATGACTGTTAATATTAAAATTTAACCAATTCAAATAAACCATTATGCAAAAAGTTGTTGGAATAGAAAGGCAACATCCAAACCCACTGATCAAACATAACATCACAGGAAACAATCAAGAATTACGTGGCCCCTGAAGTAGCACTCAGTACCAACTGCCAAATAACCTGAGAGAGGCACCCAGCACCCCTTATGAAGCATTCAAGCCAAAAACAAAAAACAAAAATTAAAAAACCCTAAACCTGATCAAGCCTCCCGATCTAACTATCACTTGTCAGAAAACACTGGGGACAGAAAAACACCAGGGGGATGCAATCAGCAAAATCCAAATCGTAGGAAAGTAAAGATGACCCAATTCCCTCATCAAATTAACAGCAAGGAAATAAAATAAGAGAGGCAGGAGAACCTACAGATTAACAGGATTTAAAAGGCAGATGCCTTGTGTGGCCTGTGTCTGAATCTTGATTAGAATAAACCAACCATAAAAAGCTATAAATTTAGGACATGGGTTTTAACATCGTGGCAGGTGCTTCAAGGAACGGTGTAATAAAACTAAGACCCCATTCCTAAGAACTAAAGAGAACTAAAAAAATAAAAAACTTAAAAAACCTCCCAAGCAACATAGAGAAATGACAAGAAACACTTCTGTCTCTGAGCTCTAAATTAAACAACAAACAAACAGGCTCCCTTTTACCCTCGGAGATACACTGCTGCCATAGGTTCATGGCAAGGAATGAGAACAGGGGTTCCATTCACAACCACTGTGAAGGATATCAGAAGGGAACCAGCGTGAGGGAATATGGGAGAAGTTAGACAACAGCCAAGACCAAGGAGGCGTTAGCTGGCTAAAGAGATGTTTTATTCTGTAGGCAACATGAAACTACGCTGTGTAACGAGGTAAATTAAAGAAGGCAATGTCATAGGATGGTTACGTGCCTGGACTCTGAACCCAGGCTGCTGGTCTTCAAATCCTAGCTTAGCCACTTCTAAGCTGTGCGCCCTTGGACAAATCATTTAACCTCTCTGTTCGCCAAGACACTTAAACACTGTTCAGATGAGTTTGCCCATCTGTATAATGGAGATAAGAACAGCACTTACATGTCATAGGATTATTGAGAAGATTAAATCCATGTTCAGAGGGCCTCAAACGGTGCCTGACTGTAAGTATTAAATAAATGTAACCTGCTGTTGTTATTGTTATTTCCATAACCTTTCTGAGCCTTAAGTTTCCCTGTCAAATGAAGCTACAATACCTTCCCTCTATGCTGTAGATGATTATAAAGATAAAATAATGAAGTGTGGGTCTTCATGTTATCCGGTTATTTTAATTCCCGTAGACTGTGAGTTCTTGAAAACATGCCCAATAGCTTACTCGTTTTGGTAAGCCCAGTACAGTATGAGCTGGCAGGTGGTTGGTTCAACAACACACCTGAATGCATCTTTTAAAAACTGTTAAGTGTTATCCACGTGAACACAGTACTGCTATGAGCATGGCAGGAAGAGTGAACCTGAGAAGCTGCCTTTGACAGATCTGGACAGAATGGAGAGGGAAGTGAAGAGGACAGACCAAAGGCAAGACCAGCCTGGAAGCTATAACAACGCTGTAGCTAAAAAGTAATGAAGACCTGGACGTAAACGGGAGAGACAGGACACACCGGCTCCAAGGCAGTAGAAGCGTTTACTGGACCCCTATCTCTGTCCTCTTTCAAATTCCTGCGGATGGCCTTTCCTGGCCGTCCACAACAGGTGTTTAATTGAGCTTCTGGAAACTTTAACCAGTAGGAAAGTTAAGTTGCAGGCTGAAAGTGAGGAACGACCAACAAGATGAATTCAATTCTAGGTAAGCATAGTTGGAAATATCTTTGAGGCAGAAAAGTTGAGATTTCCAACAAACAGCTTGGGAGAGCTACCCGGACTAACTGACATGAAGCCATCACCTTTCAGAGGGAAGAGGATCTCGGGCCATCAACATTTCAGGGGGAAGCAGAAGGACAAAAAGAGGCCGCAAAGGAGAATAAGGAATAATGTGAGAGTTAAGAGGCCAACCACGAGAGGGGACATCATGAAAGCTGACGGAAGATGTTACAGGCAGGAAGGGGTGGAACATGGGGTCCCAGGAGGCCAGAAATAAGGAGGGCAGGCCAACAGTTTCAGAACTGGTGACCTTCAGGAGGGAATGTCAAAAAAGAGAAGAGGCACAAGTTCATTTTCAGGAACTTTAAGTATGGGTGGGTAGTTAAGAAATGGAGAAAAGTACAACCCTTGTACAATACTCATACATTCCCTTAAATAATAATTCAGGGATGTGTTCCAAAAATAATACCCTGACCCCAATGCAGAACCAAAATTAATCCTAAAACCCTAAAATTTATACTGGATTTTATCACTAAGTATTTAATTCTGCAAAACGCTGGACTAACTTAGAACCAATTTAAAAGGTGCTGCACCCTTGGCTTAGGAAGGCAGCTACATTTAATTACACAGTAATGAGAGTTCCAGACCAATATTCTTTAAACTTTAATGTGCATACAGTCCCCTGGGGATCTAGTTAAAATGCAGATTCTGATCCGACAGACTCTTTGGCCTGGGCTCAGTCCAAAAACGCTGCAATTCTAACAAGCTGCCCGGTAAACCAATGCTGCTGGTCCATGGACCAAAACTCCCAATAGCAAAGCTCCAGGAAGACCACTCCGAGAATCTGGCTAAGCAGCCACACTGGCTAGCCATTATGGTGAACAGTGAATGGATCAGATGCTTAAGAAAAGCACACTCTGTTTTGTTCAGGTAAGTCAAATAATGTCTATGTCCCCTAGTTTTCAGTTAGGTAATGTCCCACAGCCCGCAAAGACATCTCTCGGCCATCCTATAGCACTAACTCCCCAAGTGTTTGCACACGTTTTATTGCATCTGCTCATGACACACGTCACAGACAGTCCCTGCTTTCCACAGGGTGATACTAAGCACCCAGAGAAGTTAGACTTGCCCACGCTGTCACCATCAGTGGAAGCAGCGGGCATATAACCCACTCCTGCCTGGCCAGCTCCTCACTAAACCAGAGCTAGGGACTTAAAAATACACGAACAAAATGTTCTTTGCAGCCTCTTTCCACTTAAGAAATCAGTTCTGAGCTCCTCTGCAGCTCAACCTACCACTGTGACCAGACTCAGACATATGAGAATCACGAGTCTAACTGGGAAAAACTTCTAAACAGGCATCTGGGGCTACAAGCCTATTCAAATCAGGCTTATGATGGGGTTCAGAATCCCTGCACCAAACGCAGCACCTTGGCATATGGAATGTCTGAGGCCGAAGGAGTCTGAGAAAACAGTAGAAGCAAGAAGGTCACTCTGACCTCCTCCCCCACAATCCTCTTTCCTAAAATCAGTCATGTATCTCCCATGTGAAGGGTACCCTCCCTGTACCAGGAGAAGGAAAGACATTCTTATCACGAGAGATGGGGAATGGGGACCCAGACAGCTGTACAAACAAACCTCGTTAAACTAACCCTTGTCTTCTAGTTACTTCTTCATCATTTACTACTCCTGGCCCAAACCCCTTCGTCTCAATTCTTTACATGTCCACTATTTCTCTGTCTAAAAGGAATAAAAGTTTCCTGCCCTGGTCACTTCTCTGGGTCTTCATTCTCTTGTGAAGACTGCCATATACAGGTAAAAAGTCCATAAAATTTGTATGCTTTTCTCCTGTCAATATGTTTTTGTCAATTTAATTTTCAGATCCAGCCAGGGACCCCTAGGAGAGTCCAGAAAAACTTTTTCCTCCCCTACACTTACTTATACAATTTTCTTACAAACTGTACTGTACAAGTCTTATGCAACAGACATTTTACCATAGAACAGTAAGTGTATCTTGAAATATCTGACTCTTGTATCAAGTCAACAATTTTCATGGATAACATGTGGAAACTGTGACTACATGTGGAAATCAAGACAAAGCTACCAGCCTAATAACAGTCATTAAATAGAGTGGTTTATTTAGGTTAAATTACTAAGAATTTCAACACTGCCAACTCTGCTATGTTGTCAGCACCTAAAGTCAAAAGGAACCATCCAGGCTTATTTTCACTCACGCAACTGCACAGCAAATTTCCAAAGGAAATGGTTGAGTATGAGTACTCTATTCTTGTAAACGTTTCCAATCAACAAACCAGACCACCACGCTACAAATCAACCACTGGGAATAATTCTGAGGTAACAGACCAGAGCCACCATTAATTAGGCCGATTTAACCCAACAAGACAGTCCGGTTAAACAGGCCACGAAAACAGAGCGAGCTCAGTTGTTGTTAAAGACATCATTGCTAAGGGAATTCTATCACTGCGGCGAGGGCACAGCCCCCTTAATCCCCAGGAAAACCAACACGCATCTGCAGAGTCACACATTCCTCTGCTCCAAGACCCACCCGAAGGCATCCTGGCAGGAAGGATGGGTGTTTACAAAGCAGCAAATGCTGAGGGTAGGAAGAAACCATGGTCGTAGGCCTTATCCTCACAGAGAGTGGAAAACACAGGGTGGAATGACTCCATTTAAGAACCAAACAAAAGCAGAGGCTACGCTAGGACAAAAGGTCAAAGCAGCAGAAGGAATCAGAGCCCCTCCAGCAGTCTCATGAAGAACTCCATATCCAAACAGACCTGTGCCCTACCTTATATGTTGACTTTCAACCCTTCCCACCACACCCACCCCACAGTTCCCTATTGGCTGACCAACACCTGTAAGGTGTGTGGCCTAACTGGAGAACACCCACAGCACAGGGGCTCCAAACTAGGTCGGCCAGGGCAAAGGCTGCCAGACCAAGGTCACTCTGCAACATGTCTCTGCCTTTCACTTGCTGTTTCTTATCACTGGAATGGGTCTTCCCTCTTTCCCCCAACCACTCCTGCCGAAATACCACCTCCTACCCCCACAGAAAAGGTCTTCTTCCCTGATGCTCCTATAGCCCTTATTATGGCACTAACCCTACTTAGGGAATTTCCATGAGAGGAGTCAGCCTGTAGTATGGTTGTGGTTTTCCTGAAGGCCCAAACAGAGACTAATTCATTTTCATATCTCAGTTTAGCCACATTTGGAACATTAGAAAGAACACAATACGATCATGGCAACAACTCACCCAAGAATGGAGTATCAATACTAAGTATACTAGTCCTACAGACCAAATTTTCATTATTATTAATGCTTTAATTTGTCTCCAAATTTCTTTCTTTTAGTTCCAGGCTAATTTTACACAAATTATTGGTCCATGTCCAGTTTTGTATTTGAACATCTCTCATGCCTGAACTTGAGTGAGCATTCTCTAACTTTTAGCAGTTTCATTTAGTTTCACTTCATCATCATTAATATACAAACTCAACCAATGACCAAGAAGGAATGTTCGCTACAACCAAATGGGGGTGAAGGGGAAGGAGAGGTTTTCCCCTCTATTACTACTTTTTAAAAATACATTTTTTGTGGAGTTGCATGAAATATAATTTTAAAGACTCATCTGCATTTTAATACATGTGGGGCAGTGCTTGGAAGTTTTTAAAAGAAATCCTGAAAACAACACAAATAGTACAGGCAGACCACTTACCATTTACCATATAGCAAGGGAACCCATAAGGATTATTCTTATAAAAGTAGGCAGAACAAGAAAATGGAAGCTTTTTTAGTTTGTCTCAAAATACTAAGAGTTAGATCAATGTTACATCGTGAAAAAATGAATACCTTTTGCATTGTTATGCAGAAGCCTTCATGCAGAAATCAAAATAAAAGCAGGCCAAAGACGAGATTCTTGGCCTTCCTATTTGAACTACTTAAAGGATGAGGGACATGAACAATTCATTACATTTGGAAAAAAAAAAGACCAAGGAAACTCAGAATAAAGAGATCAAGAAACTGCTAGGTATGGCTAAGTTCATCCAGAAAATATCAATTCTGCCTAATTAAATACTCAAATAAGTCATCACAGTGAGTGCTGGAATTCACCTATAATTGTTGAGTTTCAGACTCTTGGCCCAACCTCAGAGACATTCCATTTATGTGGGCTCTCTCCTAGGCATGCTCTTCATGTTTTAAGAGGGGATGTCAATCCTACTTCTAAATGAGACTGTCCAGCCTATAGCTCTGTGTTCAACCCAGCAACATGGAATAACTGCATTCCAGGAAAAAGCAAAGAGCACAGCCTTTTACTTGGGCTGCCCAGCACTAACCAGTAGCCGACACAATCACCCTGCAAGGATAGTGTTCAAAGGCAACTAAATAAGAGACTTTCTTGGACTAAGGTAGACCAGCACAGCTCATTTTGGGAACTTTTAAGACTACATTTTTTACTGCACTTCCCTGAAGCTACAATGAGCGACACTATAAGAAATGGCCTTATGGAAACCACAGACATATATTTGCGGTCATGAGCTAGTTTTGAATGCAGTTCACTCACCGCATAAAAAGGACATGGGGAGAAACTACCCTCCGTACAAGGAGACCTCTCTCTCAAGTAACTGACCTCACTGATCATTTCCTCTTTACTTTGGCTGCTAGAAAATTCAGTCACCTCTAGCAAGTACATCCTTGTTTTCCACTAACTTTAGTCCTGGCTGTGTCTTACTTTGCCTTTATCCTGTTTTTCTCATCTGCTCTGACTTGATGTTGATGTCTTGTTGGACTGTAAATATATGTATGTATATATGACATGAGCCATCAGAAATCCTGAAAAGAGGCAAGGCAAAAATGAATAAATAAACAAAAACACAAGTTTCCTAAGAGCAAAAATGAAATGTTTCATTTTCCCTCTCATACTTGGCTAAAATTCAACTGCACTTATTGCCATGATGTGACAGCTGCATAAAGATACAACCAAAAAGTTAAATGTTTCCATGTCACTTATTGACTTCATACTAGTTAATGATCCTTTTCTTATACTACACTTATATGCACATTCTTCAAATTAGGTTCCTCAATATTTTTATCTCCAAATTAAGTAAAATTATTTAAATCATCTGCAGATATAAAAATAAATGAATAAATAAATAAAGTACGGGAATCTACTTTCACCTACTCTGCTGGAAGAAGTCACCCAGAGGGAACACATTCATATGAAAGCCTTGTACTCTGACTGCATATAAATTTAATGCAAAGAAAAGGTCAAGGGCTACTGAGTTTGAAAGGGTTAACGTAGTTTCCAAAAATGAATACCAGGGATCCTCAAAGAATCAGCCTAAAATAGTTATCTATGCCCATATGTTCACACACGCACATAAATACACTCATGCATACACCCAAGACCACACTCCTGAGGATGCAACTCAAGAGTAATTACAGAAAAGAAAAAGGCCACATAGGCCACATAGTCTAGGAACATGAAGAAGTCTGCAGATTTGGGGAGCCTGGAGAAACTTAAGTCATAGAACAGCATTTAAATATATTTGTCTGCTTACAATTTCCATTGCAAATGTGATTAGTTTGCTTGAATAAATAGGAATATGATGTGTTGGCCATGTTTTCCTCTTGAGGGTTATCACAGAGTTTTGATTAAGGACAAATGTTTGAAATGTTGGGTATATTTAAGTTCACTGCACTTAAAATGAACTAAGAAGTTGTATAGGCTTGATTAAAGGGCTGCCTTCGTGAACTTAAAATTAAAAGCAATAAATTCCAATGATTCAAGTGATTGGGACTAAATATGGTATTCTGTCAGAAAAGTTGAAATGGGAGTCCAAAGAGGCTGAAATGGTGTCCAGGTTTCAAGAAACGGTGAAAGAGGAAAGGTCAAGCTGTCGGAGTTGCCTTTCCTCTGGGTTAGTGAATGATTCACATTACGCAGAATTCCTTTTAAGTAAAACTTCACAAGAGTTACAAGCTCCCAAGACAATCTGTTTTGTCATTTCTAAAAAGAAGCCTCTCAAACGCTCAGAGGCCAGTACGTAAGTGTTGTCAGATGGGGAGAGGGGGTTGAAGGATGAGAAGTGAGGGCGGGATGAGGGTCCTCTTGAGTTTTTATACACGCGCGCGCAGGCCAACTACTCCGAACAGTCTCCAAAACGGAAGTCAAGGTGACTTCCCCACCCGCGGGAGGGCGGAGCCTTTGAAACCTAATAGGTTCGGGCTTCAGGCCGGGCTCTGCCGCCGGGAAGCAGCCCGAGTCAACAACAACCAGGGTAGAAGCAGGTGCGCTCTAGGGTGGCGGAGGGGCCCAGATGAACCCGGGCCCTCCCCCGCCCCGGGCCCACCGGGTTTCCCCAAGCCGACCTTGGCTCAGCCCGCAGGACGCCAACCAGGCACCGACTCCCCTCCCGGGCCAAGTGGGAGGGTTCAGCCGGCAAAGTTTCTACCGCAAGGTCGGGCCTCCGTCCCCGCACGGGCCACATGTGCTGCCCGGGAGGAGCGGTCACCTCCCTGCTCCCGCAAGGTGAAACAGCTGCCCCGGGCCCCTGTTTGTTTTCCACGTTGCATCAACTCGGCACGTGAACGCCGGAGGCTCCCGAGCCGCGGGGCCCCGGCCGGCCGGCACGCTCCCCGGGGCAACGGGCCGACGCTTACCTTGGCGGCCGCCATGCTTCGCCCCGGGTGCGGGCGGCTGCAGGACCCTCTTGGCGGCTAGCTGGCACTGTGGGCCCCGGCGGCTCACTTCCCGTCCCGGCGGCAGTGGGGGTGACGATACAGCCCGGCAGCGTGCGCGCCCGGCCTGCCTCCCCACGCCCTCCCGCCGGCGCGGGTCATGCGGGCGCCGCCAGCCCATTGGCTGCGCCCGGCCCGGGCCGCCCGGGCGCGCGTGATCCGACGGCCTCTGCCCTGCGGCCGGGGCGGGCCCGGGTCCGGGGGCGGTGGACGGGGCGCGCGCACGTGACCCGGGCTGCGCTGTCCAGCGGCGGCCTACCTGGGTGCCCAGGGCCCGGGACGCCCAGGCGGGGCGCGAGCTGGCGTCCTGGGGGTAGGTGACCTGACGAGGCAAGCTGCCGACTGCGACCGGAGCCGGCCGTACCAGGGGCTCCTCCAGGGCGGGTGAGACCCGCATGGAGGGGCACGCAGCTTGACGAAGTGGAGAACTCCACTAGGTCCACTGTTCAGCCAGATTTTCCTTGTCGGTTCGATTTCGAAGGGGCTCCACTCTGCACCATCCTAGAATGTGTCCAAAGGCATTGGCCGAAAGGAAGATAGCAAAGTAATATCGCTGGCAAATTACTTTGAGGCCAAATCTGTAAACTCTAAGTACCAAACAGGTATATATAGTGCAGAACATAGTATTTGTGAGGCTACT
>NW_024425563.1:66259414-66349544 GCF_017311325.1 Ursus maritimus | reverse complement strand
CAAAGAAAAGGTCAAGGGCTACTGAGTTTGAAAGGGTTAACGTAGTTTCCAAAAATGAATACCAGGGATCCTCAAAGAATCAGCCTAAAATAGTTATCTATGCCCATATGTTCACACACGCACATAAATACACTCATGCATACACCCAAGACCACACTCCTGAGGATGCAACTCAAGAGTAATTACAGAAAAGAAAAAGGCCACATAGGCCACATAGTCTAGGAACATGAAGAAGTCTGCAGATTTGGGGAGCCTGGAGAAACTTAAGTCATAGAACAGCATTTAAATATATTTGTCTGCTTACAATTTCCATTGCAAATGTGATTAGTTTGCTTGAATAAATAGGAATATGATGTGTTGGCCATGTTTTCCTCTTGAGGGTTATCACAGAGTTTTGATTAAGGACAAATGTTTGAAATGTTGGGTATATTTAAGTTCACTGCACTTAAAATGAACTAAGAAGTTGTATAGGCTTGATTAAAGGGCTGCCTTCGTGAACTTAAAATTAAAAGCAATAAATTCCAATGATTCAAGTGATTGGGACTAAATATGGTATTCTGTCAGAAAAGTTGAAATGGGAGTCCAAAGAGGCTGAAATGGTGTCCAGGTTTCAAGAAACGGTGAAAGAGGAAAGGTCAAGCTGTCGGAGTTGCCTTTCCTCTGGGTTAGTGAATGATTCACATTACGCAGAATTCCTTTTAAGTAAAACTTCACAAGAGTTACAAGCTCCCAAGACAATCTGTTTTGTCATTTCTAAAAAGAAGCCTCTCAAACGCTCAGAGGCCAGTACGTAAGTGTTGTCAGATGGGGAGAGGGGGTTGAAGGATGAGAAGTGAGGGCGGGATGAGGGTCCTCTTGAGTTTTTATACACGCGCGCGCAGGCCAACTACTCCGAACAGTCTCCAAAACGGAAGTCAAGGTGACTTCCCCACCCGCGGGAGGGCGGAGCCTTTGAAACCTAATAGGTTCGGGCTTCAGGCCGGGCTCTGCCGCCGGGAAGCAGCCCGAGTCAACAACAACCAGGGTAGAAGCAGGTGCGCTCTAGGGTGGCGGAGGGGCCCAGATGAACCCGGGCCCTCCCCCGCCCCGGGCCCACCGGGTTTCCCCAAGCCGACCTTGGCTCAGCCCGCAGGACGCCAACCAGGCACCGACTCCCCTCCCGGGCCAAGTGGGAGGGTTCAGCCGGCAAAGTTTCTACCGCAAGGTCGGGCCTCCGTCCCCGCACGGGCCACATGTGCTGCCCGGGAGGAGCGGTCACCTCCCTGCTCCCGCAAGGTGAAACAGCTGCCCCGGGCCCCTGTTTGTTTTCCACGTTGCATCAACTCGGCACGTGAACGCCGAGGCTCCCGAGCGCCGCGGCCCCGGCCGGCCGGCACGCTCCCCGGGGCAACGGCCGACGTTACCTGGCGGCCGCCATGCTTCGCCCAGGTGCGGGCGGCCTAGGACCTCTTGGCGGCTAGCTGGCACTGTGGGCCCCGCGGCTCACTCCCGCCGGCGGCGGGGGTGACGATACAGCCCGGCAGCGCGCGCCCGGCCGCCTCCACGCCCTCCCGCCGGCGCGGGGTCATGCGGGCGCCGCCAGCCATGGCTGCGCCGCGCCGGGCCGCCCGGGCGCGCGTGATCCGACGGCCTCTGCCCTGCGGCCGGGGCGGGCCCGGGTCCGGGGCGGTGGACGGGCGCGCGCACGTGACCCGGGCTGCGCTGTCCAGCGGCGGCCTACCTGGGTGCCCAGGGCCCGGGACGCCCAGGCGGGGCGCGAGCTGGCGTCCTGGGGGTAGGTGACCTGACGAGGCAAGCTGCCGACTGCGACCGGAGCCGGCCGTACCAGGGGCTCCTCCAGGGCGGGTGAGACCCGCATGGAGGGGCACGCAGCTTGACGAAGTGGAGAACTCCACTAGGTCCACTGTTCAGCCAGATTTTCCTTGTCGGTTCGATTTCGAAGGGGCTCCACTCTGCACCATCCTAGAATGTGTCCAAAGGCATTGGCCGAAAGGAAGATAGCAAAGTAATATCGCTGGCAAATTACTTTGAGGCCAAATCTGTAAACTCTAAGTACCAAACAGGTATATATAGTGCAGAACATAGTATTTGTGAGGCTACTTCCTTTCAGCCCTGCTTATTAGGATGGTAGAGGTCAAAGAACCGCCCCCCCCCCGAATAAAGGCCCTGCTAAAATAAGTAAGTCAAAATTTTAATGGAAAAATTAAATGTATAACCTCCGGAGATCTTACCTCTTTATCAAAATGCCATTCGTCTCTGCCATGAAAATTTATAATTAAGGCAATGGTGGTCAGAGAAAAAGGCTTTAAGTGTTTTTTGGCTTATGGATATAACCTTTCAGCAAAAGTGTTTACTAATTATTTTAATTAATCAACACCAATTGAGTGCCTACATGTGCCAAGCACTGTGTTAGAAACTGGGAACACCAAAATGACTTGAAAGATGGTCTCAGGCCTTAAAGACCTTAAGGGCTAGTGAGGAGGCGGACACATAAATAGTTAACTTTTATATAAATAACCTGTTAAGGCAACAGCCCATTCCCAGGACACCATGGGAACGCTGAGGACTCTGGGAGTACTGTAGGGCAGATGATGCCTAAGCTGAGTGCAGAAAAGTGGCTGTGTATTAGTTCCGTGGGGTAGAGGGGAAGGGTTTTCCAGCCGGAGAAAAGAAAGAGGATAGGCAGGAGGCCCAGAAATTGCTGGAGAACCACCGCAAGTTATGAAAGTAGTTGTTCATGAGAGGTGACTTGAGCTGTGGGACTGGTGGATGAAGGGTCTGGATGGACAAGTGGGTACCGTGTCATGGAGGGCGTTGCTGCAGGGTGTGCACTGTAATTGAAGGGCTTTAGAGAGGGATGTGGTGTGGGAAGTTTTACAATATAGATGGGTCACTCTGCTTGCAGTGTGGAAGATGGGGCAATACTGAACTATTGGTATAGTCAGACAAGACAGGCTGAGGGCCTGAAACTAGAGATGGGATGGAGCTAAAAGAATATATAGGAGGTAAACTTAGTCACCTGCGATGACTAATTATACGTGGGGGTAGGAGAGAGAAAGGGAGTCATCCTGTCTTGCACCTTCATCCCTGGTATAGGGATGTTGGAAAGACACCAGAGATCAGTAATACAAAAGGAGTGTTTTGAGGTGCGTGTCTTTTTGTAAGAGGAGTATGTGCAATATACAGATTACCTTGTAAAAGCCAGAAAAATAAGCATTTCAAAAAAGGAGCTATTGATTAACATACTATCAAGAGATCTAACAGAGCCCTGAAGAACTTGAACATGTTCGTAGGCAGAGGAGAAAGACCACACAGAGTGAAAAAATAAAAACAAAAGCAAAAAGGAGAATTGACAGAGAAAAGAATGGCAGGGGATGAGCCTAAAGCTCATGGGGAGAGGTGGCCTCAGCTGCTATGAAGGAATTTAAGAGGTACAGAGAAGATGCAACCTCATGTAATCAAGATCACATCACATACTGCATATGTATTTTTAAGGGCATCACTGAAGCTCTCCTTTTATAATGTAGATGAACTTTAAAAAATTTAAATGTGGTTTAAATCTATCTTAACCAGTCTTAAGTGTATGGGTCAGTCCTTTTAAGCACTTTCACATTGTTGTGCAGTCAATCTCCAGAACTCTTTTCATCTTGCAAAACTAAAACTCTATGCTTATTAAACTGCTACTCCCAGTCTTCCCTCCCCCGCAGCCCCTGGCAACCAACCACCACTCTACCTTCTGTCTCCATAAATTTATGGCTACTCTGGGTACCTCATAAAAGTGGAATCATATAGTATTTGTCTTTTTGTGACTGGCTTACTTGATTGAGCATAATGTCCTCAAGTTTCATCCATGTGGCAGCGTGTATCAGAGTTTTAAGATGCTTTAAGACTGGATAATATTCCCTTAACTTTTAAAGAAAAAAAAATAGAAAAAGAATCAAGAATCTGTTAGATTTTCTCTAGAAATCTTGGAGAATTTAGGAAATTATAGTAATGACCAAAAAAGAAAAAAAATCACTCAGAATCCTACCACAAGAGTTAGCCACTGTTAAACATTTTACTTTATTGTCTTCAAGTCTTGATGTCTCTATGTGCTTTTGTAGAGAGAGTTACGTATTTTTAATTTTATTCAGTTTTTTATTTTAATTCCAGTATACTTAATATACAGTGTTATACCAGTTTCAGGTATACAATAGAGTGATTCAACAAATCTATATATTACTCAGTGCTCATCATGATAGGTTTTCAAAAAGAGTCATATTTTTAAATTTAAATACAAGGTGTCTTGTTTATAAGTTTCTTATGGCTGCTCTAACAAATACACCACATAGTTGGTGACTTACAACAGAAATTTATTCTCTTACAATTCTGGAGATCAGAATTTCAAAATGAGTCTTAAGGGTCTAAAAATCAAGGTATCGGGGCGCCTGGGTGGCACAGCAGTTAAGCGTCTGCCTTCGGCTCAGGGCGTGATCCCGGCGTTATGGGATCGAGCCCCACATCAGGCTCCTCCGCTATGAGCCTGCTTCTTTCTCTCCCACTCCCCCTGCTTGTGTTCCCTCTCTCACTGGCTGTCTCTATCTCTGTCGAATAAATAAATAAAATCTTTAAAAAAAAAATCAAGGTATCAATAGGGCTGTGCTTTCTCCAGAAGATTTAGGAGAGAATCTGTTTCTTTACATTTCCCGGGGGCTCACAGCCCCTTCTTCATCTTCCAAGACAACATACATAGCATCTTCTGTGTCGGACTCTGCTTCCCTCATGTGGCCTCTTCTGTCTGAGAAATCCCTCTTCCTCCCCCTTATAAGGACACTTACTGTGGCATTTAGAGCCAACCCAGATAATCCAGGATAATCTCTCCACCCTCCAGATCCTTAATCACATCTGCAAAGTCTCTGCCATGGAAATCAACATCCATAGGCTCTAGAATTTAGGATGTGGACGTCTTTTGGGAAGCTATTAGTTTACCTACAAAGCCTACCACACTATGGATGCAAGTGTATCCACATATGGATGAAAGTGAACTTTGACTTATATTTGGTGTCAGACTCAGTTTTTAAGCTTCTTCCTTCATTCTAGAATTTCCCAAAATATGAAAGTTTCAAAAAGTTCCCAAAATATGAAATTTTGAGTCACAAGCCCTGAAATAGGAAAGGTGGTCCTTGATTTCCTTGCACGCAATAGCGTGATGTGAAACATCATCTGAGAAGATAAAAGTGTAAGTTGCCTGGGCACCTGCCACTTTGCCTCCTACCACTTCATCATGGCCTGACAGGCTTAGGTGCACACTTGATAAGTGACTTGTCTCATACTTATCCCTTCTCTCTGTTCCCAGACTGCTATCTTCCCTACCATTTAAAAGTCACTGACACTGATATTCTTATAAGAAGCCACAGAGACACACCAGGTGAAGGCCAGGTGATAAAAAGGCAGAGATTAGTGAACCCCAGCTACGAGCCAAGGAATGCCAACAATCCAACAGCCACCATGAGAAACTAAGAAGAGGAAAGATAGGATTTTACCTGAGTCTCAGTGGGAGCATGGCTCTGCTTGATTTGATTGGGGATAATCACCTTGCCTGGGGGACTTGGCTCCAGAACTATGAAACAATAAATTTCTGTTTGAAGCCACCCAGTCTGTGGTACTTTGTTATAGCAGCCCAAAGAAACCACTGCAGGTCCCAAAGCCATCTACCTTGTAACACTGGGTGCCAACCTGGCCTCCTGGGAAAGCAGCCAATCTAGATCATGGGGAAAGCTCATGGGCTATGAAGGCACACAGCCTGAGCATGAGCTCAAGCCCCAGGAATTCAGAAAAGTGAACAGCGTGTCCTGCTCTGAGCTTTCACCTGTCCCAGAGCAGCCACACCTTGTAGATGCCCTTTGACCATGCTCTTAAACTATCTAGTTTTCCTCAGCTCCCTGAAAAGCAAACAAGCCAACAAGAGGTAGCCCTACCACTACCAACCTGCTCCCAGATCCCACCATGCTGGAAAGGCTACTCCAGCAAGAATGCTTGCAAAACACATCATCTACCAGAAATTTTAGGCAGATACTAAAAATTGCAATATAATCCTCTGTATGGACTGCATTTTGCAAAGGTAATGCCAGAGCTGGTAAAGGACGTGTGCCAGAGCCAGGGAAGCATCATGAAATGAATAAATGAAGAGCTCCCAGGTTGACCTTGCACGGGACCCAGGACCTTCTAGAGCAGTCATTTGTTTTGGGAATCCTGCCAAGTATCAGATCAAGCATGATAAGCCTTCCCTGAGAGTGGGCTAAAGGTAGGTCGGAAATGAATATGACCTAGCTTCTTAGGAGATGGAAAAGAGAAAGCTGTGTCAACATTTTTAGAGTTAAAAAGGAAGGAAGGGGAGGGAGGGAGGGAGTCAAGATAGGGAAACAAGACATCTTGAGAAAGTGTAATTGAAAACAAATCCCCAAAGTTTTGAGATAGGCTCTGAAAGCAACCCCTTGAACAGCGAGTTGCTGAGACCACAGCAAGTACACACAAGCATGTGAACACTTGCCCCCACAGGTAGACCTTCAGTTTCACTGAATATAAGATGTGAGCATTGAAAGTTACCCAAAAATGGAAATAGGGGCTATAGTAGCAACTACCAGTGGTCTGCTGGGGAAAAGGAATCACAATTACTAACTTTATATACAATTCATCATAATGTCCTGGTCAATAGCCAAATACCCCAATTCAGGGATAAATGACAAGACTCACAAGGGCTCAAGTTACATAGAATTTTGTAGGTGGTAAAGAAAACCTCTAAAATCTGCTATAGCCACTATAAATTTGGGGATAAATTCACATTTCCAATTTCAATTCAAGTCCCCCAGGCTACAGTGTTTACCTATAAGAGTATCTAAATATGGTAGTGGGGTAACAGATGACACATAGTACCCCAAACAGTTATAAGCTAACAAGAGTTATGTGATTTCTCTGTAGCCTGAGAGCATAAAACACTCTTTAGGTAAAATTCAGTAAAGAGCTGATACTTGACCAATATTCATGCAATTTTCATGCAAACTTATTTTCTCACAATTCTTGAGTTTAAAAGTCTGTGACCAAGTGTCAGCAAGGTTTGTGTCCTTAGAAGGGTTAGTAAATCCCCCTCCTTGATTTACAGATGGCTGTCTTTTGTCTGTGTCTTTACATGGTCTTCCCTGTGTGCATACCTGTGTCCTAATCTTCCCTTCTTATAAAGATACCAGTCATATTGGATTAGAGCCCATCCCAGTGATCTCCTTTTAATTTAATTACCTCTTTAAATAGCCCCTATCCAAATATGGGCACATTCTTAGGTACTGGGAGTTAGTATTTCAATATATGAATTTTGAATAATGAATTATGAATAATGATTGGCAATTTTAATTCCACCTTCTACCTAAATTCTCTTTTGCCATGTAATGTAATGTAACGTATTCAGAGGTTTTGGGGATCCGGACATGAATGTCTTTGGAGAGCCTAATATGCCTCATTCTGAATATGGTATCACTGGCATAGCAAATCTTTGGGAAACAGCAGTTCTGAGAGTAGAATATTTAAAACCTTTAACCATGGTCTCATAAGATCCCAGTAAAGCAAAACTGCTCAGGGGAATTAAGTCAAGTCTTTAAAGATACTGAGCTCTATTTCTATGGCCTGGAAGCAGAGTACCCTAGGGTTTTTCACCCTAGGGTTTTTCACCAAGGCCAAGTCTGTGTTTATGAATCTGGCTGAGGCCCCCCGAGCCCAGCAATCCACTCAAAGCAGTGGCAAAGCAAGCTTAGGCCCCACTGACCCCTCAGTGCACTCAGAAGAGATAGATCAGAACAGGCGAATGCTTCAGCAGGTCAGCATCTGACCAGCAGAAAGGAACAGAAGCCAGTAACGTACACAGGGAGCTCCCCAGGCCTGACCATCTGTAACAGGGAGCTTTCCTTCCAGTGCAGCCACTTCTTTCACAAGAATTCCTAAAACTCTTCATCAAGAGTTCTATAATTCCTCAAGAAATTAGATGCTAAGGAAAACAATCTTACCAAAACTGGTTTAATGAGACCTATGTTGTTGTTTTTTTTTATAAAAAGTAAGCATCAAAAAACTAACAAAAAAACACCACCACCACCAACAACAACAAAGTCTGTTTAGGTATTATTTCTCTCCTGCACTCTTCTTTACAACTAATCAAGATGCAGAAAAACAAGAACTAGTGGGGGTATGTAGATTCTACCCCTGGCTCTTATCTCCTCATCTATCTATCTGTCTATTTGTCTAACTAGCTTCAGATAGCATGGTGAGTTAAAAATCAGACAGACCTTTATTTTGAGTCCCAGCTCTGCCACTTAACGGCTGCGTAACCTTCAGTCAGTTATTAACCTCTCTGAGCCTCAGTCTCTTGATCTGTAAATGAAACAAAAACATCCATTTTGCAAGGTTGCTATGATACTGAATTGAATATGTAAATCATTCGGCACATAAAAATATGTTATAAATGATAGCAATACTAGAATGAAAGGGTCAGAGCAGCTGTCCTCCTTGACTCCTTCCTGCTCTGGTGCTCTGTGATTCTCTTCTAGTGCTACTGCTTCTAGAATTCTGTTACACAGATGAAGACTGTTCATGCCTAGGCTCACTGTCTCAGAATCTTCTGAAGGCAGGCAAACATAGGGGTAGAAAAAAGGAGGGAGGCAGATCAATTTAGAAGACTTGGAAAATCTACTTTCGAGACTGTCAGTTGAAACTCCCATGAGGCAGAGAACATGAGAGCCCTTGAGTATTTACGAGCAACTTATTAGTGTTTGCTGTAGGTTTCCAATTTGAGGATATTGGACCAGATGGTTCATGTCTGAGCTTGTTTGTCACTTGGACACAATCACAGGTCCAACCCCAGGGCCACCAGCCTTTGCAGTGCTTTATCTTCTTTCTCTCTGCCACTGCCTAAGTCCATTAGGGATCCACTGCTAGAAAGACAGCCAGCACAGTCAACCTCCAAGGACTCTTGCAGGTGGCAGAGCTCATTCTCTGAAGGTCATAATGCAGCTAAGAAGATCTTTAAACATCAACAGGTAAAATTTTTTTAAAGATTTTATTTATTTATTTGACAGAGAGAGAGACAGCCAGTGAGAGAGGGAACACAAGCAGGGGGAGTGGGAGAGGAAGAGGCAGGCTCCCAGCGGAGGAGCCTGATGTGGGGCTCGATCCCAGAACCGGGATCACGCCCTGAGCCTAATGACTGAGCCACCCAGGTGTCCCATCAACAGGTAAAATTAAGAAGAAACTCAGCAGATACCAAAAGGGGCAGGAGAATTCAAACTCTAGCTGAATGTCTGGCTTTTCTTTGTGAGACCCTCCTACCTCTCAGGCTCTCCCACGCATTATTTCCTGACTGCCTCCAGTTCCTCAACAGGCCAAGCTTTCCTGCCCCAGGACCTTTGCACTGACTGTTCAGTCACAGGGAACACCACCAATTCCTCTCCCTGACCCTCTTTTTCATCCTCAGGTCCTCAAGGGTACCTTCCCTGACCTCCTTGCTCAAGCAGGAACCTCCTTGCTATTCTCTATCTCTGCATCCTGTTTCTGGCCTTTTCAGCACATATGACAGGGTAATTACGTGTATGTGTGTGTGTGTGTGTGTGTGTGTGTGTTTTCTGAGCATTGGTGTGAAAAGTTATTTGGGATAGAAAGATTGGAGCTAGATGGAGAAGGTGAATGGCCTCTAGTTCTGGGATAGATCCTGGGCCTTTCTACTGGTAAGTAACCTGATTCAGTCGCTCAATCAACATTGTCACAAGTAAATGACTTGAGACTTGATGTAATGGACTGAGGGTCAGCGGACCTGGATTTTAGTTCTAATCCAGTTCTGCCACTTACCAGCCTTATCATTGTGGGCAAATCACTTCTCTCCTCCAAGACTCAGTTTTTTTTTACCAATGAAATGAATGTACTTGATTTTGAAGATGCTCAGTCAAGTACTAATATTCTGTTTTCTTCTCCTGATTCATTTAAACAGACTGCCAGTCAGCCAGCCAGCCAACCTCAGACATATGTGGAATAGGAAGCCTTTTACTGTAGTGAGACTGGGTGGGGTGGGGTGTATCAAGGACAGTGACAGCCTCTGTCCTTAAATTGCAAACTCTCCTTTAATAAGGGAACAGATCTCCACTGATCCAGTCACATACTCTGGCAAGATTCACAGGTCGGATAGGTGACTGCCTACTTTGCAAGGCAGAAAAATGAAAGGTACCTGATTTCCTGTCACAATCTGTGACAGGCATTTCCTCTAAAGCCCCTTGTCAATGTAGATAGCTGTCCTAGCAGAGCCAGCCTAGAAAGCCATTCACACATTGGAAGACCCAGGCTAATGGGACATGGAACAGAAGTTGTCGGGGGGAAGACCTCTCCAGAACTTTGCTGTCCAATACTGTAACCACGAGCCACATGTGGCTACTGAGCACTTGACATGGGGCTCGTGTGAATTGAGATGTGCTGAAAACACAAAATACATGTTGCACTGCCAAGATTTTAGTACAGAAAAGCATATGTAAAATATCTCACTAAATAATGTAAATTGATGATGTGTTGAAATAGCAGTAGTTTAGACATGTTGGGTTAAATAAAATATATTCTTAAAATTAATTTTATATGTTTCTTTTAATGTAGCTCATAGAAAATTTTAAATTATTGGGGAACTCACATGATGTTGCTGTTGACTAGTGTTGATCCAAAGCTAGCTGTGTGTAGGGAGGGGGAGAGGGAGGGAGGGGGAGAGAGAGAGAAGAAGGAGAAGGAGGAGGAGCTGGTGCTCCAAAGAGGGACACTGATGGAGGAGATGGGAGTGAGACAAGAAGACATTCTGCCTAGTGTGTCCCCAATTTGTACTCAATTGCACCATTAGGCAGCAAGCTGAGCAGAGTGAACTTTGCAATGCCAGGGGATGGGTTGGGATTCCCAGAGGTGAATGTTTGAGGGATTTTCAGATATGTGACTTCACATGAGGCTAGGGTAAGAGGAATTGGATGAAGGGAGGCCGAGAACTCAGATACGCTCCTGTTACCCCCCAAAAAAACTGCACTGCACCCTGTGCTTGCACAACTGGGGAAGACAGCTCTAAATGGAAAGGAGAAAGGCTAAAATAAGCACCATGGTGGATTAACACAGACTGAGCCTTAGTGTGAGTTATTTATTTAGGAATAGGATTTTGATTTTATGGCATAAGGGATCATTTATTTTTAAATTCTGATTAGATTAGAGGGAGTTTTGACAACAGTGAAAATAACAAAGAAGAAAAAATAAAAATCATCCATATTCCCCTAATCCAGTTATAACTATTTTAATATTTTAAAGTTATTTTCTTCCAGTTCTTTTCTTTGTATGCATGAGCGTGTGTTATAATGATGTGTTATATTATTGGGATTACACAATTTGTGTATCTTACTGTCTCAATAATATGGCATAAAAATGATATCATGTCACTAATTATTCTTGAGAAATATAATTATAAATGCTACCTAATATTACATCACAAGAATTTATCAACACTTCAACCATTCTCTGGTTGTTGGGAGTTTTAAGTCACTTATCATTTTTATCTACCATAAGTAAAATGTGACGAATACCTTTGTACATCAAATTTATTCTAATTTTTTAAGGCAAGTGGAAGAAGTTTACAAAAACCATTATAGAGAATGCAGAGGAAGTCAATGAGTGTCCTTACATGCCTTATCTTTTTTAATAGAGGGAGTCAGTTGAATCAACTCATTTTTTAAGTTCTCTCCCTATTTTGAAATTTTATGTCTGACTCTTTAGAAAAACATTTTAGTTTTTCATTCTTTGGGAGTTTTTTTGTCATTAAGATATAAAAGAGTATTTTATAATTTTCTATACTATGGGTGATTTAGAACAGGCTTTGACTATTTGACTTTCCACATGACTTTCAGAAATATCTTCCCTTTGTACTGATTACAGATCAATTCTCTCTATCCCACATTTCACTTTTGAAGGACTAGAGGCACAAAGACAAATTTTCAAGGTACATTAAAACTGAAAATAACTTATATTAGATATTAGATGTGCTGAAATACAGTGTTAAAAACTATAAAGGCTCTGAAATTTTAGTCTACTTTCAAGCTAACGAGTTTCATGGATGCTAGCAGAAGACATGAGACTCCTGGGTCAGAGACAAAGGACAGTTTATTATTCACAGTAATAGCAACATCCAGGATATTGGTTTTGGTTTTCCTAAGTCCCATTTCCACAAGGCGACACAGAGAGGGCCAGGTGATACCTGCCCACGCAGTTATTTGCATTACAGGGGAAGACCCTGAGTTAGGAAACCTGAATCTTTTATAAGGGACAGTAAGCATGCTGTTCTATGTCCAGAAGTCTCCAAAGCTGTTTGTTATACAAATGTCCTAATGAGATAATTTGGAGCAAAGTCCAGTAGAGCCTCTGCTAATGAGATGTGCAAAAATGCAAGAGACCTGTAGGGGAGTATCTTCAATATGGGCATGAAGATGGTATTAGGAACTGGCTGGAGTATATCTGTACATCTTATTCATGAGACTGCTGTTATTTTCATCAGGACCAATCTGAGGCCTCTTTTTGTCTGGAATGTGGTACTTTCTTTCCATATTCCTTATCCACAGGAGTTAATATCTGTATTCGTAAGCTGCAAAGCAGCCTATACAGAGATTTATTCAGATCCGGATACAATATCATGTCCACTCGCATGAGTATAGTCAGAGCAAGTCATCCCACCTACCCAGCAAGACTGCAAGTGCTTGTGAGACGGATTGAGTGGCTTACTCTCTCCCTCCTGGAGAAGGGACTGGAATAACACCCCAGAAAACCTATATGTGCCTTACAATTATCTATATCCACTGAATATGGCTGAAATGCCACCGATCACCAGAAACAATCTAAAAAGAGGTCTCACCAAAAAGATTTTGTTCCCTAAGGGAAAAGTCTTCAAGACGTTGGCATGAATAAGTTATGAAAAGCCTTCACAACTGAAAGAGACATAATCATCATTCATGTATAACAGATTTGTTTATTCTGTAAAGATTCATTTCAGTTGATTAATTATCAGTATCTGCTGATGGTGGGGGTAACAAGGCTGTGCTGATGAGAGAATTATTGAAGTACATGCTTAGAATATTTATCACTGAGCACGTATTGTATAAAGTTAGCATATTTATTGTGTTCTTTTTGTATGGGCTCTTTCTTCCCCAAAATAGATTAAACAGTACTGCCTGTGCTGTAGGCACTTTCCCCTCCACATATGGTACTCTATTCTTTATAGAGAAATGTCCTGTTTTTATATATAATACCAGCAGCCCCTAATGTGAATAAGTGTGACACGGTAAGTGGCTCTTGTGTCTTTCTCAGCCTTAGGCAGAGTTATTCCAACACAGACTGCAGAATGCCATTTCTAGCACTTTATAAAGTTTGATCTTTGGCCAACCAATCCCCCAGTAGTACGACTATGGTTTTAAAAAGAAGTGACAATTTGTGTAAATTAAAAATCAAGCATTTTAAAAGACAAAGGTGAAAGTTGACTGAATTTCAATTAAAATATTAAAATCAATATCCCTCAACATAATCCATACGTGATGATCTTCAAAGAAACTTTTTCCTTTCATTTATTGAACATGATAGTAAGAACTACCATTTAGTGATTGATACACTGAACTAGATGCTTTGGATTGCCTTTCACATTCCATCTCCGATACCCTTGAAGCTCATATTATTATTATTATCTCCTTACCACAGCTTAAGAAAGCAGGGCTTAAAGAGTCTAGGTCACTTATCTAATGTCACTTAATTTGTATGTGACCAGGTTGGGATTCAAACTGCTCTCTTTTTACTAAGTTGCAGCTCTCAACTACCATGCTGGATGGCTCTCTCTTCTGGTCCTTAGGTAAGGCCACTATATGAGGACACTATCTCAGCTCCAACAACACTATCTTTGTGACCCATTTTTGGGTCCCAGTTTCCCCATAGTCTTGTCTCATCTCATATATCTGCATAGCTTCAATATCTCACTCTCAAATATTTACCCTTTTCCTTATCTCTCTTCCTGAACTTCCAACTCATAATAATTGTTATGTACTTGCCTTCTGGCCATTAGTACTTTAATATGTCCAAGTTGGACACTGTCTCCCATACTGACCTCTATTTCAATAAACATCACCATCAGCGCAAACCAGAAACACAGGGGGCACTCTTGACTCCTCCTTCCTCTCTTTCCCGCACTTGCCACATCCCTGCAATCACTGTAGATTCAAGTGCTATAGATTCCGCCATGTACATACCTCTTCTCTGTACCACCAGCACTGTAGTAATGTCAGCATGGTCATCTCTCCTGAGGAATTCTGATAATCTCTTAAATGATCTCCCTTCCTCTGCTTCATTCTCCTTCACACCGTTCTTCACCCTGCACCCAAAGTAAACCTTCAAATTCTAAACTTCATCAGGCTGTTGCTTTACTCACAATCTTTAACAGCTCCCCTTTGTCCTTAAATAAATTCCCAAGACCTTAACGTTGCTTACTGACCCTGTCTACTCGTCAGCCTCATCCTTTGCCACTTTCCTCCCTGCAACTTCTGCTTTAGTCAAGCTGAACTAATTTCAGTGTCTTCAACTCTTCCCCTACTCTCTTGCCTTGGTTCTTTTCAAATCTTGTTTGTTTCACCGTGGGGAAGATGCTACTCTGTTGTTACCACTCTCTCACTTTTTTCCCAAAATGATTGCTATATGGAAAGGAGAGAGCAGAGTTTCAGGATCTGGTCCCATTTGGGAACAACCCTATGATTTCTGTTTTCCTATCAGAATGGCTCAATTTGTAGGTATCAATAGCACCTACCCTGCTCAAAGGAACCAAATCCTTTATTTTCCCTCTCTACTGAAGCTCTCAAATATTTGAAAATGTAATTGGATTATAGCAAACATAGAAAATAGCTATGAACATTTAAATAAGCAGTTTCCCTACAGGAAAATTGATCTCTGATTGATTAGAAGGACTGATGATTTATGGTTGGGGTATGGTAGGCTCAGCAGTTGCCAGGAGGCCTAAGTCTCAAAGGACTCATGATATCAAGTGTTACCATAACCCTGTCACCCATGTACCTATTAAATCAGAAGCTACCATTTGCTTTATTGCTATTAAGCCTAGAAATTTATTATGCTCCAGGACTTGTCAGAGACTCTGAGCCATCATGAGGCTTGATGTAGCCACATGGAGCTATATGAAGCCCCATTGTTTATGGATCACTTTCTCTTCCATTTTCTCCCTCTTGTGACTTTTTCCATAATTTTTTTCAGCATCAGAAAAGTGCATTCAAAAGATTACAAACAGCAGTTGGTAATCAGTGCATAACAGCTTTCTGTGTCTAATACAATTAGGTGTACATTAGACACTGGGCGTAATAAGAATACTGTCACTGTAATAGAACTCTGTCAAAGTACCAATGCCTCCCGCTTTGAAAACACACAGATCAATTTTGTATCCCCTATGGAAGGAGAACAGTTTAACAGTTGCATGGTATAACTCTGTGACAGGGGCACCCGGGTGGCGCAGTCGTTGGGCATCTGCCTTCGGCTCATGGCGTGATTCCGGCGTTATGGGATCGAGCCCCACATCAGGCTCCTCCGCTAGGAGCCTGCTTCTTCCTCTCCCACTCCCCCTGCTTGTGTTCCCTCTCTCGCTGGCTGTCTCTATCTCTGTCAAATAAATAAATAAAATCTTAAAAAAAAAACTCTGTGACAAAGTTCAATAGATTTTGCTTATCAGATTCTGCAGGAAGATAGTATACGTGCAAATTTACACCCTATTTAATATCCTTTAATTTCCTTCCTATTGAAGCTGTATTCTTGATGCTTTTAAGCTAAATTCAAGCATGATTTTAAATCATGTCCATAGCTGGTACCAGAGCATTGGTGAAAGAAATTTTATGTTGTTGAGTATTGAACATGTCCCAATTAAAATTAAAATGCATTACCTGTATAAAATATTCAGGAAAGACAAATCTATAGAGACAGAAGTACATTAGTGGTTGCAAGGGGTTAGGGGTGGGAACAGGGAGTGACTGCAAATGGGTAGACGGTATCTTTGGGGGGTGATGGAAATGATCTAAAATTGGATTTTATGATGGATTTTTATAATGGTTATGTGACTGTTAATTTACTAATGATCATTGACTCATATATTTAAAATGAGTTAATTTTATGCTATGTAAATTATAGCTCAATAAAGCTAACTTTGAAAAAAAACAACTAAACTATAGTGAACATTCTTATACTCATCTCTGTGGTCCTGTGTAAGTATATCCAGAGAACTAATTCTGAGATGTATAATTGGTGGACCAGGGGGATGCCTATTTAAATTTTTCACAGAGACCACCAAGTTGTCTTTCAAATTTAATTCACCAATTTACTGTCCTACCAACAGTGTATGACACTATCCATTTCTCCATAACATTGCCAACACCTGATAATATTAATCTTATGTTTTTGATACTGTAGCAAGATGCTCATTATCATTAATTTTTTAATTACTGTGCTTTTTTAGTCATTTTTTTAATATTCTTATTGACTATTTGTATTTTTTTGTGAGTTACTTATCTCCTTTGTCCATTTTTAAAAATGGGTTGCTTGTCATTTCCCTGTTGACCTATATATTCTTATATAATTATGTATATTAATATTTTCATGTTATATATACTGCAAATGCTTTTTCTAGTCCAGTAGTTGACATACTATACAGCCCATGAGCCAAATCCAACCCACTGTGTGTTTGTTGAAATAGAGATTCGCATGAAATTTCAAAGATAATGCAGAAAGATGCCATGTAGGCTTCACCCACTTTCCCCTAGTGGTTACATTTTACGTAATTATAGTACAATGTCAAAGCCAAGAAATCCATATTGGCATAATGTGTTGTGTGTGTGTGTGTGCGCGCGTGTGCACGTCTGTGCCACTTTATCACATGTATAGATTCATGTAGACACCACCTCAATCAAGACAGAACTATTCCATTATCACAAAGATCTCCTTCATGCCACCCCTTTGTAGTCACAAGCACACCATGATCTCCAATTATCCCTAGTCCCTAACCACTGGTGTGTTCTCTATGTAATTTTGTCATTTTGAGAATGTTATTTAATATAATTGTAAAGTATGTGACCTTTGAGGGTGACTTTTTCACTCAGCATAACATCCTTGAGATCCATGTGAGTTGTCATATGTATCACAAGTTTGTTCCCTTTTATTGTCGAGTAGTAGTCCATGGTACGGATGTACCCGTTATCTGTTTTAAAATGGCTTATGAGTTCAGAATGATTTTTACATTTTTAAATAGTTGAAAAACATCAAAAGATGAATAATATTTTGTGGCCCATGAAAACCACATGAAAGCCAAATTTCAGTGTCCATAAATAATATTTTATTGGAACACAGCCATGCCCGTTTGCTTTGTATTGTCTAATCTATGGCTGCTTTCATGTAACCATGGCAGACCTGAGTTGTCGTAATGGTGACTATTGTCATATTGACGGTATAAAACCAGAGGGAAGGTTCTACCTTGACTCCTCCCAGACAAGTCTTACCAACCTTGCCACCCTGGCTGCTTGGTTTGTTGGACTCCTTCCCATACCTCAGTAGAATTCCCACTTAAACAAAACCTGATTTTCCTTTGCTGAATGAGAGCAAAGGAAATGCTCTCCCTTAAATAGTTTTCATCATAGTCTTATTTCCCTTTACATAAAGAATACGGAACTGTGGAAATGCATAATTCTGGCATTTCAGGACTCTATTCTGGCAGGAACAGCTTAGCCAAAAGGCTAAAGCAACTATCGTATGGCATTACAGAGAGGCAGTATAGTGCAGTGAAGCCCGTGGATCTGGGGAAGGTTAGTTATGAACCTGTACGTATATCAGGTTCATAACTATAAAATGGGAATCATTAGAACAATCTAAGTTCCACAATATCTGTTTCTTCCTTAGCTCTCGTGTAAATGAATTTCTGCTTTGTAGCCTGGTGTGTGACTGCCTATAAGAAGGCCTCTATTTCCCAGGTAGATTTGGCCGGGAGGCTAAGCTTTGATAAACAGGCTGTGAGCAGAAGTGATACGTTCAAGGACAGGGAACGGAGATGGGGTGCAGAGCCATCTTGCATTATACAGATGAAAGTAACTCTCTAGAGATGGCCACAAGGTAGGAAGTGCCTGGAGCACCGACCTCTGGATTCTTACATGAGAAAAAAAAGAAACCTCCATTCTGTGTAAGTTTTAGCATTTGGACTATCCATTACACAAGGCTGGACCTTTAATCCAAACTGCACAGCTTCTCGGGGTTGTTGTGAGAAACATTTAAGAAAGAATTAAAGCAGATACATAGAATGAACTCTATAAATGTGTTTTCCCTTTCTTTCTGACTTCGTCACTCACTTCTGTGTTTACCACAGAGTAATGTAGTATACAGAGCTACACAGACAGAAGGAATTTAATAAGTAGTTATGACAAATAGAACTGAATTCAGTAGCCTGAGATAGAGATTCCAGTCTTCACACACGTTACACACATGGCAAAATATATACCATGGTTTATATTTCTAAGTGAGGAGGCTGACATTCATTCGTATGCCTTGATTGGTAGATCCCCACTGTTAAACAGCCTGAATTCTTTTGCAAGGGTTTGAAGTTGGCTTTTGTTGCCTTCTGAGAGCCCAGGAATTATATACCACGTACTGTGCCTGCTGAGGTTCCACCCAGGGCTCAGCAGGCAAGCCAGAAAGGCAGACTCAATAGTCACCGTGTTCTCTAGGGGAGGCTGTGCTGTGATTAACAGCAGCTCCCAGACCCTGCCCATCATAAATTACGAGCGCTCTTCCAGGGGTCTGTCCTTCCAAGCATGACTCCATAGACTATTCTCCTCAAATTTCCCACCTCTCCAAAAGGAAAATGACCCTATCACAGATTCCTGGGTAGCTGCCATAATAAATGCGGAAAAGGTGCCATATTTGCTGAGACCCTTTACTCAGTGGGAAGGTTGGATTTTCTGAAAGACTCCAGCGTATGAGGACATTACAGGTGATAACCCCCATTCCACAGCTCTGGCTTCAGCACTGGAACTGCTACTTGATTTCTTTATATTTGGGAAACAAAGGAAAAGAGACATATCTGCTCCCGCATCGTAATAACACCATTTAAACCCCAATAAATGTTAACTAACTGGAATTAAAATAAAAACTTTAAAAAAACAAAAAGAGTCTATTTTTTGGCAGGCGTTGGGGAGACAAACCATAAGAGACTCTTAACTATAGGAAACAAACAGGATTTTTAGAGGGGAGGTGGGTTGGGCGATGAAGTGATGGGCATTAAGGAGAGCACTTGATGTAATGAGCACTGGGTGTTGTATGCAACTGATGAATCACTAAACTCTACCTCTGAAACTAATAACACAGTATATGTTAATTAATTGATTTTAAATTTTAAAAAAGACATTAAAACCCTAACAAAACAGGGTCGCTTGGGTGGCTCAGTTGGTTAAGTGTCTGCCTTCGGCTCAGGTCATGATCCCAGATCCTGAGATCCAGCCCCTCATCGGACTCCCTGTTCAGCGGGGAGGCTGCTTCTCCCTCTCCCTCTGCCTTCTGCTCCCCCTGCTTGTTCTCTCTCTCTCTGTCAAATAAATAAATAAAATCTTTAAAAAAAAATAAAACCCTAACAAAACAAAACACCGAAAAGAAATAAAAAGTAAAAAAAAAAAAATTAAGGGACTTGATCATTCTTTTTTTCCAGTTTTATTGAGAAATAATTCACATATATCACTGTGTAAGTTTAAGGTGTACAGCAAGAGTATTTCATTTAGATATACTGTAAACTGATTTCACAATAGGTTTAGTTAACATCCATCATCTCATACAGATACAATAAGAAGAAAAGAAAAAAGTTAATATCAAATAGGTATCACTGCTGTGTGAAATATGGAAAAGTTGATAAGAGAATAGATTCTAAGAACACTCATCACAATAAAAGTTAGCTTCCTGTGATGACCATTCTTGGGATCTATTCTCTTAACAACTTCTTTATATACCATGCAGTAATGTTAACAACAGTTGTCTTGTGCATTACATCGCTAATACTTAACTGTCTTATAACTGGAAGTTTGTACATTTTGACTACTTCCTCCAATTCCTCCTCCCCTACACCCTACCACTGGAAACTACAAATCCAATCTCTTTTTCTATGAGTTTCATGTGGTTTTCTTTTGTTTTGTTTTGTTTTAGGTTCCACGTGTAAGTGAGATCATGCAGTACTCGTCCTTCTCTGACTTACTTCATTTAGCATAATGCATATATGATCCATCCATGTTGTCACAAATGGTTGAATTTCCTCAATTTTTATGGCTGAATGATATTCCATTATGTACATATACCACAACTTCTGTATCCACTCACCTATGGATGGGCACTGAAGTTGTTTCCATGTCTTGGCTATTGTAAATAATCCTGCAATGAACACAGGAGTACAGAATATATCTTCAAGTTAATGTTTTCATTTCCAGTGGATATTTTCCAGAACTGGAATTGCTGGATCATAGGGAAGATCTATTTTAATTTGTTGAGGAATTTCCATGCTGTTTTAGAGTGGCTGTACCAATTTACAATCCTACCAAAGTGCACAGTTTTCTCCAATTCTGAACAGCATTTATTGTCTCTTGTCTTCTTGATGATGGCCATTCTAAAGGTGTGAGGTAATAGCTTAGTGTGGTTTTAATTTACATTTCCCTGATGACTAGTGATGGTGAGCATCTTTCATGTACCTGTTAGCCATTCATATATCTTCTTTGGAAAAATGTCAGTTCAGGTCCTTTGCCCATTTTTAATTGGATTATTTGTGGGTTTGTTTGCTTTGTTTTGCTATTGAGTTTATACATCTTGGATATGAAACCCTTACCAGATATGTTCTCTGAAAATATTTTTTCCCATTCTGCAGGTTGTCTTTTTAGTTTGTTGATGCTTGCTTTTGCTGTGCTAGAGTTTCTTAGTTTGATGCAGTCCCACTTGCTTAGTTTTGATCTTGTTGTTTGTGCTTTACGTGTGACTTCTAAAAGATCCTCACCAAGAACTATGTTAAAGGGCTTTTTTTCCTGCAATTTCTTCTAGGAGTGTCCTAGTTTCAGGCCTTATACTTAAGTCTTTTGAGTTAATTTTTGTGTATGATGAAAGATAGGGATGTAGGGTCATTCCTTTACTTGTGAGTATCCAACTTTCCCAGCAGCATTTATTAAAGAGGCTCTCTCTTCTCCATTGAGTGTTCTTGGCTCCCTTGTTAAATATTAGAGGACCGTATATGCTTGGGTTTATTTTTGGGCTCTCAATTCTGTTTCACTGGTCTATTTGTTGATCATTCTTTTTTTTTTTTAAAGATTTTATTTATTTATAAATAAAGAGACAGAAAGCACACAAGTAGGGGGGAAGGAGCTGAGGAAGAAGCAGATTCCCATTGAGCAGGGAGCCCCACGATGTGGGGCTTGATCCCAAGACCCTGAGATCATGACCAGAGCTGAAGGTAGCTGCTTAACTAACTGAGCCACCCAGGCACCCCATCTGTTGATCATTCTTGATTATTCCCTGCATTAGCTACTGAAAATTCAGAATGTAAATTTTAGTACTTTTGTGTGAGTTAGACGGAAAAGAAATAAGGCAAAGCATTTTTGTGTTAAAGAGAAAATCTGGCACATGTGTTCAACTTTACAATTTAACCTTTGAAAGGCAGAATAGGTTGCCTTTCCAATCAGCTTGGCAGTGAGGTGTTGGAAAGAAAACCATGAAAGTCATTGCAAAAAGTCCAGCAGAAAATGAACGAGGGATTTTATAGCATAAATACACACACACACACACACACACACACACACACACACACACACACAGAGGCAAACAAAATTGCCCTAACAAATGTAGCTCATCCATCTTGAGCATAAAAGGAAGAATAATTGTGTCCTTATATTTCTTTCTTCTTATGGTGCCTCCCAAAAGAAGTTTGTATTTTTATTTGGAGAGGCTCCTAACTAACCTCCAAAACGCTTATTCTGACTGTGGCCCATCCCTTGAAAGAAAATAGGCTAAGGGAAATCTTAGTTGACAAATCTGATTTGGAAAGTCATTTCAGCACTGAGCAGAAACTATGGATTTGGGTGGGAATGGGGGAAGCAGTGGGGACATATGGGAAGCAAAGCTCTTCAAAATAATAACTCAGTTCTGGAGGTTCTTCGTAAGGAAAGGTTGGGAAACCATCTAGCTTTATAAAATTTGTTTCTGGATATTGAGAAATGAATTGTGTTTTTAAGTTATCGTTTATGGAGCTATTATTTTGTGCCAGGCATTATACTAAAGGCTCCTGTATACATTTTCTAATTTAATTATCACAACTATCTGTGGGATGAATCTCACTGCCCCCATTTTACTGATGGGAAGTAAGCTTGAAGAGAAAAGTAACCACTCCATGTCGTCCTGGGGAAATAAATAATAGTCAAGATTCTCAACTAAATCCCTTGAGTCTAAAGCCACTGCTCTTCACCACTGTGCCACCATGCCTTTCTCATAAAACATGGATGTCTAAAACATTGCTATTCTATTCACATTTTAATTGCCCAAAAAACAATTTTGCAATCAATATTATCTTGTTCTCCATGTGATTGGAGTGAGAATTCCTGGGTGTTAGGAGCTGCGTTTATACCTCTCTCCATCCCAACACTTCTCAAGTACCCGGAACATAGTAGATTCCTAAGAACACATGAGAATGAATACCAGGTTCCTGGTCTCTGGTGATGTTGACTAATGTCAACCTATTTCAGCAGCATTATTAGTAGTCACTCTGTCACTCAGAGGCACAGGGAATGGGCTCAGTCCAAGGCTATTTCTCCTCATCATGTGCAGGGTACATTCTTGAGGGAGCAGAGAAGTGAGGAAACAACTAACAAATCAGTTGAACACAGAGTTTCGGCTAGAGAGAAGTACGAGAAGAAAATAACGTGGGTGACTTGGTGTATTAGATTCCTACTGCTGCTATAACAAATTACACACATTTAGTGGCTTAAAGCAACACATGTCTATCATTCCTCAGTTCTGGAGGACAGAAGAGTCTGAACTGGGCTAAAGTAAAGGTTTTGGCAGGGCTGTGTTCATTCTGGAGGCTCCAGCAAGAAATCTGCTTCTTTGTCTTTCTCAGTGTCTAAAAGTCATCTGTGTTCCTTGGCTCTCAGTCCCTTTCTCTGTCTCTAAACCTAGCAGCACAGCACCTGCAAATCTCTTTCCTGACTCCTGCTCTCCTGCCTCTGCTTATAACAACCTTTATGATTACATTGGACCGACTGAATAATCCAGGATAATCTCTCTATCTCCGTAATTTAATGACATCTGCAAAGTCTCTTTTGCCAGGTTAGGTAACAGATTCACAGCTTTCAGGGATTTGGATGGGGACATGTTTGGGATGCCATTATTCTATCTGCCACACTTGGTGAGGAGTTCCATAGCTTAGATGGATAGGACAGATGTCAGCTTAGAGATGAACATTACTCTTCTATTTTGGATTTTAATTAACTTCAACACTCCTATCGAGATAGGTCTTTAAAGACCTTAAGTGACTTTTTTTCCTGCTCTGGTGAGAGACAAACACAAATGTTTTGGTCAATGACTGTAACTGGGAAAAGAATGAAGAAAAGGTATGGAATACTTCAGGGTGAGAAGCAAGACTAGCAATTCATTGGAAGGCTTACTAAACTTTATCAATAGATATCCTTATAAACTTTTCCCACCTCCCTACATGCCTCCATTTTCATGAAAATAAATAGAACAAATTCCCCACAATCAAGGAATTTGTATCATTCTCTTTTCCCTGCACTTAGACTAACAAATATCTGTGTGCTCCAACTAGACAGCAGAGGATCTGGGGTTGAATTCTAGCAACCAGTGTCTATAGCCTGCATCTCTAATCACAGTTATTTATTTTTATTGTTGTTGTTGCTCTGTATTTCACAAACCCTTTGGACCATCTCACTTACTTGCATGGTTTCAACTACTCTGTGTGTCTAAAGATGATCAGCCTGTAGATGGACAAGAGAGCTATAAAAATTTTTCATCAGGAAGTGATCCCAGGATCAAGTCTCAAAGAACGAGGAGGGATGAGGCAAGGGGTATTGGCATTTCAGGTAGAGTGTTTTGATAGCTATTGACTTCCATGAATCAGTTTCACTTCCTGCCACAATTGTGCCTGAACAGATGTTTCATTCACAAACCAAAACCATTAACTTTTATAGACAAGCACTTCATTCACCAGAATTCCAAGGGGAGTTGGGGCAAGGAGGTTGGCCCAGCTGGTTCACTGGAGATACAATTGCTAGAATAGAATTTGACTACCAGGCTCATAGGGTGGGAGCATCATTTTTGGGGAGTCAGGGTAATGTGAAAGAGGGAGATAGTGGAGGGTTTGGCAATATCTGGTGAAGGTGCTTCCAACACTCTTCAAGTCTTTACTTAAATTATGCAGTTGTAAACCAAGAGTTACCTGAATTCCTTGTGAAAGGCAGCAGAGCAAATCCAGGCAGCAACAAGGTGGCTTCTGACGATGAAGGAGCAGAGCAAACCAGAACCCTAAAGTCAGAAGTTAGCAGAAATCATGTGGAAGCTCTAGATTTTCAGAAACCAGGTAACTGGGGATTAAGAATAATTTATCTAGGGTCTCCTTGGGTGCCTAAGTCAGTTAGGTGGCTCCCTTAGGTTCAGGTCATGATCCTGGGGTCCTGAGATTGAGCTCCGTGTCTGGTTCCCTGCCCAGCGGGGAGCCTGCTTCTCCCTCTCCCTGTGCCCCTCCCCCTGCTCTCTCTGTCTCTAATAAGTAAATAAAATCTTTTTAAAAAAGAGAATAATTTACCTAAATATCTGAAGGCTAGTAGGATCTTAAATAACAGTTGCTTTGTCCATTCTCAGTAATAATTCTTCTTCTTGCCATAGTGCCATTCTAGACAAAAGACAAAGACTGATAAATTCTAGTTTTTCTAATCTTTATATTTACAGCAGGAGAAATTCTCTGCTTCTCTCTTTCAAACCCACTTCTTCGTTATTGGTTCACAAGTTTTAACAGTGTCATTTGGCTCTCAAATTTTAACAGTATCGTTTTTTATCCACCTCAAAATATATTTTAAATTAGAAAAGCAATGATTTAAAAAATTTGAACAGGGAAGAAATTATTGGAAAAAAATTGCAATTGGACTCCTCAGAGGTAATTGCTTTTTAAGGTTTTGTTTTTGCTTTTTTATCTTCCAGACACAAACCAAGCATAATGTGTGTGTTTGTGTGTGTTCGTGTATGTGTGATAGTTCCATAACCAAAGGTGTTTGTAATTCAAAGGCCTGTAATTTCATTTTTCACCTAACATATTTCCATATAAATACAGACATTTAGACATTCCTCATTATTACTGTTTAATTTTTTGTTGTGATTAAATTTGCCATATATATAAAATATATGTGAAAGAAAAATTGCCCCAACCCCCATCTGGGCAAGAAGCTTTTTGCATGAAGTAATTGACAGCATACTCCATGGAGTAATATTTTTCAACTTCCTATTTTGAAATCATTTCAAATGCACAGAAAAGTTGCAAGAATAATACAGAGAAACTTTTTGTACCCATTACCCAGATTAACTGACTTTTAACATTTTGTCATGTTTGTTTTTCATTTTCTATCTCTTTGTTCTATACATAATTATTTTAATGAATTGTTACTCTGAAATGCTTTAGTGGTATTTCCTAAATCAAGGATATTCCCTTAGACATCCAAGCAGAGTTATCAGATTCACGGCTTTTAATATTATTAACATGTTAACAACACATGTCCAAACGTATAGTCCGTATTCCGATTTTGTCAGATGTCCCCATTATGTCCTTTCTAGCAGCCCCTTGACCCCAACAGTCCAGGATCCAGTCCAGGATCACATATTGGATCTATTTTTCATGTCTTTTTATTCGCCTTTGCTCTGGAACAGTTCCTAAGCCTTTGCTTTGCTTCGATGATGTTAAGAATGTGCAGAACATAAACCAGTTATTTTATAAACCTTCCTCAGCTTCACGTTTTTGAATTTGAGAAGCCAAGTTTAAAGTTCAGCAAGGGACACATATTTGGCACCTGAGTAATTAGAAAGAGGGGACAATGGGGAATTAGGTCGCCAAGGACCATTTCATGGAGTCTTAAGTATATTACAAGGTCTGCCCCTATTACTATCCATTGCACAGCCCCCAACAACTCTGCCATTTAATACCAAAGAGAAGGCTAAAATTTATTGAGTGCCTGTTGTTTGTTAGAAACAACAAAGATAGATAGAGATTTTATTCCCATTTTTCCTCACAGCAACAGAATGGAATAGCTAGTATTGTTTCAATCTTACAGATGTGGGAACCTAGAACGGAAGTGGCTACATGACTCTCCCAGATCACATAGCCAATAAATGGTGGAGCTGGTTCTCCAACCCATGTTTTCCATTTTTCATTTTTTCCATTATACCATGGCCTTTATACTCTATCTTAGCCAAAGTGCCAAGAAGCAATACCACCATCTCTAAAATGCTTTTCTTCTGGCACAGTCGTTATGAGTTGTTAATCCCTGGAACAAATACTACTCAAATTTCCTGAGAAATAAGTGGTTTGAAGCACAATAATTCTCAGCTACATTTGATTTATCACCACCTGATGCATGTCCTCTTTGTTAAAACTAGGTTTTCACTTGGCCTCCAGTATATGCTATCTCTTGGCTCTTGTTTCCCTGGTCTCCATAAGGAAGTGGGACTCAGGACTCTCCCTGGGTCTCTTATTTGCTCTCACTTGCTCCTTGTTGCTCTCATCTGGCCTCTTGGGTTCACCTGTCATCTGCATGCTCACATGTCCCAACTTTATAACTCTAGCTCAAACCACTCCCTTGTATATCCAAGTGTCAAATCAACACTTCTACTTTGATCGAGAATAGGCATCTCAATGTTAGCATGTCCAAAAGTGTGCTCCTGATTCTGTCCGTCTCAAATCTGCTTTTCCCATAATCTCTCCCATTTTAGGAAATGACAACTCCAGTTTTCAGTTGCTTCCCTGGAAACTTTTTGAGTCACTGTTGACTCTCCTACCACCTTCATTCAATCTATGAGCAAGTCCCAGTAGGCCCGCCTTCCAAATATATCCAGTTGCTATCCACTTCTGACTACCAGCATTCCTGCTTGCTGAGGCATATGATATCCTTCCATCTGTTTCCCTGCTTCTGCCTCTGCTTGCCTTCAATCTATCCCTTACCACACCAGCCAAAATGATCCTAAAACGTAAGTCAGATTGTATTTAACATATTCTGTCATACTCATTTCATGCTCATTTTTTGGCCTGTCTTCGTTTCTGAAATGGAAGGTCCATGAAGGCAAGGATTATGATCTGTTTTGTTCAGTGCTGTGTGCCTAAATATGCCTTGTACATTATAGGTGCTCAAGAAGTATTTGTTAGAGAAATGATCGATGCCTGAATGAATTCTTTAGCTTACTCACAGATTGATTTTTTAAAAAGATGTTTATTTGTTAGGAGGGGTTCCAAATGTTTGTCCATCTAAGTATCCAGATCAAGAAAGTGTAAATTTCCCTTTTGAATAGGTTGGGAATTATATACAGCTATAGATGAATTATATGATTTCTGATTATAAAAGTGACAATTATTGTAGGAAATATGGAAAATGCAGAAAAAGAAAATAAAATTAACTTGTAATCTAACCACTCAGGGACTAGTAACATTTTGGTAAACTTTCCAGACGCATTTAATTTCAGTGATATTTTATTTTCAAGTTTCCTTATCCCCATGACAAGGAGTGGAACAAACAAACTGAGGAACTCGAAGCTGACTGTGGTTTCATGCTTCTAGCAAAATGCCATCCTCACAGTTCACTAACAGCCACAAGCACTTCCATGGAACTTTTGGGCGCTACTATTTTCCTTTTCCAAGAAACCATGCTATAATTTGGATATTTAGGTTACCCAAACTTCCACTGAAGGATCTCCCTTCTAAAGTAACCTCAGAATTCCCAGTAAACTAAATATTTGGAATTTGAGAAATTCAGGTTGATTAATATTGACCAACTCATTGGACCAAAGGCCAGAAATCCTGGGGTTCCAGTCCCCCTTCTACAACTTTCTGGCTGTGAGGCTGTGGGCAAGTTACCCTCTCTTAACAGTGGGTTTCTTAATTAGACACTGGAAATAATAACTGCCTCACAATTCACTGTAAGGATCAGATAGAGTCATGGAGACATGTTTTAAAACCTGTAAAGGGTGTAAATGTAACGGATTATGATTGTAATGAAAATGTGGTAGATCAACAATGACATAATGGGACAGACAGGCCACCACTCCTAACAAGCCCAAGGGAGGGAGGCTCATCAGTCCTAGCAGGATTTCTCATTCTTCCCTAGTGCCTTTTCTAATCATGGGGGATGCGCTTTTCCCACCAGCACATGGATTCCTGAGAGAAACTTTTTCTCCCTCCTTCATTGGTGTATCTCTGTCATTTATCCATGATTTTCAACATAAAAGGTTTTTTTTAAAGTTGATTAAAAAAAAAAAACTACATACCATAGTAGACGCAGTAGATAGTTGTTGTGAGGTCTTTTACATACATTAATGCAGCACAGTCTAGTAGAAAGTGACCTAGATTGAGAGCCAGAAAACCTGTGTCCTAGTTCACCCTCTTGGTAACCAAATATGACATTGGCCAAGGCAGTGTCCTTGCCTGCTAGTGGATGGGAAGATACCTAAGGTCTCTCAGCTCCAAAATTCCATGAACTTTGATCCTTGCAATCTTTGATGAAACTATTTTTTGAGAAGAGGAATTGAGTAAATCATTGACTTAATCTATACTTGCCTTAACAAAGCTTCAGTTCTCTGAACTAACGTTTGGAATTTGTTAAATCATTAACAGCTGGTTGTTTACTGTTTAGAATGTAACAATACTCTTTGATGTTTCCTAATTATCATGCATGTTTTAAAATGAGTTCTGAACCACTTCTCTGCCTAATTAAACCTCATTGAAAATTTGTTGAATTTTAAAGAAACATTTGATTTGCAAAACTTAAGTCATACATCCAGTAACCTTCAGTATTTCACAAAGGACCCATAATACATTTTTAAAAAAACAATCAAGTAATGGTATGAGAGATGAGCCTTGAACGAAATATAGGGAACATTTGGAAAACATTATTTTTCAAACTACTCTTTCCTTCTCACAAGTTCCTGAAGGTGGTGTTTATTTTGTTATTTTTAATGGTCATTTATTCTCATATTTATAAGTGAATGAAACAACTATATATACCCCCAAATTAATTAAATCACATTGGCAATCATGAATAAGTCATTCTGTGGTAATGTGAACTGGTTGAACTTACCAAAAAAAGTGGTGAAATAAAAATAGGTGTTTTCATACAAGGACAGGATTCATTCAACATTTATATCTTCCTACTAATCAAGTAATGTTTTTAGAGTTATTTATTTGTGGATACATCCTCTGAATAATGTCTTAAAAATGGCAAGTCTGACTCATATCAGTGCTGTGTAAAGTGGTGAAAACACACACTTCCCTTTTAGGAATTTCTCCTACAGATATGCTTATATAAATGAGCAAAAATAGATGCTCATTGCAACATTACTTATACAAACAAAAGACCGGAAATAACCTCAATACATACAAATGGGTGGGCAGGTTAAATTAAGATCCATTCATACAAAAAGATATCATGTACACATTAAAAAGATGTATGTACTAATGGGAAATGATCTCTGAAGTATCTTAGCAAGCGAAAAACAAAGTTTTAAGACACTGTGTATAGTACATTCCCTTTTGTAGGCAAATAGCATATATCTGTTTGCGTACATTCTCTCTGTAAGGAATGCAAGAAAATGGTAATAATGGTTGCCTACCATTTTTTAAAAATATAAATATGGATTGTTATTTCAATAAAAAGTAGTTAATTTGAAAAAATTGATTATTTCTCATTGCATTACACTGTCAACAAGTATTTATTGAGCCCTAGTCAATATACCAGATATAGTGGCTTTATAACTTGATTTTTATCCTCAAAGAGCTTATAATCTAGTTTGGAAGTGATTTCTTCCAGCTGTTTGTTAGATTCTAATATGAATTCATTGCATAACAATGTTTTTAAAAGTCTCTGAATTGCCTTTTATTCAATGGGAATACATCACCAGTAAAAAAAATATTGTTTTTTTAAATACCCATGCTACACTTTAGATAATAAAATAAGAGGTGCCTGGATGGCTCAGTCAGTTAAGCATCTGCCATTAGTCCAGGTCACAATCCCAGCATCCTGGGATCAAGCCCCCATCAGCCTCCCTGCTCAGTGGGGAGCTTGTTTCTCCTCCTGCTCCCCCTGCTTATGCTCTCTCTCTGTCAAATAAATAAATAATAGAATCTTTTGAAAAATATATTTTTAACTAATTTAAATGTAAAATTTTTAATAATTTTAAAACAAATTGAAATCTAAGATCATTAACTTACAAAAATTCCACAGTATCATTAACATCATCTACTATTTGCTACAAATAAACAAATTGAACAGTAGCAGTGTCTGACAAGGAGGTAACATACATGGTGACTGACTGAAGTGTAGGCAAGAAGAAATATTTTAGCCAAGTAAAACAAAAGAGCCAAACTTAGCTGTCAGAAAGTATGGGAACCCTGGTTAAAGTGATATTTGTCCTTTCTCAGGTAATAGGAAATATATATTTGCTAATGTACAACTACACTCTCATCATTGTTTATCCTGGGTTATAATTTTACATATTTTTATCATATCTGTTTCTATTGACACTGTGTAAGTGGATATTTTCATAAATAAAAGACCTGTGTAGTATACAAATGATAATATATGAACTATTACCAAAGAAACAAAATTTTTTAAATTCCGAATTTGGAGAAAATTAATGACTCTGTTTTACATTTATTATGTTTTATATTTATCAGGATAATTCTAGAATGTATTTCTTTTGTTAAAATATTTAAAAATAATCATTCCTACATATGTATACATACTAATAGAGATGATTTGCTATCAGAAGTCATTGTGGTTGATACCCCAACACCTGTTTTATCCTAGACCATTAGTCTATGTCAATCACGAAAATTCCATTCCTCCTGCCAGCGATTGGCTCAGAAATAGGCTTGTGATAGTTCTAGTCAATGAGGTATAAAGGGCCCTCTGCTGGACTGCATCAGGGAGTTTCCCTTCTCCTGACAGACAGCTAGAGAAAATACACTTTTTCTTCTTGTTTTTGCTATTTCATGTCTGAGTGTAAGTCCTAGAACCTCTGCATCTCTTGTTATCAGTGAGAAGCTGAAGTCAAGATTGAAAGGTGGGAAAATTTGAGTCTTAGATGACATATTGAGCTGCTGAATCAATCTGCCTTGAAGCCTGCTGTACTCAGATAACAGGGTTATGCCTATCCTGCTAATTAACAAACAATCCCCAAATCTCAGCAGCTTAAATTAACAATGTTAAATTCTTGCCTATACGACATGTGCGTCATGGGTGAACAGGGGCCTGTTCTTAATGCTTCCTTCACTGAGGGTTACTGGCTGATGGAGTCTCCTTTATTCCAAATTCCTTTTCTGGTGCTGTGGCAAGCTAATGTGTAAATAAATAGTGCACCAGCATTTAAAGGCCTTCACCTGGAAGTGCTGCATGGTACTTTTGCTCACATTTCATTATCCAGAGCAATCAATACAGCCATTGTTAACCTAAATTTGGGCAGGTGAAACACTTCAACCATGTGCCTGGAAAGAAGAAGCAGTTAATGACAGGTTAAATGGATGAAAAATCTGTATGTAAGTATATAAAGAACTGAAAAAATAGTTAACAGGATGGATCCAATACATATATTATCATAAAACCTGACCCTGAAAATAGACAATATTTTCGGTTGCTTTCTGAATATACACCAGAAATCATAAACTACAAACTAATCATGAAAAAAAAAAAATCCCTCTAGCCTAGAATTTTAAAAGCCCTCTTTTAAACAACTTCTGAGTCAACAAAGAAATCCAAACAAGAACCACAGAATTTCTACAAAAGAACAAGAATAAGAATACTATCAAAACATATGGGACAGAGCTAAAGCAGGCATTAGAGGAAAATTCAATAGCTTTAAATAATTTTAGTAGAAGAATCCAAAGAGTGAATAAATAATAATGTTTTGGCATCTGGCTGAAAAAAATGAAGCAAAGCAAATGGAAGGAACTAACAACAAGATAATTAGTGATTTACAACATAGAAAATATAGTACTAATACAGAACTATAACAAGTTCTTTAGAACGATAAAATAGACAAAACACTAGGCAAGTTAACAAAAAAGGACAAAAAAGTAAAAGAAGAAATGATAACAGGGAAATAATGGTAGAAACAAAGGAAGTAAAAGGAATCTAAGGAACACTCAGCTCTGAAAATATATTTGAAAATCTGGCTGAACAGAATAACTTTTATCTAGGAAATGATAATCTACCAAAATTGACATCAAAAGACAGAAAAATCTAAACAAAATGACGTCCCTAGAAGAAACAGTAAAGAATGAAGAAAAGTTCCAAAAGCCAGCACCAGGATTAATGGGAAACACTGGAGTCATTCCAAAGTCAGCAAGAATTGACTTCCAAAAGTCAGTTTCCCATTTGCCTTTTCGGTGTCATTTTGTAATAGAAGTAATAGCACAATCAAATAAAAGGGTTTAAAATTTGGAACGGAAGAGGCAAACTCACTGTCAACCCAAGAACTGATAAATCTTGGAAACCTGTACAAAAGAATAAATGAATACTATATAGCAGTGAAAACGGATGGGTGACTGCTGTATATTTCTATATGGTGAAATTCAAAAATGTAATGTAAAATAGCAACAAGAAATATACAGAAGAATGCATATGGTATGATTCTATTTATATAAATATCAAAACAGACAAAACTATAGTGTTAGATGGTAAAACTGTTACATAGCAAAGGACTAATTAGTGCAAAATTCAGCGTAGTAATAACCTTCATGGGGCAGGGAGGGGGAGGTGATTTAGATGGGGGAACACGGGATCTTCTAGGGTACTGATAGTTCTGTTTCTTAAGCTGGGTGGTTGATGGATGGTTTTCATTGGTATTCTTTATATATTCATCATATACTCTTTATATATGGTATTTTCACAATAAAACTGAACTTGATTTTTCATATTTTTGCTTGTAATTAAAATGGAACTTATATTGGATGTGTTTGGTATTTTAGTATTTTGACATTTCAAAATGTCAAATTAGTGAGGAAATCAACACATGTGTACTCTGGATTCAGGAAAGACTTATGCTGGCACCAACGCAAAGAGAATTTAACCATGAAAATAATTGTAAGGGCCATCTCAGATTTCCAAGAACTGAGTCATCATCAAGGGAAAAGGAGGATTTTTAAAAAGCTATACAGGAATATTAATGATGAAACAAGCAAGGATAAAAAAAATTCTTGCTGAAGAATAAAAATCAGCGAAGCTCTTGAGAATTACACATTTGTTGCCTTTATTTTTTGCCTCTAACTTTTCTCATCTGTAAATATTTCAATATGTACATCTAAAAATAAGAACTTTCTTTTTCAAAAAAACCCATAATACCATTAACACACCTAAAAAATTAACCATAATTTATCCAGTCAAGGGTTAAATTTTGAAATGTCTCATAAATGTAATAAATGCTTTTAAAAAGTAGTTAAGGGGTGCCTGGGTGGCTCAGTTAGTTAAGTGTCTGCCTTCCACTCAGATCATGACCTCAGGGTCCCTCAGCAGGGAGCCAGCTTCTCCCTCTCCCTCTCCCCCTGACTCTGCTCTGGCTCTCTGTCTTTCTCAAATACATAAATAAAATCTTTTAAAAAATAAAAAACAGTTAAAAAGAATTCAAGTAAAATTTTACATATTGCAATTGGTGGGTACATCTTTTAAATCTCTTTTAACCTATAGGTTCTGCCTTCACCTTTACTTAAATTGCAATGTATTTAAGAAGCACAGAGATTCTTTCCTTTGCTTACCCACAGTCTGGTTTTGTTGATAGAAGCCCTAAGGTATTATTTGACTTGTTCCTCTGTCATTTGTAGTTCTTGTAAGTTAATATGTTGATATGGAGAGGTTGTTCTCAAAGGGTGGACCAAGACCACAGCCTCAGCATTACTGGGGAACATGTTAGAAACGCAAATCGCTGAAACTTACTCCAAGCCTAAAGAATCAGAAATTCTGGGCTTGCAGTCCAGCAGTCTGTGGTTTAACCAGCCTTCCAGGTGATTCTGATTCTGCTGATGTTTGAGAACAGCCATCCTGGAAGTTTAACTCAGGTTTGATTTTTTTTTTTTTTTTTTTTTGTCAAAACCACTTTACAACAGTGGTGCGTTCTTAGTGGCGTGTTCTCTTAAAAGGCACATAATATCTGATCGGCTTTCCTTTTATGGCCATTGATGCTCAGCGCTTAGATTCATCAGTACATTAGAGATTGAAAAATGGAGATAGACTAATTCTATCGTTCTTTCTTCATTTATTACCTGAAATATTGCTAAAAAGTGAAATAGCTCTCATCTATAACTTAGTAACTCAGTGTCCTTACAATTTCAAATCAACTGAAAAGTTGAAAGAATAGTACAATGAAAACCCATATTTTTTTACCTGGATTCACCAATTGTTAACATTTTGCCACATTTGCTTTTACCTCTCTCTCTCTCTCTCTCTACACACACACACACACACACACACACACGTATCTGTATATATATTTGAAAGCAACTTGACACTTTTCTCCTAAATATTTCAGCATGTATTTTCTAAGAATGAAGATACTCTACCAAACCATCCAAGAAATTTAATATTGATTCAGTAATATCTAATAAAGGGTCTATATTCAAATTTCTTCAATTTTCCACAAAATATAGTTTATTGCAGCTATTTTTGTTTCAGGATCCAATCAAAGATTATACATTACATACAGTTGTTATTCTCTCTAGTTTCCTTTAATCTAGACTAGTCCCCTTTCTTATTTGTCTTTCATGGTGTTAATATTTTTGAATTTTTCTATTGCAAAAGAAGGAAAGTTCAGTTTATGAATTTACATAACGTATTAAAGCATATAATAACAATACTTAAAGTGACTTGTTATTATCATAAAATGGATTTAAAATCTATCCTATAACTTTCCAAATAGCATTGATCTACATGAAACACGCCCCAATCTATTTTTCTAAGCCATCATGAAATTCACTCAGATCTTTTCTTAGCAAAAATGCCTCCGTTAAAATTCTTGTTCTTATTCTTTTATCTCCATTAAACATATGCTCAATAATGTGAATGTTTACAGTGTATTTTCTAAAACAATTTGCAAAAAGATTAAATTATTTCAGGCTTTCAAGGTAAAGGAGAAAAAAAGAAAAAAAGAATTTGAGCTTAGAAAGCCATATATATATATATATATATATATATATGCTGGGTAGATTTTCAGCCTTTGGAGGAAATAACTTCTCTTTTCTTGAATTCTCAATATTCAAAACCAAAATTCTTTCCTTCACTCTGTATATGTTTCAAGTAATTTTTGTTATGACTAGAAAGGAGAGCTAGTGTTGTGTATATTGTTGTAGTTCATGCAGTGACATGACTTCCTTATTCTCCACGGAGCTTTGGAAAATGTCCCTGTTCTTGCATTACTTTGATGTTGGAGGGCCGTTCTTTGGCTACTTTATTAATCACATCATTTCAGATATAAGTTTATTTTGATTTCCAATTCTGCCCCACTTTTCCTGCGTTGTTTTTCCTTACTCATCTTTTTCCTTTCAGTTCTTCCTTGAATTCTCTCTGTGTGTGTATGGGTGCTCGTGCACATGTGTGCACGGGCTAGAGAAGAGAATGACTGCTTTCCAATGGAATTACCTGACACGAATATTTTGCATTAGTTATATATTCATATATTTGATAACCTTAGTTTGTAACTATTTCTGCTAATGTTGGATAGACTACAAGATATGAGACTACATCCTGACTATCTTTAATGATACAAATGAAAAAGTATACTTTGGTATAATTAATTTTCAGAGACTTAATGTGAGTAGGCATTAGATGTATAACTAATCTCACCTCAGGCTTTTGAGTCCTGAAAAGGCCTTGACTACAGTCAAATGCCTTCAGGCCCAACACCAGAGCCACACCTTCTAATTAGGGACCCCTTTCCCAGGCTCTTATGGTATCTCCTTTTTCTGCTCTCTACCACATGGTAGTCTATACCACCCCCATCCTGTGGTCATTTGGGTTTCTTTCAAGTTTGTAGGCTAGCATTTGAAATTACAAGCAAAATTATTTTTTATTTAAGGGTACCAGACCAATCTTTTCAAATAGAGTGTGTTATTTGGCTTGCAATACTATTTTTCATGCCCCATCACACTTTTCTACATGGCAGTGGAGAAAGGAAATGTAGCAGGAAATGATCTGGGCCAAAACTACTGAGAGACAGCTGTGGGAGGGCTGAGAAATAGTTCCCTGGGACTTAGCCCCAAGTGTCATTGGCTGTCTGACAGAGGCAGGCAGGGGACCCCAGACTTAAGCTGATCGGGGGGACCTTGCTGATCTGGGAGACTCAGCATCTTGGCACAGAGTCCATAACAGGCTTCTGACGCCCTTGAGACCATCTCATTCTCAGAAGCCACTCCCCCAGATTCCGCAGTGTGGCTGTCCTGCCTTCCTCCGGCAGCCCTTGTGGTGGTCTCGAGCTACATATAACTCCAGAGTGTTTGCTCAGCTGCTGTGGGTCTGCTTGTCCCAAAGATCTAGCCAAGCAGAGAAATCACGTGGCAGTTCTAGCCAATGGGATATCATGGCTCTCCAAAGACATAAACAAACTTGTATTCGATGAATGTGAAGAGCATAACTTTTTCATTTTCTGGGTTTTGGTAAATATATTCCTTTATAAGCTGACTTACTTTTCTTGACTTTCTATTTATCCCTCAGAGATGAATGCAGATCCCTCAAGTCATGTTTTAAAAGGAAGCCAGAACCTTTAAATGTATTTTATTCTTAGCAGTCCCTCAAACTTCTTTTGTTAGATGTCTTTCACAATGCGCTATAAAAATAAAAACAGTCACCGCTGTCTCCTGGCATATAACAACACATTACTGTCTTTTTATTTTTCCTTTTTGGTCAATTTAAAGTCACTACTTACAATGGGGGGGAAGGCTTTAATTTTGTTCAGAATAAAAATCCAGTGTCAACAAAAATGGAACACAAAGAAACTCATTCCTTTGTTTATATTTTAAAGTTTAGTTCCCTCTACAGAAAGGACAGCCTGACATTGACATATTAACATGATGGCAAATAAGACATTAAAAACATAGACCTTTATTATCAATCCCTGACATTTTGTATCAAACAGACAAATCATATAAACAAGAAATAAGCCTTATTTATTAGGTCCTCATAGAGCTAAAAAAATGACAATTCTATATGTTTTATCAAGTTTACCCATTACACATGAAGTTAAAAATAGTTACCATGCCATGACTTTTTTAAAAAGTCAAATTTACAGGGTGAAGAGATAAGTCAATTTATGGATCATGTTTTAAACTACAAAGTGATAAAATTACCAGTTTGTGGTCTATTTCTAAACTCATAAATGGAATTTAGGGTGTTACTAGGGGCCAGATATCTGAGCCATCTTTAACGTGGGCTCCTGAATGATCACCAAGCAGCAGAATTACCTACTGGCAATTCTCACCTTAGGCTGGTACATGGCCAAGAGCCTGTATATATGTGTGTGTATGCGTGTGTATGCATATATATATATATATATATATATATATGCTCCTAAATTACTCAAAGTCTGATGTCAATTGAAGGTGAGAAAAACAGCAGCGTCTCTTACAGATTTCTCATTTAACTTGATTTATTTCATATGAAGCATATTAGAGATAACCCCAGAACCATTGCTCTTTCATGTGTGGTAAGGACTAGATTATCTGGGGTACTTCTGTCCTCCCTTTTCAATTTACAGATGAAGAAATTAAGGCAGAGATACATGGGGCAATTTGCCCAGGTCTCCCAGGGCGCTCGGGTGGAAGAGAGGCAAAACAAGCCTTTGCATGTATTGCCAGGGCTGAATTTATGCACAGATAAAGTAGGTAGCTGCCAATGTGGTATAATATGTAATGATCCTGGAAAAGCCAATATGCTCTTCCCATTTTGCCAGGATGGTTGAAGCATTTGCCCCTAATGAAAGACACATGCACCAACCAAGAAGGATATTTCATTAAATAGTAACCTGCTGAGACATACCTACATATATAAAGCTTTTCAGGTTAGCTTCAGTACTATTGAGAATAAATAGCACATCAAAAAGATTTTGTTGGTAGGGAAGCAATGGTAGGAGATGTTCAATGTCTGGAGTAAGGATGGAATTATCTTCTAAACTAATATGTCAAATGTACAAGATTTTGTGAGGACCCTGGAACCCTGGAAATTGGGGCCCCCAAAATAGGGTAGCACTGATAAAAGGAGAATGGAATGGCAGCAAATAAAAACATACTAAATATACAATTTTGCTTAACTGTGGTTTTTATATAACTAAAAGACTATTAGAGTTGGTATAATAGAGTTGGTATAATGGAGGACGGTGTGAGGTTAACCGTGGTTTATGGCACTAGTGAATCCAGTTTATTCACGTACATAGGACTTATGAGTTTACAAATGTTTTTAAAACAGCGTTTTAAATAATCCTTTTGATAACTATTGAAATAAGCATTGTAATTATACTTAATTCGTGTTGCATTGATTCATTTATTTACTAAACCAGCTAATATATTTTGAACACCTATCATGTGCCAGTCTAAAGATGAACCACGATGAACAAAAGAAACAAATATTTCTCCCCTTCGGGCCTGTAGATAGGTATGGGGGCGCTCTTATTAATGACTTTGGGAGTATTCAGGTGCCTGGAACTCAAAAAATACCAGGACATTTGAAAACAGAGTTTGGTAGAAATGACTTCCTTTAGAGCACTATCTGAAGACTAGTTGGGAGCATACATCATGTAAGTATATCTGGAAAGCTTCATATTCAGAGGAAGTGGATGTGGGAAATGCCAACGAGACTGAGGTCTTGAATTCAGTTCTATCCAAACTAAGATTATTACCCTTGAAACAGATTTGTTACAATATGGTTAAATTCATATGCCAGTACTAATAATCTCTGATAGCTCCCTATTTCTGTTTTATTATTATTACCAAACTTATGTTACCATTTAGGAGCTAGTGTTACACCATAGGATCATTCGTAAAGCCAAACTGAAGGTCTTCAGACACACGAGACCTAGGAATGTGAAAAGCCAAGCCAGTCTCCTGGAACTAAATAAACCCACAACTGAGCTCAGTTTTGCAAAACCCAGCAAGCAGAGCAGACAGCCCAGACTGGTGCAGGCCAAACACATTTCCCAGACCTGCAAAGTAACCGGCCATCATCCACCAGCAGAGAGAGGCTTTGGTTAGAGGGGATGGCAAGCAAACAATCAGAAGCTCCTCAGGCCAGCGAGACCTAAACAAAAAAACTGTATCTGTAACTACAGCTGAAGTTCCAGCATGACCTGTTTACTGAACAAAATGTGGTTCCTCGGCTAGCCCGCTTTCATAATAATGTTTAACAACAGCAGGCTTCAGTTTCACCAAGACTCAGTCACTACTGTGCGCTGAAATTAAACTTAACTGTACTGCTTGAGAAGACTGGATGAGTTCATGTCACAGCTTCAAGGATAGTTAGCGATTCGCAACTGTTAGATGGCCACACACTGACATTTTATCATAGAGTAAACCAAGGTGCACAATTGTGAGTGTTACTTTTGCAGAAGTCTTTTGTCTCGCCTTTATCCTTCATTCCCCTCCTTGGACGCTCAATGTTCATTCTTGGCGCATGCGTGCACGCGTGCTTGCGAGGGTAGGCGTGTGTGCAGTGTGTACCACAGACTCCTTTGCATTCTGGTGAAGCATATGGAACCCTTCTCAGAATAATCTTTCTCAATTCATACAAGAAAAAAGCATTGCAAAGGTAACCAAATATGATGAAACAGTTATCAAAATATTAAAATAAAAGCAAATTCAAGATATGCTATTATATGTGCTATACACACACACACACATTAAATACATTATATATATTAAACAACGAGACCTAGGGTGGATCTACTAACTGTAATTCCAAAGCAGTAATGAGCATAGAAGATATTTTGAGATGCCACAACCCTGTAATGTGATATAAAAATATTTGTGATTTCTATGGGTGATAGTTACAGGTACTTCTAATACTCCTGTGGTCTGTTTTTGATACTCATAATTAAGGAGATGCTAAATTTAAATTAGGGGTTAGAAAAATAAATATATTCAATTTATTTTCTATTATTTAATAAAAGAAATACAAATAGATATATAAAAGATATGCAGATTATGTTATATAAATTAAAATAGATGTGTTTTTTTTCTCCCCATTCAGGTTCACGGACCCCTGAACTCTATCTAGGACTCCAGGTAAAGAACTGCTAGCTAATCAGTCAAGTGCTTTCTTCACCTTAGACATTGCAAATTAGTAGTCTATGGGCCACATCTGGTCCACAGATGTATACAATCAGAATTGCCAGTGTAAAAATTTTTGATATTTTATATATAAACATCCAGATCTTCAGCTTCCTTTGAAAAAATGGCGTATCTGACAATTGGGTTAGATGCTATGTGGCAAAAATTGTCTGGAACTCAGCAGTTGCTCCACACACACTGGACATGGGCCCTCCTCCTGCCACAGGGCCCAGCTGGCTCACTTCACTCACAGAGACCACCTGTATGGTCATCCTAGACATTTAGGCAATGGTTGGAGTGAGGTCCACAGTGGTGGAAACTCTTTTGTTGATTTCTTTGTCCTAGTACTAGTTCAGCACCAGCTAGCAGGGAGGTATTCGATTGTTTTACAATAAATGCATTAGAAGTTGCTAATAATGATAATGACAATAATAATAGTATCTACACTCATTGAGTATTTATTATGCACAAAAGGCTGTTCTAAGCACACTTATTTTTTTTTTAGATTTTTATTTATTTATTTATTTATTTATTTATTTATTTATTTATTTATTTGACAGAGATAGAGACAGCCAGCAAGAGAGGGAACACAAGCAGGGGGAGTGGGAGAGGAAGAAACAGGCTCATAATGGAGGAGCCTGATGTGGGGCTCGATCCCATAACGCCGGGATCACGCCCTGAGCCGAAGGCAGACGCCCAACCGCTGTGCCACCCAGGTGCCCCACTAAGCACACTTATTTTTTAAATTTGACAATGACTGTGTGAAATAGAAGCTGCTATTACCCCATTTTGTAGATGATGAAACAGAGGCTCCCACCTTATCTAAGTTCTCATCATCACACACTTAGAGCACAGAGCTTCCTTGTAGTTTGATTCCCAAATTCCCAAAGGGGATGCTTTTGTCTGACGAGGTAGAATGCTTCTGTTTCACACTACCTGTTGTTTGCTATCTTTGCCCTGTCAAAGGGCAGCCCTTCTCCATGCTATGCCAAGTGTTGACCAATATGGTAGACAGAGTACTAGACTAAGGGCACAGAGAACCAGGTTCAATGGCCAGTCATTTAACCTCCCCCAGCCTTCATTTTTTATTTGTAAATTGAGCATTGGACTGTATGATGCTTAATATTTTTTCCCACTATTTTCCCTATTGACTTTATATTCATCCACAATTAGTTCTCTAGAAATCTTTCCCTGAGGTACCAGGTTGACCTAAGAATCTCCTCTGAGCTTCCCTGTGAGCAGTCCTGCCTTAGCATTCATTCATTCATTCATTCATTCATTCATTCATTCAACAAACATTCATTGAGTGGGGTAGGCATGAAAATGGCCCCCTAAACATATGCATGTCCTAATCCCTGGAACCTGGGAATATAATAGGTTACATGGCTATTATGGGCTGAATTGTGTCCCCCTACAAATTCATGTGTTGAAGTCCTGAACCCCAATGTGACTATATTTAGAGGTAGGGTCTTTGAGGAAGTAATTTAGGTTAAATGAGGTTATAATGGTAGGGCCCTAATCCAATAGGCCTGGTGTCCTTATGGAGAGGATACCAGCAGTGTGTGTGCGTACAGAGGGAAGGTCACGTGAAGACATAGGGAGAAGGCGGATGTCTAGAAGCTAGAAACAGAGGTCTCACCAGAAACGAACTCTGCTGCTACCTTGATCTTGGACTTTCAGCCTCTGGAACTTTGAGACCAAAAAAAAAATCTGTTTTTTAAGCCATCTAGTCTGTGGTGTTTTGTTGTGGCAGCCCTGGCTGACTAATACAATGGCAAAGGAATTAAGGTTGCTATTCTATTGATCTTGCAATAGGGAGATTATCCTGGATTATCTAGATGGGGCCAACATAATCATAAGGGCCTTCAAGTATGAAAGAGGGAGGCAGAAAATAAGAGATCAGACAGATGGCAGTGTAAGAACAACTGTGCTTGATGTCACTGGCTTTGAAGTTGGAAGAATGGGGTCACAAACCATGGGCTATGGGTGGTTTCTAGAAGCTGGGAAAGGCAAGGAAAACAGATTGTCCCCTGGAGCCTCAAAAAGGAACTAGCATTCTGACATTTTGATTTTAGCTTAGGGAGGTCCATTTTGGACTTTGGACCTCCAGAACTATAAGATAGTAAAATTGTGATGTTTTAAGCTGCTAAATTTTCGTAATTTCTTACAGCAGCAATTGGAAACTAATACAAGTGTCTGTTATGTGCAGGCACTGTTATGGGAAACATATTGAAATGATCTATTTAGATCATTCTTCACCAGAAGACTGTAGGCTTCAATGATAAAGTCAACACCTACAAAGTGCTAGTACTAAAGAAGCAATCCCAAAAGATTTGGGGACTTCAGCTGCATTGGTATTTCTTAAATCCATGCATCATATTGGTTTGCATGATGATTAGTTGGTTATGGTGGTTTATAATATTTTGTTTTTTTCCTTTCAGACAATATAACTGTGATCACAATCAGGCAGTCTTAGAGATGGAAGGGATTTCAAAATATCAAGTACTTTTTAAAATCCACCAAATTATTTCATGTAATAATTCTCTCTAAAAGTAACCTGCAATTCAGTATTACTTTGGAACACTTACTGTTTAATTTATTGACCATTTTATTTGCTAATGAATTATTTCTTATCTACAGCAAAATTTGCTTTATTTTCACTTCTTTCAAATGTGTAGTTAAACTAAGTTAAACTTAGTTTGGTTAAGTTAAATTTAGCTTAGTAAAACCGAGTTTAGTTTAGTTAAGCTAAGCCCTCTAGAGCAACCAAGAATCATTTGAATTCTGCTTGTATATGATAGCCTTTCAACCTGTGAAGGTAGCTATCATGAAGATTCCCATTATTACCCCCACTCTGGCATAAATTTTATTTTGTAATATAGGTAAATAATTCAAATGTCTTGACATTTTCCTCATAAGAGTTCCATTACACCCAATCTAGTCTGGACACAGTCTCTTGATTAATAATCCTTTTACAATGCAGTGCCTAGTATGAAGCACAGTTTCCAGATGTCTAAACAGCTCAATGGCAAATAGACTGTTATCTTCCTTGATCTGTATATGATGCTATGTAGCCTGCAAGACTTTTGCAGGGAGAGAAAAGCCACGTATTAATGCATACTTAGCTTATAGTCAGCTAAATCCTAATTTTTTAAATCACATGTTAAATTGGACTTTTCAATTCTCTACTTGTACATTGATTTCTTAAACCCAAGAGCACAAAACTAATTTTTCCCTTTTCAATATTATTGTATTTGTATTTTTACTTTCTTTCAGCCTAATGAACTAATTTAGAATTGTGATTCTGTCAGGTAAATTCTACTAAATTCAACATTTGTTGAGCAATTACTAAGTTCCTAGCATTGCACTAGATGCATTAGATCATTTAAGAAATTAATAGCATATGTTGCTATCCAAGTGATTATGAATTTGATACATAGGATGGGATTAAGACTAAAGTCCTTGCTACAAAATGTCAGCGATTCATTAATCGACATGCTCTGGGTGTTGCCAGATTTGAATCATGCTAACCACACAACCTTATCTAGTCCCCATTTCTTCACCTTCTTCCTTATACTGAAACTTTGCCAAATACCTTTTTGAAATCCGGATGCACTATATTGCTTTTATTTAACATATGATGTCACATGTCTTAACAAGGAAATGTGTTTAGATTTGGTACCTGGATGCCTCCTAACACTTAGCCTGGGCAACATATACTAGATCAGATGCATCCTCTCTCCTTCCCTTTCTCCTGCTTCCTTAGATAGGTTTCCAACAAATAGAATAAAAGCAAGTAAGGTCTGAAAATGAAACCTAATTTGAAAGGAAAGTTCACGTTTCCTTTCAAAGAAGAAAGAATTTGAGGCTGGATAGACAGATACAGAAATAACATGATTGATAGAACAGGATATCTAAGGGATTTCTGAGAAAGGTAAATGAAGAAGTAGCATTGCTAGCTTTAGTTTGTAATTTTCCAAGCAATCCTGAAGGGTTTAGCCAGACAGCTCAGCAGAGGGCAGCGCAGTGTGCTGGGCCTTGTATGGAGTCCTCTCCCTGCCTGACTCAGACAGGCAGGAAAGTGAGAGCAGCTTTGAGGAATGTGCTGAACTGTGCAAGAGGTTGGTTTCCCAATTTCAGGAAAGTTAAATTAAAATTTCCTCAGTGTATGCGATATTCTTATTCCTAAGCCTTTTGGTTTAAAAAATTGGCTTGAGCAATGTTCTGACAAACAAGGGGTGTAGAGAGACCTTAATGACATTACCAGGCGGTTGAAATGTAAGTGCATTCTCCAGCTCTTAAAAGCAAGTCTTACTTACTACACTCTGATATGGGCCCACCTTGCTTTGGCTGGGAAACTGCACTAGAAGGTGGACTCTTCTCTCTGCCTTCCATCCTCCTACTACTCAGTTCTTTCTTCCAGGAGCCAGAGTGGTTTTTCTAAAGCGAAAGTTTGCTCCTGTTGACAATGCTTTGATGACTCCCATTTCCTTTACGGTAAGAGCTAACCTTCTTATGGTAGTATTCAAGGCCTTAGATGTGGCTCTCACTCCCCTTACTTAATCTTCCTCTACCTCAGTCCTCCAGAACTACTGACATTTCTTGATTCCACCAAATTCTGTCTTGCCAGCTTTACCTACTGCCCTCTATGCTTGGGATGCCCTCCCTCTACCTCCCTCTCATCTTAAAGTCATTATTCACTTCTCCCAGAAGACTTCCCTAACTTCTCTCCTTCCCCCGCCCCCCATTGTGGGGATAGTGGCCACACACGGTATTATTATGTAATAATGATTGCAGAAGATAAAGGAAGCACCTGTTTAAATGCCTAGGGGATTGCACAGGATTCATAAAATGTCTATCCATCTTAATGCTAATGAGAAGCTCATTTGATACCCACAGTTAATTGGCTGGATCAGAGTGGTTGGTAGTTTATGATTGTGGAGGGCAAGTGATTCCACAGGCACCCTTCCCCATGAGCTCCGTGCTTCCCTCTATAAGCCTTACAAATAGAACTGGGAGCTTGATCTTCCCACATCCATCTTCTCCAGCCCCTGTCCCACCATTCAAAACCCTGCTTAAATGTGCATTTGCCACAAAGCTTTCCATGGTCCTTTTAGCTGGAATTAATTCTTTAATAATGTTTACCTTAGCTTATCCATATTTTTTAGCTAGGGAAACTGGGCAAATTTTTGTTTCCTCTAATGCATTTATGAAAAAGAGGACTCTTTAAGGAAAGGGTCATTTTGGCACTTTGCTTTTAACCCAGACTATATTCTATTAACAAAAATATCATTCATTTTCATTCAGAAACCCTATCCTTTTCTATAAAATAGTTTGTTTTGGATGTCACAACCTCCACTGGCTATTGGTTAGAGTTGCCATCTATAAGTACGGTGCCCACAGACTAACCTCCTTTTTTTAAAAAAACAACCTCTGCTTATTTGTCTCTACTACCATTCCAGCCACACACAAATACTTGGCCTACCTTTAATTCCATGCCTTTCTTAAGCAGTTTTCTTTCTTTAAATCCTCTTCCTTCCACCCCCCTCTGTCAAATTCCTACCTAGCTTCAAGGTTTATCTTAAATACTATATTCCATGAAGCCCTCCCGGTTTATTGATCTGAATGTGAGCTCCCTCTTTTGACCGCCCCTTTCCTCTACCAATGTTATTTGTTTATACTGCTCCAGGGCAATGTCTTTTTCTGTTACTGGTTTTTATGATTTCTGTATGCTTTTCCCTTCCAACTACACTGCGATTTTCTTCAAAGCAGGGTCTCATCTTATTTCCTCTATCAACTATGGCTCCTAAAACAGAGCCTGGTGCACAGTAGTTGATCAATAAATATTTGTTGAATGAATTAGAAAAAAAGGTAGGTGCTCAATAAACATCTGTTGAATTGAATGAATCACAGAAATTTCCAGCCATGACCTATTTTTTGAGACTTCACTGGACCCCATGAAAGCTGTTTCTTGAGATTTTTCTCCTCATGATAGTATCTGCTAAAACAGTCTGTCCTCCACAAGGAGGAAGAATGAAAATAACTTTGAGAGGGCAGGCAGAGCATTAGGCCAGGAAGATAGTATCTCTCTCCAGCATCCTCTTCCAGATCACTCCCGAGGCAATAGGCAGGCCAGTCTACATTGACTTGGGAGAGTTGTCATTTCCATATATCTCTTATTGAGAGGAAATAGTCCTTTCCTTTTAACCCTCCCAACCAGGGCAGGGCCCTTGCATAATAATCTATCCTTAGACTTCTAGGAAAGGGTGTTGTTCAGAAAAACTTCCACTTGGTTTGGTTTGGCCATAAGAACTCGCAAACTGATATTACAAGAGGAAGAGTGAGGAGAATGATTGTATGAGCAAGAGGAAATAATTAGGACTTTTGCCAGCAATATCATAGTATACTAGATCTTTATAGAGAAAGAGGATCGCATATTTATCTCATTGGAACAAAACTCTTCTTTGACCCAGGACCAGAATGGCAGCTCTAACAGAATGAACACTTAGCCAGAATTGCAAACTAAGTTAAAGAGGAGTCTAGTAGTACTTTCCACTTTCTCTTTATTCTTTCACTTCACTAAGTTACCATATAGAAACATACATCCTATATATTAAAGCCGCAAAGGCAACATTTCTGGTGCTGTCCCCTTTTTTCAGCTGTGAGGGTTACACACAAGTGTTCATTTTGTGAGTCTTCATCAACCTGTACACTTAGAATTTATGCACTTTTCTGTATGTGTGTTATATTTCAATAATGAAATTTATTAGAAAAACAAATTCAATGGAGGGCTAGGCAGCAGAAAAGAAAAATGAAAAGAGCTAAATAGTGAGCTGAAAAATGGAGCAAGTATCCTTACAGAACAGAGCACAAGGAATAAATAGATGAAAAGTGAGCAAGAGAAGTTAAGAGACCTGGATGAGATATTTGCAAGTTCGAAAGTCTGTTTAATGATGCATGAGTCTCCTGGGTTAGTCAGAAGGAATAAAATAGAGATAATGAAGGAAATCCTCAAGTAAATGACAAAAGAAATAGCACCTGAAAAAAAGGAACATGATCTTAGATTGAAAGGGAATACTGTGTGCCAAACAGGATGAAACAACTTCACATATTTGCACAAAATTATGACATTTTGGCACATTAAAGATTTAAAAAATGCAAAAACTATTCTAGAGAATCAAAACAGATAACTCACAGATTTCTCACCTGCAATCCTAAATGAGAGAAGACAATGAAGCAAAATCTTCAGAGTATTGAAGGGAAAAGAACTTTTGAGTCTAGAATTAAGATTTAGCCACAGTTGGTGAGAGTTTCAAGCATTCAAGGTATAGAGCACACTCAATAGCCTACTCTAAAGAGCTTTCTCTCTTGCAGGTAGAGCCCTGTTTTTCTTAAGTGTTCATTCTTCCTCCATGTGATTCAGGGGTGAAGCAAGACAAACTCTATCATACATCCTAGGAACTCTTTCCCCCTTCCCACAGGTAACTTAGCAATAAGTCGGTTCAGTGGGGAGACCTATGAAGTCTCTTGCTGAGACCAGAGCTGGAAAGAAAACTGCAGGTAGCTGCTGTCCCACTTTCACATATTCTCGCCCACAAGGCCACTGCCCTGACTGAAAACAGGAGTTTTCAGTCACAAGACTGGTTAAGTATCTCTGCTGGCCTAGCTTCTTCATGCATGCTAAAGAAGCACAGGCACAAGCTCTCTGCCCTGGGGCACGACCCGTGGTGTACCCTGCTTTGCCTGGTTCAAAAACAACTCTCTATGGGGACAAACTACATTCTTGGAAGACCTTTTTGTAAATGTTGTCCAACAAACCAAGTGTTATCCATATCACAAGTTGATAGTGGTGTTTGCCCTCACCTTCTGGCCCCCCAAAAGGATAGATCTTAATTAGTTTGTGCCAATCATAGTAATCCCATTCCCCTTGACAGTCATTGCTGTACAAAGGGCTGGGTCACTCAGTCCTGTCCAATTTGATGTGAGGAGAAGTGTGCTGGGGGACTATATGAAAGTTCTCCTTTCCTTTCAAGAGATCGAGAGGGGAAGAGGCAGAGTACTCTTCCCTTGAACATTGTCACATTTTTCTGTGATATTGGGATTGTGGTGACCATTGTCAAGAAGGAAGTTAATCAGAGCAGATAAGAAAGGTGGAAGATGGCAGCGTGAGATGAGAAGAACGGTTCCTTCACATGATATCTTTGTGTGCAGCTGCCCTATCTCAGGACGTGTTGGTGAGATAATTGAATTCCTTTATTTTTAAAACTATCTGAGTAGGGATTTGTGTTACTTGTAGCCAAAAGTTTCTTAACTGAAACATACAGAACTCAAGAAATTTAACATCCATAGATCCTCTCAGAGATTATTCTAGAAAGAAGCAACTCTAGAGAGAAGCAAGAGGTTCAATAACAATGATAAGCAAGGAAATGAGTGAAACGTAATGCCAAGCATAAATAAGAAGGAATGCAAAACAAATATCTGTGAGCATTTAACTGTAATATCCCACAGAATTAAACAGGTGCTAAACAGGTTTTAGATGATCTGCTATGAGAGAAACAGCAGAATTCTTTGGAAGTTTAAAGAAAGCTTTACAGAGGAGGCAGCATGTAGGTGAGGCCTTGAAGACAGGGTAGGATTTTAGGGCAGGAGGGGGCTGAAGAGCGGTCTGTGTTCAGGGGCAGGGGAGACCCATGGGAAGCTGGAGCCTCAGCAAGTGCCGAACCTACAGCAATTACTATCCCGAAAAGTCCCAAGTCCAAAGTGCACTCCTGCCTACAATATGCTTCAGAAATAAAACGGCAAATATTAGCACACCTTTGCTACCAAAAGGCAGGGCAAACATGTTTTTTAGTGTGGCAATCTGGTTTCTGTGTGTCCAGAAAAAATAAGAATGGTGGAAGGGGTCAAAGGAAGGGCACCTTAAACCATCTGAAGGGCAGAAGCACTTCTGGGGATATGATGATAGACTAGGAAATGAGGGGTTTTCTGACCATACTGAGCAAGAAAAGCAAGAAGGCTTTTTGAGAGACTTGCAAAATCTCAAAGGAGAGTGGAAAGGGTAAATATGAAATAGTTCACCAAAGAGGTTTTTATTTTAATGGGGTTAGTGAACTAATCCCTAAAAAGCCTACTGAATTAAAGTAAGAAAATAAAGACCAAATCAAATAAGCAAACCAAAATCTGTGTTCTTTCCCTTCTTCTGATATTTATTAGTTATGTAACTTTGGCAAATCAATCTCCCCATCTCAGTGACCTCAGTGATAAGATGTCACCTTCCCGATCTACTGTATAGGATTATCTTGGGATCTGAGCAGACAGTGTAAGTGATCAGGGATGGAGAAAAATTTTAAAGTCTATGAGGCATAGAAGGAATCTGCTCTGTTAGAACATATTTTTGAAATGTGGCAAGATTGGCAACTCAGGGGAGATGACCTGGAACACTAAAATGTTGGAGAGTGGAAAGCTCGGTTTCCAGGGAGATTGTGGCACAGAACGCAGGAAGCCACCAAGTTTAGTTCAGGCAAACTTCGAGAACATTGTAGGCAAGGAACCAAGTTGGAGGTGGGATTGGAGACACATATAGAAAGGAATTATTAGATTTTCGAATCGTGTGGGAGCTATGCCAAGACTTGCAGCTTTGGTCTGGAGGCTGCAATTAAGGGTGAGCTTAGAAGGGAAAAATGAAACGGAGGAAAGAACCTGAACCTTTTTTGAAGCTGTAATGACATAATTTGCATGTTCAACCCCAGAGGTTCCACTACACAGCAGGAAAATAGTTTATGTACTTTCCTATCTTTATGAAGCTTGGCAAAGGTGGTAGCAGATGGAGTGTCTGAAGAAAAAGGCAGAGGATAAGATCTCAGGCCCATGGCATGGGCAAGGACATGAGAAAATCACTCAAGAAACTGCAACCATATCAGGAGCCTCCCTGCCTAATTTGTCCCTGGAGCCTTTCTCTCTCCAGATCCCAGTCCGGAAATTAGGTGTGTAAACATACTTGGGAATTGTTAGAGGCACTTAGCATCATCAGCTGGCTTCCCACCTCTAAAAGACTAGACCAGTTATACTTCCACCTCTGGGTCATTTCAAAAATTTGGGAGTTTGTTTTTTGATTGTCACACTGATTGGGGACCATCATTAACATTTACTGGGCAAATGTTAGGGATATCAACATGATGCAAGACAGTCCTGGCACAAGGCTGTATAGAAAAGAATATGTCCTTTGGGACAGTCCTGCACAATGCAAATTGTTCTGTACATGACTTTTGAATGTCCAACTAGACAGTCATTAATTTGGACAAACTTATGTATTCTTTCAACTAAAAATCTAATTCAATTTTATTTATAAGCACAATGTATTTATTACACAGTTTTAACACACCCTAAATTTTCTGGGAATAAAACCTTATGCCCTGCTCAGAACTTTTTTTTAAAACGTTGTTCATTTTTGGAAATCTGTGGAACTGTTGGAAAATTGCAACATTGCTCAAGGGATTTAGTTGTCTATATAACACATTTGTCTTGGTTTGTATTTATAGCTGTTGAAGTCAAAGGTGGTTCTCTATCTAAATGCCAGCTTCTGACTACTTCATCATGTCTTTCAATGTAGTTATTCCCAAGCAAATTGGGATACACAGTTTTGGAATATATATATATAATTTTATTAAAAATCATCTTCCCTTTATTTCTAATTTATATCATGCTTTAAGGCATTATCTTGACTTTTAAAAAATAGGTGTATATAGGTTATATTGCCTATGATTTTCATTTAGGATTTTAAAAGGGACTTAACAAAATATTTGTTAAAATGTGTCATCAAACCCAATGGGGTTGTGAAACACTAGGCTAAAAGGTAATAAAAAAGAGAAAAGTCGTGAATGTGGGTTGTGTTAAATGTTCATTGCCTACACATTGTATCTCTCCCCAGTTTAACTGAAGGAAAATTACAATAAGTATTCAGATCAAGGAGGGCCAAAAAAAAAAAAATGCTTTTGGGGTTGACCATAAGTGCCTCAACGTAAGATTTCCAGCCCTTTGGTTTTAAGACTGGAATTTGTCAGTTCACAATACCAGACAATCTGAAAGAAAAATAAAAACAAAACCCAGAATCTCTTTGGGCTTCTCAGGCAACAGGGAAAAACTTCCAAGTGCTCAGGAGACTGTGAGTGAAGCAGAGCCAAGTAAGGTCAGAGACGTCTGCTTTCCTCCGTGGAGAGTTAAACTCCAGAGCATACGCGCTGCACAAAAGAAGGAAAGAGGTCAAAATTCTGATTGCTTATGGTAGAAGTTTGCCCTTTTTAGGAGATGAAATTTTGATACACTCTACAACATGGATGAACCTTAAAAGCATTACATTTGGTGAAATTAATCAGACAAAAATCCGACAGAACAAATATTGTATGATTCCAACTTAATATGAGATACCCAGAATGGGCAAATTCATATAGAGAGAAAGTAGAATAGAGGTTACCAGGGGCTGGGGGGAAAGACGAAATAGGGAGTTATCAATGAGTACAGATTTTTATTGGAGATAAAAGTTTTAGATATAGATAGTGGTGATGGTCACACAAAATTGTTAATGTATTTAATGCCACTGAATTGTGTACTTACAAATGGCTAAAATGATGAACGCTATGGTATATGTATTTTTTACCACAATACAAAATTAAATTAAAAAATAAAGTTTGCTTTTTTTTTTTTAAGTTCAACCTCCAAATACAGTTCTATACTTAGAGTCTGTAGATTTTTAAAACTTTATACCTTCCTACTCACATTCTTTCTAACTCTGTATATTGAGCCATAAACACCATTTTATTAGGGGAGGAAAAATAGAACAAGAAAGTCTTGTGAAGGAAACTTTCACATCGTTGTTTACTCTCAGATCTTCAAATGCCGCTTTTAAAATAAAGCAGAAAAGACGACTGGTTGACATATATGGAAGATTTATCATGCCCCAAATAAATTTTAATGAATCCAAAAGGCCTTAAACTCTTTTTCTTGGGCTGTCTCGCCTGCTACTCCCTTTGAAAGCAGTTTAATTTCTGTGAGCAGTTGGAGGCTGGGGCCTGAGCTTGCTAACACAATCATACACATGACCGTTTCCTTTTGGCAGGAAAAAAGTCATAAAAAAATAAGGTAATCTGCTCCAATATCTAATTTGGGGGTTTGGTTTGGTTTTCTAGCTAATTTTTTTTCTACTAAAACAGTTTTCTAAAAATTATTTTTCCAGATACTTCTCCTTACGATTTTCATCCTAAGAGCAGATTTCCACCCTGTGGACAGAAACTCAAGAAGACACAGGCCTACACAAGGCCTGTCACCTCTTCTACCAGATTTGGAGGGTGGAGGTCTAGGCTGATTTACCCTCCTCACTTTCTCCTCCTGGGGCCTCAGTCTCTCTAAACCCATCAGTGACTGAAGTCAGCCTTCCTTGGGCTATGTTATATTTTTAAGTCTCTTATTTTCTGGTTGAGAGACTACTTTGAATAAGATATCTACCTTCCTAGTTTTGTTACCCTGGGAGGGAAAAATGTATACCCGTGTAACATTAGCCAGAGATCTATCACCGCTCTTTGTTCTACCGGTCAAGTTGTCGGGTGGACCATTAAATATACACGGATGGGCAGACAGGCTGATGCCCAGTACTGCACAGAGTTGCCGACCTGGGCGTTTCCATCAGAGGTCAGAGGCCAACCAAAGTGGTATCAGCCTCTCAATCACCTGGGTAGAGCAATAGAAACTTCAATAAAATCTGCCTTCTTGAGGACATCAAAGTTGTGTGTGTTTTTTTTTAATTTTATGGGTAAGGCAAATAATAGAGTCTTTGTGTTTTATCAGAAAAGTTAATGAAGTTTACTTCTTTAGAACTTGGAGTGAATAGTAAACAAAATTATGTTGTCACTCTCCCTGGAGCACATCGAGTGCTGTCACATTAAGCAAACTTATTTCTTCTCATGGGAATACAGCGCTTGATAGCTCGTGCAGAAAGAGCCGAAGAACAGAATAATAGGATATGTTTGGAGCCTTGTGTGATGGGAAAGATAAGCAGAATCAGCTTTTTAAGTATTGGTGATTTTCAGACCTTTAGGGAAACTGATTTGGGGCCACCCTGTATGTCTGTGGGAACTTCATTTCCAAAATGTAGTGGGAACCTGGGTCCCTCAAGTCTCTCGCCAAGCAGAGGATAGGTGGCTGGGCACGGAGACAGGGGTGGCCCTTCCCCGGGGGGGCAGCACTAAATTTTGAGGCGACTTTGGGCAATGTCACCTGACCACAGCATGCTTCGCGTGAACTAAGCAGGTTTAACAAATGCACAGGGAGGAGAAAGAGGAGTCTGGAGGGCACCATGACAACACACCCCTCTGGTTCCCTGATCCCATTTCTCTGCTGCTCTGGCTTCTGCTGACAGCTTCTGAGAGTGAAGTCCTCGCAGAGCATGACTAATGGCCAGAACAAGACGAGGGCGCGCAGTGGGCCAGTCACAAACCCCAACCCAGAGTTTGGAACATTGTCCCCCTATGGCCACAGGTCTTTGAAAGTAAACAATTTTGTTCACTTTGAGAAAGAAATATTTATGATCAAACATGACAGCTATACAACACTGGGAGAAACTACTTTATGGGCTGCGGGAATCAGAGAGAGAGTTTACCCAGAGGCTGGTCCCATTGCTCAGCGTTGAAAGGCTTTCTCCCCCCTGTGGTCTTTGGCAGGAGACGGTACTCACTGGCAGGAGAATTGGTTGCATTGCTTTTCCCTTGTCCCTAGTAAAGTTGCTCTGGACTCTGGCTGGTGCCCCGTTGGATCGTCACCACTGACTACATTTCAAGTGGCATGTGGGGTGTAGCTGGCGGGAGAACTGGGTTCTCTTGTGGTCAAGGAGCATTCAAAAGAGCAGGAGAAGGAATAGCCACGTCAAGGCCTGGCTTGTCCGTGGGACCTGCCTTTGCCAGAAACCACGGGACGCCCGACCCCAGTACAAGAAAGGCCACATGGAGAAGCTGGCAAAGGAACCGGCCATCGGCAGAGCAAAGGAAGCAGCCTCTGCGGGTTTTCGAAGTGGCCACACTGCCAGTGTTACACAATGTGATACAATGGAAAAAAAAAAAGTTGTCTTTCTTGCTCTTCCAAATTAAGACAGCATTTCCTTGAAAAATTAATAAAAACTAAGTTTTTAGAGTGAAAAATAATCTGGAGCGATCTGCCCATTAGCTGATGAAATAAATGGAATATGAATGCTTGAAAGGGAAGTGAGTAAATTGCAGTTTCCCTCAGCTCCCTCCGAATGCTGAGACAGACAAGCTTGTTTCATCCTGGTCAGGAGCATGTGGTTTAATGGTTAGAGGACAGGCGAGGGAGTCAGAAAGTCTGGGTTGCATTCCCAGCTTTGCCACTGACTCACTGGGTGACCTTGACCAATGGTTGCACCCTCTGTGTCCCCATCCAGAAAATGGGGATTTAATGACAGCCCCCAGAAAAGAATGTTTGAGCCGTTTCTAGGTACATGAGGTTAGAGATTTTGAGGTCCCAGGCAATCGAAGGTGGCAAGAATTCCAAATTTAATTCTCTTGCACAGAGAAGCATGGTTGAGAGCTTTTAGAAACAATTGGGGTTGAGAACACGATAAATCCCCATAACTGTCACAGGTAGCCTTTGATATACGGCTTTAAAAACTTTCAAATCTCCAAAACCACCTTGTCACCTTCCAAAGTTTCGTGTTATTGGACCCTGTGAATTTATTTGAAAACAATTTAAAATTAAATTCCATGGCCCTGAGTCATCTCCTGCCAGCCACTAAATACTAAGATGAAAATCTCTTGTGACATGTAACACAATGGCTGTTCAGAGGTCTTGCATTAGATATTTTAAAGAGTTTTATATTTTGGTTTGCTGCTTTCCATAAGCTTCCATAATAATTTGAAACACTATTAATTACTTTTCAGCCAGAAACCGAATACCTCAGATTTGGGACAAGAGCATTCCTCCTACATTGGGTCTGATGTTTTGCTTATCCGGTAGATACTGTTTCTTTCGAGGAGCCTAGATGGTTCAGTGAAAACAGTAGCTAACAGAACAGTGTTAGGAAACCTGCATCTCCATTCTGGTGAGTAAGTAACTTACTCCCTCTAGGCATCAGCTTCCCTATTTGTAAAACGAGAGTGAGTCTCACAACTGGTTGTTGTTGCCATAGGACCCTTCTTTCAAAAGATGCTTTATGCATCGTTCCAGGATTAAAAAGGCGGAGGAAAGGGACCTCAGTCCCTCTTTCCTCTGCTGACAAGCGCTGGTCAGTAACTTTGTGAAACCCAGCATGAATACCACTGGCTAGAGTCCCTCAAGTCGTTTTGTATGTGAGAGTCTGTGGGTGAGAAGAGGGAGGAGAAATTGGGTATGTTTACAGCCAAGCAACACGGGTTAGTGACGACTGCTGGATCCAGAGATGCCTATTTCTGGTTTAGGTCCAGTCATTAAAAATAGAAGGTCTTAAAAGGTTGGATGAAAGCCACTTTGTAGTACTTCTTTTAATGTGCCCTTGGCCTGTACCCACATAGAGTTCATATAGTTACTCTCAGTTAACTATAACACCCCGTTCTTTAGTCACTCCTGATAAATAAAATGTACTATATTTGTGCACAGAATTTTTTCCTCGCATGAGTGGTTTCCTTTACGGGAAACAAAACCCTGATAAAATATTTTCTGTTGTTAAGAGATACTTTTTCCCCCCAAAGTGAAACTATGTTTAAGGAACTGTGAAAGGTAATCATGCTTATTAGAAAAATTATATAACATATAAAGCAGAAGAATAAATTCACCTGTGATCCCAGGTACCCTGTTGCTTACCTAAGTACTACTGCTGCTAACATTTTCACATACTTCTCTGAAGGCTTTTTCTATGCATAATCTCTCATACATCACATAAAACACTGTTCGAAAAAAAATGAAAAATGGCTTCATACATTTGTTTATGCAACTACAGATATCCTGAATACATATATATCCTGAAAAAAATATACACACATATTTCACTGTCCACAGAAATAGATTTCTTCATTTTCAGTGGTTATAGAATTTTCCAGTTCATCAGTTTGGTCATTGATGGAATTCCAGTTTTCCTAATATTCATTTTTATGAACAGTAATGAGATGAACATCTTTGTACATATATTTTAGTGTATGTATTCAATTATTTCAATTGAATATATTTCTTAAAGTAGAACTCGGTCAAACTGTACACACATACACAGTTGTAATACTGGCCATCAGAAAGGTTGGTATAATCCATATTAGTAAAATGTGCCATCTGGCATGGAAATACTGAAAGGTTCTTGGATTCTACTAGAAAACTGCTTTTTTATTGATTTTAAAATGCTTGTTTTTGTTGGTAAAAGACCAAACTGAATGCTCTGAAAGGAGTAATAATTGACTAAAAATCATTTAAGAAAAATGTCTAGACAACCCCTTGACTGGATTCTTAGCTGGGATTAGGGAGTTTGTAAGGCTCATGATTATTTTGAAACTCAAGGAATACAGATTCCTTACCCTTGCTCACTGTGAATGATGCCCCCTCTCTCTTCTTTCATTTTAAAATATTCACATGACCCACATTTTAAAACGATGGTTAGATGCAGACAAAAGTAGGGTAAAATTGATGGATAGCAGTAAAATGTTTAACTGGGAAGCAATTATACCACAATCTATCCCTCTCTTAAGTAACGGTAGGCTCAAGAATGACTTGCTTCTGAAGGATGAAATTAAACTGAGACCATCACTTTGGTTGCACTGAACCAGTTAAAGAAGAAGTACTATTATTTTTGTGCTCTGAATTGATCTCCCGCACTGCACGATGCTGGCCTGTCACTCACGGTGACAACATAGACAAGAGATTCACTTTGATCCCTAGAAAGTTAAAGTTGCAGACAGGAATCAGTGTGAATGAGAGTTCCTTCCCATGTCCAAACTCTAGGGCACAGAAACTGCAGGACAGGAGGAAAATGTATCCTACGAAAAATGGGGGAGCTACTTTCAGCAGCAACTGGTCTTTTGTGTAATAAACACTGTTCAAGATATGTGGGTGACTGGATAATCTTATTTCTAGGAACACTGCTATCATTATTTCAAAATTTGCCGTCTTTTTCGGAAATTAGAAATATAAACCAAGTGCTTCTGGGTTAGTTTGAAACTTATGATTCTTATGAGAGAAGTTAGCAAAAGGGTTAATTAACAGCTGCCTATAAATATTCAAGTCACCCATCATTCTCTCCTGAATAAACAGAAAGGACAACAGATCAAGCCTGAGAAAGTCTCTATTACTATAATTTGCCATACCTCTGAGTTGCGATTAACACACTTAATGAATATTTGAAGAGACTATGGCTTGTTTGAACCAACCCACCGATCTGGAATTGCTTATAATGGATAAGAAATATTTATAAATGGAATTAGACATGAGCTTCAAGAATACAAGTGCTATTACAAAGAAAACTCTGATTTATTTTTGCTCTCCACCTCTGTTCTACCCCCTCTCACTCCCCTTCCACCGTCTCCCCCCCACCAGAATATAGGTTTAAGTTTAATCCAGAGCTTTAAATTAGATGTTAGAAAATTTTTTTGGTGACACGTATATTTTAACTAGTGCAATGGGAGTATAAAAAAATCAATTTTCCTAGAACATTTTTATTTATCAGTAGTAGTAGTAGTAAAGCGATAGAAGTTTATTAAGTGAAGATACAGAAAAAGTTCTCAAGAGTGAGGGGGTCCCGACAGGGTTGCCAACAAGGGCCTTTAGGGTTGGTCTTTTATAGAAAGCTAACCAGGGAACTTTAATACTTTAACATCTCTATTGATAACACCTTCAATGGTTTACTTCATTCTTAGGGTCTGGTTATTCTTTGTTGGTTACAGGTGATTATCATAAAGACACCCACCCCACATGACCCACCACGCATGCCTAGGGCAGGGTGGTCCTCCACTCTGCACACCTTCCCTAGAACATTTTTAATAATAAGTTTGGTTGGCTGGTTGGTTTGGCTTTTAAAGAAGATGGATGAAGGAGGGGATCCAGAAAAGTTTTTCAGTCCCTTGAATCTGTGCCATACTTTGGGCTTTGCCTCATCTCAGTGTTAGAAAGCCCTGGGCAATTATCCTCTGTCATCCTACAAATAATCTCTATTGAGGAGAAAGTTTGTTCTAATGATGTGTAGATATGGCTCCTGTATTTATTTGCCTTTATTTCTCCAACATCTACAAAGAGGTATTCCACCTCAATATTAGCATTATTTATTTTCTCTTTCTGATGATATCATTGTAGCCTACTTGATTTTTAAAGACTTGGTTATACAATTTTTACACACATTCATTAATAATGAAAAATTCTAAAAAGATATATTCATACCAAATAATTCTGCCTAAGGAAATTTGAGCTTTCTTTGTGTTCTAACTGTTGGCCAGAGCTGGATTTTCATGAATTAAAAAGGTAGCCATTGACTATAACTGATTGGTTGAGGGACATAGATCTAACACACCAGCCCCTTTGTCCTCTGTGTTTATCTGTCAAATTGCCTGAAGAACTTAACATTAGGATCATACTTGAATAGCCTTCTTAAGAACCCAAGAGTTTGAATTTAGATGGGAGAAAAACACTACCTGGTTAATATCGCAACCTGGTGAATTTATATGGTTACCCCCAATATCCCACTTAACAGAGAACAAGACTCAGGACAAGAATTGAAAAGAAGTTGATACGGAAAGTGTGGAAACAGTGGTTCCTGCCCAGGCCCAGTCTTGGATGCCCACAGACTGGCTCAAGGATGCTGGGTCTTACTCGTCCCTACTGCCTAGCACAGGATCTGGTGCTGAATGAATGAATAAAGGAATGAATGTGTGGGTGTCAAGGTGAGAGGGTGTTTAATAAGTGTTGATGGTGGAGGCAGCCTCATAAAAATTACAGTAGATGGATGGGGGTGGTGTGCATGTATAGGGAATAACCGTTAAATTTTTTTAAGGGTGACTCTCAAACCTCGAATTTGTTTGGGGAACAGTGCCACTTAGCAGTGGCCTCTCCTGGGATCTGCTGATTGTAGAAATGTCTGGTTCCTCTTTCATGGCTTTTCTTTCTGTACACTAGCCCACAGGGTCATCCATATTTTCCTGGGTCCACTACACAGAACACCACCAATAAACTCAGTCCTCTGTCCAGTAGACGGTGCTGTTGTTCTCCGACCTTGCTGATGGGGCATCAATCTTCCTTAGAGTGGTTCATCTCAGGTTTTCATAAAAATGTTCTCAGATATTAGGGCAAGTTTTTTTGTTTTTTGGGGTTTTTTTTGTTTGTTTGTTTTGTTTTTCCCCCAAGCTAGAGAGAAAAATATCTTTACATTCGGCACCCCTCTCATCTTTTCAAGCAACATATGGGAGGTGAGGTGGGGAAGACTTACAAGATATTCACATTTTTTCACCACAATCCCAAACCTCTCTAGGGTGGGGTCCTGACACCTTTAGCTGAATTAAGCAACTGGGGGGTGATGAGGAGGTAATGGTGGTTAAGTAACTTCCAATCATCAACCACCATCCTGTTTCAGCTGAGGGCCCCAAGTAACACACTTGGTGGGAGGCCTGGGCTGAGCAGGATGGGTCTTCCACCCAGGGAGCCAGAGAGCACACAGGGCCATTGTCAAGTAAGGTGCAGGGGCTGCTGCAGAAGGCTACAGCAGCAGCTGTCCCCAAATGCCCACTGCCAGGGAGTCCACAGAGCAGCACTGGCTGTGACCTCAAAGGGATGGAGGAAGCTGCCACCCTGGCCTGGGGTCAAACTGTGTGTGGTGACAGGGAAAGGAATGTGGACTTTGGCTAAGTGAAGAGAGGAAACATGGGAACCCAGGAGACAAGCCACCTGGGTTTGTTGAAGATTTACCACTAGCCAGGGAGGTCAATGTTTCTTGTCCCTCAAGATGTGGAATACGAAGCCCCAATCTGTGAGCTGCTTTGAGAAGTCTCACTCTCTATTGGGTACCATCACGACAAATAAAATGAACTCTTTTGTGGGGGAGAGAACTGTTGGGGCCATTCCATGGAGAGTAAAAAGCACATCAAAGGAAGAAGTCATTTCACAAGCACAGATTTCTCCTTGACTTTGATTGTGGTAAAACAAATTTGCAACTAGGAATTACAGAAAACCCTCAAAGGGAGGAATTACTTCGTAAACGTTTTAATTACAGCTGTGAATGATGGAAAGCAGGTTGGATCGCGGACAGGAGTATCAGGGTTTGAATCCAGTGTCTTCCATCTTCCAGCTCTGATGGATTTGAGTAAGTTGCAAAATCTGAATTTCCATTTCATTCTTATAAAATGGGGATAAACATTCTGTCCTATCTCACTGGGTTGTTCTGAGGGCCTCATGTGGAAAACAGTCTTTCAGTTTTAAAGTTCCATAGAGGGCAAAGATTAATATTTGTTAGAGATCAGATTCTTCTCTAATTTCCAAAATGCCTTCCTGGCACTGCCCGAAATATAGAAATTTGACATACAGCAAATACAAAAGCAAACAGACAAACAAAACAAACCAACCCATGAACAAACAAAAAATCATACAGTTATTGAGCAAACCTTGTGATGAAATCATTTCACATTGTAACAAACGATGGGACATTCCCAGTCCTATATAGCTGGGACTCCAAAGCCCAGCTAGTTGCATGTTATTGTAAAGCCTGCATTCAGAAATCTTCAACATTTAGCTTTTTCATAACTTAACCCGTGGCTTCTTAGCTGATTAGCACAGATATGAACCAGAAAAGATTGCTCTATGACCTCAGAAGGTTGAACAAATAATACTCTACCCAGGTTGTAATTACACAGGAGATATAACTAAGACAAATGTGAGACCATTTGTTAATAACCCCTGAATGCTGATATGAAGCTGTTCATGTCAAATTGGTTGCTACAGAAAGTAAAATAAAAAGGAATGAAAATATTATAAACCTGTGATATGAAGTAAAACTCTAAGAAATAGAATTCAACTTCTATAGCTAATGGAAATGCTCCAGGAATAGTGGGGAAACGAGCATTGTTAAAGGTCTTCAGTCCTGCAGAAAAATCCCCAAAGTGAGCTGCCTTACATCCTTTTTATAACAAGACAGGATATAAAACAATGCAGATAGACATTAAAATATGTCCAGAATTCTTCCCCGTGCCTGTTTTTAGACTGTCTCTGTGTGGCCAAAGGGAATACAGCTTTAGAGTAAGTGGCTGGTCAAAGAAAATCACATAAGGAAACCAAGTAGTCATTCCATCTAAAAACTAAAGACAAACATTAAAACAAGGTGCTTTTGCTTGTTTCTTTGCCTGACTTTCCCTTCACTGTCCTCTCTGGCCCGTAAGAGTACTTTGGAGAGCTTGCTTATCTTCCCCACACCTCTTGGGTCTACACATGCTGGTCTCACTCTGCATAACTGAGATGGCCCCGGGACTGGGAAGGCAAGGGAATTCTGACATGAAAACTATAGGAGCTATTTAAAAACCTCTTAATCACAGAATTTAATTCGACTTCCAAATAAATGTCTGAGATCAGGGGAAGAGCTGATTAAATTTAGATTCAGCAGCATGGTGAACTATATTATGCAGCCATTTAAATAAATGGAAAATGTTTATAATATAATGTAAGGAGAGTTAGCAGAGTTCAAAATATGATTGCGCCTTATCTGAAACTTGTGTTATATAGAAGGTAAAATGTAATAAGAAAATATCTGGATTGTGCGGTCATGTGCTTGCTGATAACTTATTAATTTTAATACTATTTTGGAATTGCATGTAAAAACATTAATGTTGCTTTTTTCAATTTAAAAAATGGTTGTTCAGACTGCCATTTTGATCTCCATAAAAAAGAGGAAAAATCCAGTACCTCTTCAGTGTTCAATTTAGGGCAGATTTCTGGTTTTCTACATTCAGAAAGATCTTGCATTCAGACTGTTTAATGTTTTGCTCTGGGTGACATCCACACTTCTACTGCTGCCCTCCTAAGTGCAATGTTGCCTGAATTTAACAACCGTTTAATCTACTTCTCTATTTCTGCATAAACACTTTTCTAGACTCTTAAGAGGTACATATGTACTAAGTAGTTTAGTAATGTGCACCATGATATCTTTCCATTTCATTTAAATTTGATTTTTAAAAATTAATTTGGCATTTCTTTTTTTTTTAAGATTTTATTTATTTATTTGACAGAGAGAGACAGCCAGCAAGAGAGGAACACAAGCAGGGGGAGTGGAAGAGGAAGAAGCAGGCTCCTAGCAGAGAAGCCTGATGTGGGGCTTGATCCCAGAACTCTGGGATCATGCCCTGAGCTGAAGGCAGACGTTTAACGACTGCGCCACCCAGGTGCCACTAATTTGGCATTTCTAAAACACATGCTAGAAAGTGCTGACCCTAAAAGAAAAGAGAAACCGGAGCAATGATGAAAGAAACCTTGATAAACAAAGCTGCTCTTCTGTTCCCAAAAATCATTCGGTTTCAGATCAAGTCAACATGTAGTGAGAAACTATATAGCACAATAGGCACCACACCAGACCCATTTAATGACTTCTTGCTCACCTTTCCCCAGATTCTATGTCATAGGATTATTATCTCTATTCTACAAGTGGGCACATTGAGGCTCAGAGAAGTTCAGTCATTCACAACCATCATAGAGCTGGTAAGAGGCTAGATTTGAACTTCAATCTTCTAATTTCAGATCTAGGGCTCTTTCCATTACAGCTTGCTCTAATACATTGCATTTGACAAAGTCATCTTTTTTATATAAATTTTTTGTTTATTCTTTTAAATTTAAGTAATATCCCACAAAATACTCACATCTCAAAACAAATATGAGAATAAAAATGAGAAAGGCAAAATATTAAAAGATAGAAGGTAGAAAAAAAAAGAAGGTAGTACTAGAAAATGAAGTAGCTAAAATTTAGGTAATATAATAACAAAGGGTTCTAATAAAACTATTTGATTCTAAAATCAAAGTATGCTAGAGTGAGGGTAATATCACCCACCCCCATGGGTTGTAGATGAGTTTCTACCAACCAAGGTAAGTCTGGGCATGATCTCTTAGTTCTGCCTGTTATTGAAGGACTCTAGGCTGAGAGATTTAAAATAAGTATCCCCTGTCTAATTAGGGAAAATGGCACTGCCCAGAGGCTGAGATGAGTGCCTTCTCTCTCTCTTTTTTAAGTTTTTATTTGAATTCCAATTAGTTAATATACAGTGTAATATTGGTTTCAGGTGTACAATAGAATGATTCAACACTTCCATACAATACCCGGGGCTCATCACAACAAATACACTCCTTAATCCCCATCACTTATTTTACCCATCCCCCTTCCCCACCTCCTCTCCGGTAACCATCAGTTTGTTCTCTATAATTAAGAATCTGTTTCTTGGTTTGCCACTTTCTCCTTTTCCTTTGCTCATTTGTATTGTTTCCTTCTTTTTTTGTTTGTTTGTTTTTAATAGGCTCCATGCCCAGCATGGAGCCCAACGTGGGGCTTGAACTCAACGACCCTGAGATCAAGAACTGAGCTGAGATTAAGAGTCAGATGCTTAACCGACTAAGCCATCCATGCACTTCTCATTTGTATTGTTTTTTAAATTCCACATGTGAGTGAAATCATTTGGTATTTATCTTTCTCTGACTGACTTATTTTGCTTAGCATAATATTCTCTAGCTCCATCTGGCATTGCAAATGGCACGATTTCATTCTTTATTATGGGTGAATAATATTCACACAATAATATTGTGTCTATATACTGTATCTTCTTTATCCATTCACCAGTGGATGGACACTTGGGAGTGCCTTCTCTCTTGGTGGTGGCCTCTTGGAGCCATGGAGACTGAGCTCTTAGTTCAGAGTGGCCTAACACTCTGGATAGGCAGAAGAACAGGAGGAAGACTCAAGGAACCAAACCAGTCTAACAAAAACAGGAGCTCAAATATCAGTAGGATTAATTTTCTTAAAGAGATGCAGTTCATATTGGTGGAGAAAAAACAACAAACAAAATACCTCAGAGGACCAGTAGCTAGGACACCTGGGTTTAGTCTGGGCCTTCCACTAAGCAGTTGGGTGAGTTCAGGCAAATTACATTGCCATTTTGGGCTTCCGTTTTTCATATGTAAAATAAAGAAACTGAATTACATGATCTACTATCTCTTCCAACTCCAATCTCTCTCTTTAAGACATATTTTGCCAGGAATGGCTAATTTGCCAGAAGATCCAAAGATTTCAGGACTGGAGGAATTCTAGCACTTTTACTCACTGGGGCCTTTCAAGGCTGTGGGGGAAAAGAAAAGTACCTCTCTCTCAAATACCGATTAGCAAATTTTCTTCATCCATGATGAACCTGGTTCGACTGGATCACCAGTAACATATTTGACAGAACTGAAAATTTTATGAACTTTTCCTCAAGATGGGCTCAAGAAATGGTTAGAAGAAATACCATGGAACTCAAGAACTATAAAAAGACAACTGGTGAAAAGGGACCTTCTGTAGGTAAGACTGAAGTCAAGCAGAAGTCCTTGGAAGAAGATATAGCACTGAGTGGAAACCAGAGGAAGAGTCATTTATATATTCAACAAACTGTATACTTATCAAATTCAAGACTTCATGCTGGTTATCTCTTAACAGAGATAATATTTGATTATAAATACTGTCTTAAAGGGCTTTTAAGTTCAGAGGTGACATAAAAATATACACGAGTAATGACAATACAGAGTAGAAAACATTGTTTCATTAGAAATAGAAATAGATGTAAAAGTGCCACCATAATCACAATGATGATCAAAAACGTCTGGAAGTGGCATTTGAACCAAAAGTACAATAAGAGCTCACTGAAAGGAAGTCAGGTGAAGGAGGTGACAGACAGCCTTAACTGTAAGCTGTAGAGAGTACACTTACGAATTCTGGATCACCTTTACAGTGGAGGAGCCAATCCAGAGCAAAATCAGAATTTTGGGACCCTCTGATCTTCCCAAGTATCTCACATCCAGCCTTCCATCCTTAAGTCCTGAATTGTCTATGGGTGGAAGCAGAGCTTCAGTTTTGAGATCATCTGACTATTTTGGTCATGTGGGCACATCATGGTTTTATGAAAGAAAGTTAAATAATGTTTGCAAGGATATACTGAAGTGATTTGAAGAAAGGCTTTACTTTTTTCAGTTGTCTAATGATGAAGCCCGATGTTCAAGTTCCAGACCTCACTCATGTTAAGACTTGAATACACCATTTACTACTTTGAGCCTTAGCTTTCTTATCTATAAAATGGGGTTTTGTAGAACCTGCTCTGTCTACCCAAGTAGAGCCTTACGAGAACCAAATTAAATGAGTTCACATTTAAGTTAGTACCGTCCTCCTCCTTAGCAGCAGNAATGTGTCTTATGCATCTTAATTTCTTTAACCCCTAGCCCATAATGCATATACCAGACACTTGATTAATTATGCTCCACTGTGTTGCCTTTTAAATAAGCCACACTGGGCATTTGTTATGCCCTTGCTTATGAATGTGGATTTGACTGCCCCAGTGGCTTATTTATCCCTTTGGTCTATCATAACCAATCAAGGTGAGCTTCTCTGATGAAGTACAGTATAATCTTCCTCAGCTGTAACCATTGATGTTTCTATTATATCATGCCATTTTCCTGTGGTCACCATTCATCAACACACACACAATGTCATTTGTCATATAAAAGGATTTGCTATTCAAGAGTCTAAGGTCTGTTCTGTGTTAGCTAACAACTATCCACCATGGGACTTCTTAGAACACTGCTCANNNNCAGGAAGTCATGTTGTAAATGATTTGTTTTATTTCAGTCATGTCATCCTGTGTAGCTCTGCATTGCTTTATCTGGGCTATGGAAATAGTTTTGAGTGTGAGTGGTCAGAATCAAGCAGTGTTCTCTCACTTCATCAGATTTGGCACATTTTCTCTCTGGACAAACCCAATGGACATTTTGCAGACCTGCTAATCTCAGGAAGACTGAAGTTTTCAGAAGGCTGCTCTTCACATTGAGGGGTAAGTGGCAAGGGGAGGAAGTATTTGCTACTGTTTGGGTTGTGTTTTCTTAGCTTGGCAAAGAATTATAACTTAATGGGATTGATTAATGACTCACACACAGGAGACACAGTCCAGTAGTTTGGCTGAATGCGGCTGAGTGCCTATTTTGCTTTTCACTCTCCCATGATCTTTAACAATTGTAAAGTATCTACTTCCCCAGTTTACTCTTGGGAGTAAATTATACCAAAAAGAAATGTGCTTTGAGTAGAACTTAATGTGCTTTCTCTGAAACTCTCTGGGGAATGTCACCCTCAAGAGAATGCTATGTCTGATTTATAGAGATAGTGGGGTTGAGTATTTAAGCTCTCTTGAAATGGTTTTCTGAAATTGTATCATTTGATTTTATAAGATTTGCTTCTAGAACATTTCATTAGGGAAGTTAAACAGTCAGAATGATTTGGTGGAGAAGTCAGCACCTTAGCAAGAAAATAAGACCCAAAGTATGAGTGCCAAGAGGCTTGGCACCATTCATTCAACCTTGGCATACTCTATCGTGGTGGGTAGGTGTGTTCCTATTGACCTTTCCAAAGCCCCTCCCTAGCTAAAGTGCAAGTACTTTAGAGAAGGAACTAGATCTTATTCATATTTTGGTTCCTTATATTAATTTACACATTGATGCAGCAAACAATTGAATGTATACTAGGCAATAAGGGTAGCGATGTGAGCCAAACCTGAACTGCTACCTTCATGGAGCTTGGTTTCTAATGGTGGAGAGAATAATAATCCAGGAATAATCAAATAAATATATTCAATATATTATCAAGTTGCTATGAGTGTTATGAAAAAAATGAAGCATATTAAAGTCATAGTAACAAGGAGCACTGTTTTAGATCAGGGAGCCAGGAAAGGTTATTAAGAGGAAGTGACATTTGAGCGGGGGCCTAAATGGAGAGAGGAAGTGAGCCACGCTGATGGGTATCTAGGGAAAGTGCTTTCCAGAGGGACAGTCAGTACAAGTACAAAGCCAGTATGGGCTTGTAGTTAAGAAACTGGTCTCTGGAGTTTGGTTGGCTACATTCAAATCTTCTCTGCCACTTATATCTCTGCATGAAACAATCATGATAATAATAGTTGATGTTCAGTAAGTACTTACCATGAGTCAGTTACAATGCTAAATCTTTTATATAGGCTGTCTTGTTGAATTCTCACATCAACCCTACAAAATCAGTACTACCGTAAGTCCCACTCTACCAACAAAGGAATGAGGCATAAAGAGGTTGGTGAATAGTGGAGCCAGGATTCAATCACTGTAGTTCAACTGGAGAGCTAGCAGTTTTAACACAAAATAAAATGTGGGATGAGCATAGCCAAATGTGGGAAAATTGGGACATTTGCTCTTGTAAGTTCTCCCTCTTCTGCCAATGACCACTTTTCCTCCAACAATGCCTAGGGCTTTCTGAGGTGGTTTGGGAGAGGCATATGCATAACCACCTCTTTTTCTGGGCTTTTCCCCATAGAAATCATTCTTGGTTCCCAACCCTTGGGGAACAGCCATCTTGGTCTTAGTAAACTATCAAACTAAGCTTAGCAAAAGTGCCAGTGGGAATTGTGATCTAGTAGAAATAGCAGGACATGATTGGTAATGGCTCTGCAAATCACTAGCTGTGTGACCTAGGTCAAGCCATTGGATCTCTGAGCCTCAGTTTCTTCCTACATAAAATGAATTGATACTATTTCTAATACTTACTTCATATAATAGTAAATATTATTTCTCCTGTGCAAATCAAATAAGGTCATGCATGGTAAAGTAAAATATAAAATAAACTGGAAGCTATATTAAAAACCATCATATTGTTATAAAATGCAAATATATCCCATGATATATGATATGTTAATTTCTTGATTACTAGAATATACTACTGTGACAAACTTCTGGACCTGTTTTATATGCATGTTTCTGATGTCATACCCTCCCACTCCTTCCAGTCCTCAAATTTCATTTCTCAGAACAATGAAAATGTCACTTGGACTTTCACTAACAATTTACTTTAAAATGTTTACTTCTTTAGAAGCTAGATAAATTAGAGCAGTTTGTCCCTTTTGGAGCTGAAGCTATTTGTAATTTCAACCATGTGTATTTATTTTATTATACAGAAAAATCTCAGTTAACCATAATGCTAAGTGGAACAAGGAACTTTAGTCACTAGTTCTTGGTTAATTAAAAAGCAAAAATGCATTAGAAACCTCTTTCTCTTTTTATACTATAGAAAATATTTTTGAAATACATCAATTACTCCTTTGACTTAGGAAGTAGAGACCAGGGAAGGTAACCAAATCCGTGTGTGTATGTGTGTGTGTGTGTGTGTGTGTGTGTGTGTGTGTGTGTGTGTCAGAGAGAGAGAGAGAGACTGATTCTGCTATGGAGAACAGAACTGCCATGTTGAACATCTCTGCTCAGTGTTCAACATTGTAAATGCAGTCGTGGGCAACATAAGAGGTTGAGTTACAGATGAAATAACCTCAGACATTACCTAGAATAATGAAGACTCATTACACATTAAAAAGATGTTAACAATAAAAGCTACATAGCGGTTAACGACTCAGACTCAATGCCAGCTCACTTGGGTTAGAATCTTGGCTTGGTTACTTAGTAGCTCTGTGGCCCTGGACTTAACTTCCATGAATCTTTAATTTTTTCATCTGTAAAATGAGAATAAGAATAATAATACCTACTTCACAGAGTTATTCAAGCAAAGGCAGTGTCTGATTCATAGCCAGTACTCTATAAAGGTTAGAATTATTGCTACATTGCTGGTGATGAGCACTTACTATGTCTTTAATATATTAATCCACAACAACTCTATGAAGCAGGCACTATCATTATCCTTATTTTACAGATGAGAAAATTGAATAAGAGACAGTAAGTGACTTGCCTGAGGCCACTCAGCTAGTACCAGTGTGGCCGAGTAGCCATCCCACATCGGCCTGGCTCTTAGTCCATGGTCCTAACCACTATCCTAAACTACTTTGGTTACATATTTCCTGATTTCAATCTTTCTTATCAGTACCTTATTGTTCATTATTTACCTTTGTTCTCACGGTTAGAATAAACAATAAGTATTTATATAGAATGGGATCAATCAAAATTGAGATCTGACTGCTTGGATCCCTTTAATTGAGGTTTTTGAGTATTATTTGTTAGTGAACATGGTCATTTAAATAAATTATTTTAAAATTAATAATTCTTTTGTATAAAACCTACCAAAGTCATCACAAGACTCACCAAGGGATTTTTTTCTGTTTGGCTTTGGAATGCTTGGATTTTTTTTTTTTTTTTGTTAATGTTCTAACATAGAATGCATTCTCCCAGAGGTCCAGTGTAAACTTTCAATGGTGCCTAAAACAGTCCACACCCACCTGAGGGCATATTGACATTATTTGATATGAGTGATGGATCGCTTGACAGATGTAGCCTGTGAAGATGGGAGGATGGGGTGGAGAAAGGTATGCATGATCAAGTCTGTCTTTTCCAGTAATAGTAATGGGTCATGGCTGCGTTTTAAAGGGAAAATTACTTTTCCAACCCAAAGTATAAAACTATGACTCATGCTGGAATTGGTCCAGAATGTTGGTCAAATTATCCAGATTGACAACTAAAGCTGAAAGATCTTGAGAAGACATTGTAGAGAGCTGAAATGCAGGGACAGACATATGGGAAATCTAACTTCATTGGAAAAATGTGAGCTGGTTAGAGAAAAAGAATAAGGAAAGCAGAGTATATAACATTTTAAAAAAATCAAACAAATGCCTTTAAAATGAGTTTCCTGATCTCCTTCGATAATCCTAGGAACTCCAAACTCCCTACCCAGCAAATTTATGGGATATCCAAAGAAAACCAATCCCTCCTTATAAACAAAGTGGAAATTTCCTTCTTTTCCAAAAGGGCCCCAGTCCCAGCCATAGAGGAAGCATGGAGACGAAAACACATTTCTGCCTGAAATGACCTCCTATTTTAAGAAAAAACAACAGCCTCAAAAGAAGGAAAGGAAAAACAAAGTTCCACCCAGAAGGAAATTGTATGTAAACAACCCAAAGGGAGACCAAGACGAGAGAGGGTTGGAATACTGAAATAAGCAATAAGCAAATGGTCTCCGATGTTGTCATTAGCCTCTGACAATGTCAGAATTTGAGTTTTGAGACAACCGCTTTGTGATTGACAAAAAGGGGTTGGGGTGGGGGAGGATCTGGACAAAAGCAAGCTGGTTTAAAGGTCCCCTTCTGCAGCCATGGAAACTTTGAACTTTGAAGTTTGCCTATTTTTCAGCACTCTGCTAGCATGTAACCCAGGGGAGATCAGCAACCACAAAACGTTGGCTATAATTTTCTTCAATTTGTCACATGCCCTCTTCAAGCCCTGGTGAGATGGTTTTCTTTTGTTTTTAAGCCATGGATGATAGTAAAATAGTTCAGGCAAGATAAGAGCAAACCGGAATCTTCCCAATTCTTCTAAGCCTCGGGGCTATACCATCCTGCAGGTGTATTTTAATTTACTTTTTACTGCATGTGTATTTGGTTTGGCTCATATGGCATTAATTTGCCCCCTCTTTTTGGATCCAACATTTAAAAATAAAAATATTCCAAGTCAAAATTGGATTTCTATTTACTCTTGAAAAATCTGGTGGCATGGGTCCCAGATTCCTGTGGGCTAAAGTCTGAATCTGAGTACCTGTTGCCCTGTTCAGATGGGGCATGCACTTGACATTCCACTAGTCCACAGCCTGCCAGCATCACTCAATTCTGTCACCTGTTTCCCCACCCACGGGACTTTGTATTAGCTGATCCATATACATCTGATCCATACACATCTTTAGGAATATCCCCTGCTTAATCCAGATTGCAACAGCCTGCTAAGAAGGATTCTAAGGCTATGTCTGGGCTTGGCATAGAAGTGATGGTTTGCTGCTAATGTTCTATTTGGGCACAGAGGGAGTGGGTGGTAGCACAGATGCCAAATATTTGCCCTCTCTGATTAGTTAGATCTCTGGTTTAAGCCTGCATCTTGCCTTTAAATAGGATCCACTGCTTCTTAGTGCACCTTCTCTATAAGCGTTCTTGAAACCCAATACTATTCATTTCAACTCCAAACCTCTAAACAAACCTTCCATATAGAATCTCATTGAGTCTAGAAATCTGATTATACCCAACTTCTTTTCATGGACCCTCAACCACTTTACAAGCAGCTCCTGGTATACTTTAAATAAGTGAAAGGGAATGCATTGATAAGCTGTAGCTCTTGTTTTAAGATGACAGGTGAAGCAGTAGCCACTACTGTGGCCTCCAATTTATCTATCTATCATCTATCTATCTATCTATCTATCTATCTATCTATCTATCATCAATCATCACCTATCTATCTCCCTATCTACTGATCAATGTATCTTTCCATTTAGACTCCTCGCTGCCTGCCATAGGAATCAGACCTATAGGTATTCTCTCTTCTTCTCCAAGTGGCTTTTTACATCCTCACCATGGTTCTCTACCTGCTGTCCCTTGGCCAACCCCTACAATTAATGGAGGCCACTATATAACCAAGCCTTTCACACAAAGTGGCCTGACGGAGGTCCAGGGGTGGAAATCTCGATGAACTGCCTTTCAAAGGTCTCCAACTCTTAAATGAAACCTCTTTGGTGCTTATATGAATTCTGTTGTTGGAGTTACAAGGACCCTTAAGAAAAATGCCTGAAATCAGCTGGTCCCTGCCATCACTGAAACCCAAAGGGAGGAGCTCCACAGGCGAGGAACTGCTCCCTAGATGTCTTGAAGTTGCTTGTATTTCAAAAGAATTCAGCTTACCACCACTGTGGCTTTTAGCCTCTCTAATAAAGCAGTTTTTAAAAAGCTAAAAACGTAATCTGCCTTTTAAATCTGCTCTTCCTGCTGAGTCTAAATGGGGTTGCAGCAAAATGCCTGGCCAGCATTAGAGTTCTCTGAAGTCAATCAGCTGAAATGGGGTTGCTTGGGGGTTTGAAATATATTTGAAAACACTCCAGGGGTGGCACAAAATAACTGAACAAAGGCAAATTACATGAAAGGAAGAAGCAGGTGGAGGTTTATAAAGCTAAAGAATCACTTGTGTATTTTGGAAACATCAGAAATTGAGACAGGGTTGCTGACCTTAGAAGTTCATCTATCTGATCATAAACATATTTTTCATTTGGCATTAGGAAAAAATTGTGCTAATGAACATGGCTTCAAATACACAGACTGGAATAGCCAAGGCTGTATAAAATCCTTAAGGAAATACTCACACCGAAAGAGGAGCTGAGGCTAAAATAGGTCATAGGCAAAGATGGGCATTACTATGATGTTTTCTCAGCAGATTTGAGCAGGACAACATCATAAATTTCCTTCATCTTATTGAAAAGATGGAATTGTCCTCTGAGAATTGACTTTTGTTTTTGTTTTTGTTTTTTAAAGTAGCCTCCATGCCCAGCGTGAAGCCCCAGCATAGGGCTTGAACTCATGACCCTGAGACCAAAACCTGAGCTGAGATCAAGAGTCAGATGCTTAACTGGCTGAGCCATCCAGGCATCCCAAGAATTGACTTTCTGGTAAGACAAACTCTAGTTTGCTCTTGTAGCACATTGGGAAAAACATCAAGATAAGAATTTTCATAGCAAAAATCTATCATAGATAAACTGAAAATTTTTTAATGAAGACAAGATTAAGCACTTTATACTTTCAATAATTTCCTGAAAGATAATGCATCTATAGATCAAAGTCACTTAGAATTAAGGTGACCAATGGAGCAATAAATGTAAATTGTTGGTTACCCAAAAAAAATGCTACTTTTCAGATAGGGCAGATTTAGATGACACCCAAGAAATACTACTCTAAGACCTCAAGAAAAAAATGACACCAGTTTTCTGGTAAACTTGCTGATTGAATGACATGAATTGCCTTAAAATTTTACTTGGTCAAAGTGATTTCTTTTTTTTTTTTTTTTTTTTTTAAAGATTTTATTTATTTATTTGACAGAGATAGAGACAGCCAGCGAGAGAGGGAACACAAGCAGGGGAAGTGGGAGAGGAAGAAGCAGGCTCATAGTGGAAGAGCCTGATGTGGGGCTCGATCCCATAATGCCGGGATCACGCCCTGAGCCGAAGGCAGACGCTTAACCGCTATGCCACCCAGGCGCCCCTGGTCAAAGTGATTTCTAAACACAAGAGGAAGGATAATTTGACAGTGTAAAATGCACTGCGAACACAACAAATCTCTATGCAAGAGGGTCTTTGACATTGCCTTTCCTATATTTTCGCTCCGTATAGAATTTAGAGAGTGGACAAAGTTGCCAGAAGTTCTTGTTCTCTTTGTTGGATGATAGTAGGGAGGTATAAACTTGAAATTTAGCTTTCGCCAGCACACAACTGCTTGTTACCCTTTGAAGGCCAACATGTGTGCTGAAAGAAATGCCTCAGAACACTTGAGAAGGTGGATGCATATGAGTAAATTGTGAGGGCTTAAAGCATTGGTTTGGATAAGAATGGAAAAATTCAGTTGCTTAGCCAAGGCAGTTCCAAACGACTTTGATCTAGATATCTCAGGAGAATGAACTTGTGCCATTCCAGCATTTTCTGGTTTTGGCTAGGCAATGTATATAGTAAGGAAATAAATACAAAATAAAACCCAAAGTTTTTAATGGGTTTTTAGAACTTCCACTTCTGGCTGCAAATGGGAGACAAAAGGCAAATAGATATTGTTTTAAAAATGCTAAGCCAGGCTTTTTCTAACCTCAAGAAAACATTGGGGTTTGATTAGGTTCAGATTTGGGGCAAGTTTCAGGATAGTGTTTGTTCTAGCAACTTCCTCCCCATCTCTGTGGAAAGTGTTGGTCTGTTGTGGTTCTGGAAGCCATACTGCAAAGGCTCTAGGCTAGGGCATCATGAGACAGACTCCAATCTGTCATTTGCGCCTCTGCCCACACTTTCTTCAGTGTGTTCCTTGGACTTGGGCCTCCTCTGATTGTAGGAGCCTTTCCATGACTAAGCAGAGCCCAGACTTCTTCTTGTCTCAACTCTGTATGGTACAGCCACTATGTTTACCTCCCATTTCCAAGCATCACTCGTGTGCCTCAGCCTTTGTCTCCTTCAGATGAACATTCATTTCTGCCATCAGCCAAACTTCATTCCACTGCTCAAGCTGCCCCTTGGATTTGAGGTTTTTCTTATGATCAATCAGCTAGTTCTTTTTGGTTGTATCATTTATTCAGACTGAAATCCACTATATATTTTCTAGAAGGAAAAATGGTGATGTCTTCTGTAAAATAAAAAGAGGACCGTAAGATAATTAATATTTTGTGAGAATCTAATATGCTGTAGGCACTGTCCTAGAAGCTTTATCCAGGATCTCATTTAAACTTGACATTAATAAAATCAAATAGGATATAACATATTGTGTAAAGATCAATCAAATGAGATCATCATCTAAGACACTTAGCACAGGGCATATAGTAAGAACTCAGTAAGTTTAAGTCATTATCATTATCTCTTCAATTCTTTCCTAGGAAGGAAGGAACTCTAGCTGTTTGTGTTTTCCAGAGTTTCCTACCATGGCTTGCTATTTATAGGGGTCCATAATATTTGTTGAATGACTGAATGAATGGACTTTTGCCAGGAGTATCTTACTACTGTTGTTGATTTTTTTTGGTTAACAAGATATAATTTGACAGATTAATTTGTCCCTTTATACAAAACCATAGTTTTGAAGAAAAATCTGACATCAAAATGGTCCAAATAAGGCAAAGATTTTTCCCATATTTCATCTTTGTTTCTTTTTCTTCATCTTAGTTATTAGCCCTGAATTCTAATCAGCTATATACTTCTTGCTTGGATGAAATATAAATATACTACTTAGATGTCACTATTTGATAAGTCCAAACAGAGAAGGCAGTGTTTTGCAGACATACAGACTAGGTTGAAATCAAGCCATGGGAATAACAAAGTTAGGAGTGTGGGAAAATAGACGATTGCCTGAAAAAGTTATAATTGAGAAAGCCAATATAGGCAAATATTGCAGGAACTGCAAGGATTTGGAATGCAATCCCTAACCAGAAATGGGGCAACATGAAGTAATGGAAAAGCACTTCACCCCTCTGGACCTCCTTCAGTTTTCTCATCTGTGAAATGAAAAAGTCACATAGGTGAATTCTAGACCCTTCTAGCTCTAACATTGTGTGATTTTATTTAATAGTAATAACTTACATTTGTATAGCCTTTTCATACTTTGAAAATTCATATTGTCCTATTAAATTTAGGGCTACTTCACTAATAGGTGCATATAGAATATTTGAGAAATAAGAAACACAAAGGCCCAAATCTATATATTGCTATAAAAAATGTGATTCACCCAAATCTGCTGAATAACGCGTCAATCACAAGTGTCAAAAATAAATGTAACTTATTATTTAGCCTCCTAGAATGTTAGAATAGAAGACTCTCAGAGACCGTGGAGTCACCTTCTTCATCATGGATGATAAAAGGTTCAAAGAACAGACCCAAGGTCACTTGGCTTCACATTGAGATCTCTGGACTCCCAATAAGTTACTCTTCATATGACATTGATGTTACTGAATTGATTGCTTGATTGTTTAGACTGACAGCTCCATGCAACCCAAAGAATTTTCTGAGCAAAACAAAGAGATACAAGTAAGGAAGGATATTAAAAGTCAGAGACAGAAAAAAAATTGCTAGAAAAATGTCTGAAAAACATAAGTGATTTCTGCTCAGTACCATTTTATCTTACAAAGATTCTGGCTCATTTGTCACCGACAATCACGGAAAAAACTTAGTTCTATGTTCTTTGGTTTTTGAATTTTTTTGCTTCTTTTCTTTCCCCCAAATCTACTCCAGGAATGTTTAGTGGTTACATCTTCACCTATAGTCTCACTTTGTAAAACTGATTACAAAATTCCATTTGTCCCAATAAGTTAAATATTAAGTATAGAAGTTTTTAAAAACTAATATTGTACTAGTTCTGAATTTATCCCCAAGAGAAGCAATGCTAGGGATCAGAACTTTTTAATCCTTAATTTATTTTTGTGCTAGAAAACTAACATAGTTTTATGTACTGACATTTAAAGTTTGAATGGTACATTAGTGTAATTTTCAAGATTTCAACATGAACATCTATTTTATATATTTTTTAAAAGACTGCAAAATTACTTCTCTTTTTGGGAATGATAAATTCTTATTGCAGCATGGAGCTTCTGTTAAAAAAATCTTTTGTAGAATTCATATGCTAAATATCAAACTAAGTAAGTGTCAAATTTTGTAGAAATATAAAGAAATTAGTGCTTTCAATTTTATTAGCATATAGAAGCAGGAATCACATGACACGCATTTGAATACTAAAACATTTACAGTGGTGTTAAAGCAAGCAACATTTATCAAACCTCTAGAATAGATGCCTCTAAGACTGGATGCTTGAGAGACACCCCCCCCCCCCCAGATTAGGGGTCAACAACATTATCCGTAAAGGGGCAAATGGTAAATATTTTCACTCTGTTGGCCATATAATCTCCATCGTAACTTTTCAAACCCTGCTATTGTAGAATGAAAGCAGCCATAGACAGTACATAAAAGGGTAAGAGTGACCATGTTCTAATACAACCTGATGAATGGACACTAATATTTGAATTTCATATAATTTTCATGTGTTATATTCTTGGTTTGATTTTTTTTCAACCATTTAAAAACATAAAAAACCATTCTTAGCTTGTGGGCCGCACAAAAAGAGGCAGTGGGCCAAATCTGGCCTGTGGGCCATCGTTTACTGACCCCTGTAGTAGATGTGTATGTAAACCCATAGAACACATGGACTAGCATGCTATGATGGAGGAGACAGATGCCACGGGTGTATAAAATAGGAGCGATTCATTAGGGAAGGCTGTAATGCTAATATCCTTACATTTTATTTTCATATATTTTTGAAATAAGATTTACATAACATAAAAGTAACTACTTAAAAATTAACAATTGAGTGGCATTTAGAATATGCACAGTGTTGTTCTGCTGCTATCTTTATCTAGTTCCAAAACATTTTCACAACCCCATACCCATAAACAGCTGCTCCCCATTCCCCTCTCCTCCCAGCCTAGGCAACCACCCATCTCTTTCCTGTCTCTATTATGAATTTACCTGTTCTGGATATTTCATATACACGGAATCATACAATATGTGATCTTTTGTGTTTTGTTTCTTTCACTTTAGCATGTTTTCTAGGTTCAACCACATGGTAGTACATATCATACTTTAATTTTTTTATGGCCAAATTATACACCATTGCATATATATACCACAATTTTTTTTTATCCAACCATCTGTTGATGGATATTTGGGCTGTTTCTATCTTTTGGTTGTTGTGAATAGTATTGCTATCAACATGTATGTACATGTGTTTGTTCGAGTACCTGTTTTCTATTCTTTTTTTTAAGATTTTATTTATTTATGAGAGAAAGAGAGCAGAAGCAGGGGAGAGGGAGAAGCAGGCTCCCCACTGAGCAGTGAGCCCTATACAGGGCTCGATCCCAGGACCCTGGGATCATAACCCGAGCTGAAGGCAGACACTTAACCAACTGAGCCACCCAGGCGCCCCCGTTTTCAATTCTTTTGGGTATGTACCTAGGAGTGAAATTTATGGATCTTATGTTAATTCTGTTTAACTTCATGAGAAATCACCAAATTGTGTTCCACAGCAGATGAATCATTTTAAATTCTTACCAAAAGGTACATATCTTCACCAACACTTGTTATTTTCTGGGGGTTTTGTGTGTGTGTGTGTGTGTGTGTGTGTGTGTGTGTGTGTGTGTGTGTGTATTTTAATTTTTATAGCCATCCTAGTGGGTATGAAGTGGTATCTCATTGTGGTTTTGATTTGCCATTTCTCTAATGACTAATGACAATGAGTATTTTTTCATGTGCTTGTAGGCCATTTGTATATATTTTTTCAAGAAATATCTATTCAAGTCTTTTGTCCATTTTAAAATCAGGTCATTTGTCTTTTTGTCATTGAGTTGTAAGAGTTCATTATATATTTTGGTGTTTTTTTTTTTAAGATTTTATTTATTCATTTGACAGAGATAGAGACAGCCAGCGAGAGAGGGAACACAAGCAGGGGGAGTGGGAGAGGAAGAAGCAGGCTTCCAGCAGAGGAGCCTGATGTGGGGCTCCATCCCAGAATGCCGGGATCACGCCCTGAGCTGAAGGCAGATGCTTAATCACTGAGCCACCCAGGCACCCCAGTTCATTATATATTTTGGATAGTAAACCCTCATCAGATGTATGGTTTGCAAACATTTTCTCTTATTCTATAGGTTGTCTTTTCACTTTCTTGACAATGCCCTTTGATACACTAAAGTCTTTAATTGGATAAGTCCAATTTTTCTTTTTTTTTTTTTAAAGATTTTATTTATTTATTTGTCAGAGAGAGAGACAGCACAAGCAGGGGAAGTGGCAGGCAGAGGGAGAAGCAGCCTCCCCACCAAGCAAGGAACCTAGTGTGGGACTCCATCTCAGGACCCTGGGATCATTACCTGAGCCGAAGCCAGATGCTCAACCGACCGAGTCACCCAGGCATTCCTAAAGTCCATTTTTTCATATCTTTCAAACTTATGAAAGTTTACTACTGTTCAAAACTCCAACTTTTAGAGGTCGTATTGTTAACAAAGAGCAGGAAAACCAAATTACAAAGTTTTATATCCTCATCAGGCTGGAATCTAAGAGAACTTCAATGACATTACGATAGCTAGTATTTATTGAGTACTTCCTCTATGCCAGGCTCTAAACTACGTACTTGAAACACATTATCTTATTTAATTCTCAACAGCACTAATCACTAAACCCAGAGAAGTAGAGTGTCCTGTGCAGTCACACAGCTATCGAACGTAAGAGGCAGCATCAAACCCACAATCAGGCTCTACCACCTCCCAACATTTTCAGATTTTTTCTTAATGTTTAAGTTTAGATCCTCCGTCTTGTGGCCTATGTATAAAAAAGAGGCTAACGTTGTCGTTATATCTTTGGTTGACATATAGGGAAATAGTGTTGTGCCAAAATTGTGTTCAGCATTTTAAAAACACCTGGTCAAGAGAAAACCAAATCACACCAGATCTGTCAGGTAATTTGATAATAAGGAAAAGCTCTAATTATGTCATTCCTTCATTCAAATTGCTTTCATGACTAGACAATATCTTCTAAATAATTAGCAAACAAAAAATCTTATTAGTGAAATATAACATGTGGCAGTGCTTTCAAATATGTTATTTTAATGGAACTCTGATAAGGAGGTACATTGATATTTGAATTTTGCTAAAAAGCTAGTTTCAAAAATATTCAATTTGTTCACGAGGCCCCTTATGGATTTGAGCACAGGTTTACACGCCTGCCTCCCTGGGCCTAAACTACCCAGTATATGACTTCAGTGGATCATTCCATCTTTTTCTCCTGTACACCCAGTAGTGTTAGTCAAGGTAGATTGGACTTTCTCCTGTGGTCTCATAACTTTGTTTTCTAAGTCTCTTCTGTGGATAATTATCTTTCCCACATGTCTACCTAGTCTTCACTTCCTAACTGAAACACCAGTTCATCCTTCAAATCTTCTCTGATCCTCCCTACAAGAATTTTCTCTCTCTTTTGAGCCTTCATGACATGCTCTGTCTTTGGACTCCTGTTGCTAACTACATTTGTATGATCAGGTGTGGATTTTCTTTCTTCTACTAGGCCAAAGTCTCCTTAAAGTCTGAATCTTATTTTAACCCTATATGAGCCCTTCACATCATCTAGTTCGGTGTCTTGGTTTTAATGGTTCTCTAGAAATGAGAAATAGCCTCACCACCTAGAGCCATGTCCTACGTAAACACTGGGATTCAGTTCTCATTAGTAAAAGGTATCATCAGTGCAGTTTTAAGAGAATAATTGTTATAATTGTGTACAGTATACCTTGAAAAAGTTTGTATTACAGCACTCATTTATTCACTCACTAATCCAACATCTATTTGTTGAATATGAATAAAACTGTAAATTCCTATTTCATGGAGCTTATGATCGTGGGTATAAGAAAGAGAGGGAGATACTATTAAAAAAACAAACATATATCAGTTAGCAATAAGTGCTTGAAAAAAAGAAAGCTAGGTGCAGGGGTTTGGGAATAGTGCTGGGAACTGTGTGGTGCATAGTCTGGACAGCAAAGTCCTTTTTGTTAAGAAAGCATTTATTTGGGGTGCCTGAGTGGCTCAGTCGGTTAAGCAGCTGCCTTGGGCTCAGGTCACGATCTCAGGGGTCCTGGGATCCAGCCCTGAACTGGGCTCCCTGCTCAGCAGGGAGTCTGCTTCTCCTTCTCACTCTGCCCCTCCCCCTGTTGTGCCCGTGCATGTGCATGCACGAGCACTTTCTCTCTCAAATAAATAAAATATCTTAAAAAGAACTTTTTCAAAAAAGAAAGCATTTATTTATATTTTAATTTAATTTAATTTAATTCAATTTTTGTTAAGAAAGCATTTAAGCTGAGATCTAAAGGAAGTGAGAGATTGAACTATGGACATCTGGGGAAGAGTGTTTCAGGCAGAGAAATAGTTCAAGGGCTTGAGGCAGAAAGCTGGTTATAGTGAAGTGGTGAAAGATGAGGTCAGAAAGGTAGGAGAAAGCCACGCTATGAGGGCCTTGTAGGTCATGGTAAGAAGTCTGGAGATTATAAGGGAGAAGGGAAACCACTGGGGGTCTTGAACAGAAGGGTGACATGATTTCCCTAATCTTAAAGGATCATATAGGCTGCTATGTCTGACCCCTTTATTGACTATATCTCCTCAATGTCAGGGGACATGTTTCACTTATCTTTCTGTCCTTGGTAACTGGTCAGACTCCTATTCAGTATCCACTAAGTGCACACTGGATAAATGCTTGCTTGGAATATCGATTGTTGGAAAGACTATGAAAAGAAAAGTTCCCTGAGTTACCAGAACTCTAGTGATGCAAGTTACTTCAGTGGAACAATCTAAGACCTTTTGTATTTATTCGGCGGAGAACTGTTTTGCTTCTCTTCAACATTAATTACCAAATTAAGGCATTTCCTGCAATAGCTGAAAAAGTCATAGCTCCCTGTGTCTTGTGTAATTATAATGCTACACAAGTTTTGAAGAATTCATCAGTTGTGTGACCTTTGAATGTGAAATAGTCACACATCCATTTGTTTATGGAGCACCTATTATGTTGAGCAATGATTCACTGTCCCTGAAGTCAAGACTCTCACAGTCTGACAAAGAAAGACACATGTAAACAAAGATCGAGAACACAGAGCAGTGAGTTGGCCATCACGGAGGTGCGCATGGAGTACTCTTAGAGTAAACATATCATCCTGAATTCACCAGTTGGCTGAGCGAGAAGGTAATCTAAGGCAGGGGCACATACAAACTCTTGTCATATAGAAGAGCATGGTGTGTGCAGGGAATTGTAAGGCATTTGGGATGGGGGTGGAGTACAGGAGTAGATGTGTCATTTTTGTCTGACAGCATCTCCTCCTTGGGGAAGCCACATGTCACCCATTCCATGTGGTCTTCATGGGTTGTTTGTCACTGTGCCTGGCTTGCTGGCTAAAAGATTTGACAAGTCATCTAGGATGACCATTCACAGTGACTTAGCCTTCTGGACTCATACAAATTGAGTCAGGTAAAAGAGTCCTGTGAAATTCATTGGGAGAGGGACAGTATCCCTCCCTTCCTGATCAAGAGTTGTAAGAATGTGGGTATGGGTGTGACTATGGCCGTGTTTTCTTCCAAAAGGTGAGAACTTGCTAAGAGTGAATCTGCAGCATGGAGGGAAGCAAGTTTAAGAAACGGGGATGGATATCTACCTATATCTATCTATCTATCTATCTATCTATCTATCTATCTATCTATCTATCTAATCTGTATACCCAGAGAGGAGATTGAAAAAGAAAGAGAGAGAGAAGATGATATAAATTGAGCTTCTAGGTTCAGCCATTCCTAAACCAACTATGTCCCTAGACTTTCTAGTTTTACGAGTCAATAAAAGTCCCCTTTTTTCTTCACGCTAGCTTGAATTATATATGTGTTACTTGTAGCTAAAAGAATCTTGACAAAAACCACAGTAGTAGAAGACAAGACTGCAGAATTGCCTTCGGTTTTCTAATTTAAAAAACTTGGGACTTTGGTGTCTGGTAAAAAGAGTTTATTGTTAGGACACACCTGTGCTGAGTTAAGAACTAGGACATTGGTCTCACTGAAGGCAGCTCTAGGGCCAGTATTCATTCTTTTTCAGATTTTGGCTCATTTCTGCAATCATGTTCATGTTCCTTTTCTCCTTTATTTATGCATAATTTTTATTTCCTCCACATGTACACAGTCTTTGATGTATGTCAGGTTGCCCCAGTCTCCACTACCTCAGGCAAATTTGATATATCCATTCGGCTATCCATTCCTCCTATTCTTCATTTAAATAAAAAAATCATTAAGTGCCTATTATGTTCCAGGTACTGTTCTATGTGCTAGGGACACAATGATAAACAATTCAGACAAGTCTTTGCCCTCATGAAACTTACATTTTGGTGGGGGAAAGTTCAATAATTAAGCTAAGTCATAATAAGTAAGACTGTGATAGATTCTATGATAGGAATAAATAGGAGCTGGATAGGGCATACATAACTGGGGGTGGAGAATCACTTCAGATGTGGAGATCATTAAAGGGCCTCCCTGCAGAGGTGACAATTAAACTAATCCCTCCCAAAATGATTTCAAAAATAAGCATTGCAAAGGGTTGGCAGAAGAACATTTCAGGCAGAGGGACTAGCAAGTACAAAAGCCCCAGGGTGGAGAGAGCTCGATGGACTCCAGTGACTAACAGAAGGCCAGTGTGGCTGAAGAGATTGCTATGAATCAGGTTTGCAGAGGGATGCAAATTCCAGATCATGCAGACCCTTGGAAGTCAAGGCAATGAGTTCCTGAACTATGAAGGACTTCTGAAAATTTTTAAGCATATAAATGGCTTGATTTACATTTTATAAAGCTCTATACATGGTTCTTGTGTGGAAAATGGATTACGATGGATCAGGAACGGAAGCAGGGAGACCAGTTTTGTGGCTATTGCAAAGTTAGGCAAGGACAGAGTGTAGCTGGGACCAGGGGGTGGGTAGCAGCGATGAAAATAAGCAGATAGACTGAATTTATAAATAGAACTGGTAGAACTTGTAATAGATTGGATGCAAGGGAGAGGAGCACTCAAGGCTAACTCCTAGGGGTTGGCTGAGCAAATATATGGATGGAAGTGCCTTTTACAAAGATAGAAAAGAATGAGAAAGGGGCGATTTGAGAAAGTGTCTCAACAAATCTGTTTTAGAACTGTTGAGACAAGTTATAAGCTGCATAAAGGGGTGTGTATTGGACAAATTACCTTACCTCTTCTGAGAGATATGCCCAATTGACTCAGTTCATCTTTAGAGTCTGGTAGCACAAGGTCCATCACTGTCTAGCTTAAGGTCTGATTTCCCTTGCATTAAATGCTTCCACTTTTCCAATCAGCTGAGGCCATGGAGAGATGTAGGTTCATGGAATTCAATGCAGAGCTCTGGTAAACATGCCCATACACAGGGATAATAGTGCCTGCCTATTCTACCTCACAGGGTTATTATGGGGGTTAAACGGGGATTCTATAGGTAAAAAGCACTTTGTAAATTCTAAAGTGGTTGCAAATGTAATGAGTTTAAAGGACTTTGAAAGCTGTTTAATTTACCAAACCTACATATTTATACCAATTTTACTAAGTCAGTTGAAAAATTATAATAAACTTTTATTTAACCAGACTGGTTGTTGCCAGATGCCCACAAAAATGAAACAAAAATTCACATACTTTTGTGCTTAGTGGAAGGTAATTTAGCACAAAGGCTAAATTGGGTCCATAAAATGTTGAATAACAACTTAAGAAGAATTACTTTGTATTTATTGAGGGGTAAGTCACCTCTAATACTCTTGCCAGCAATAGCCTGCAGCCTGGTGTTCTGTTGGTACAAGGCCCATTTGTTGCTGGTACTCTTACTTCCTGGCAAAAGTGACAGCAATTGCTTAAAGCAAGAATTAGGGGTTGTTCCACCCCCTGTTCCTCATTTTCAGTTCACTACCCTTGAATTCAGCCTTTCCTTCTGTGGCCTGAATTCCCTTAGGTCCAACTTTCTACCCAGAACTGGCTTCCTGGGCATGAGACCTGTGCCATCACACAGAATCCTGTGTTAGAAAGTGCCCCACACTTGGTTTATCTCTCTGCTATCTCTATTTTGAAATTCTTAGTAATTTTGTCTTTGAACTTATGCTGCATACATGACGTCTGATGAAACAATAAAGCATGCCTTTGAGCAGAGAAGGTAAGTGTATAGCTCCCTCTCCTCCCAGCTGCCCCATTTGCAGATAGCATGCACAAGATCCTCATGAGCATGGTATTTGGGTGAACCCACAATGCATGAGAGTTGAGCAACACTGAAAGCAAGTACAAAGTAAGCATTTTACATCCAGGACTGAATAACAGGCTATGTGGAGTACTATAACTGGCCCCAAAGACCATGCTTTCTGTTCAAACCAGAATCTGTTTTGGGGAACCTGGGTGGCTCAGTTGGTTAAGCATCCGACCCTTGATTTTGGCTAAAGTCATGATCCGGGTTGTAAGATTTTCTCTCTCCTTCTCCCCCTGCCCCTCCCTGCTTGTTTGCATGCGCACACACGCGCTCTCTTTCCAAAACGAACAAATGAACAACAACAACAACAAAACTCACCAGAATTTGTTTCAAATGCAGGAGGAAAGCAATAGTATTCTAAGACATACAAATACCAGGGAACCCTATCACATCTTCTCTTACTTGTATTATCCCCCCATATTAGTCAATCACTTATGCTGAAAATGATGACATAAAAGGAAAGCGAAAGATAAGGCAGCCCATAGGTCCTTTTCCTTTCAGTCTTCCTTTACTCAACAGTGTACTGAAGGGTAGAGCATATTGGTACAAAATTGCATATTAAGAAGTAAAATAAAAATAATTGAGTTGGTTTTGTTCTGCATACCCATTGTTCTGACAAGAACAAAATACATATACTATGTGAGATACATCAACAGATAACAGTATTTTATAATTAGCAAGGTCCCATTTTTGTTTGAGTATTTCGAAATGTCTTAAAATTAGTACACTCTTAAGAAATCAAAATGGTCCCTCAAAACTTCTATAGACACTGTTAATGTGCTTTATAAATTCTTTGCTTATTGACAATGCAAAAGTTGTCTAATCACCTTAATAATTAAATTAATGACATTTAATTCAAATTTTACTGTGCTCTTAATTTTGTAATGAAATTTAAAATGTCATCATATGGAACACCAATGTCTGTAACATCTGTTAAAAGGAAGAGTTCTTCCCTATTCAGATGGAGGGAATCCTACTTAGGAAACATACCTGTATTCTTGCTTTTCCTTATTGCTCCCTTGGAGGAGGAGCAACTTAATCTGATTGCTGAGTTTGGAAAGAGAAGCTGGACATATACAGTCAGCGTCTTCCTCTGTGGTGTGTAGCCACCAGCAGGAACACACCTTCTGCTCACGTGGGCAGTTTTTCCACACAATGTGGTCTGGCGGTCCAGACACTGGGTGGGTAAGTCTTTCTAATTCTGGGGTCTAGTCCTGTTAGGAAGCCTGCTTGCCTGTGATAAAAGCCATATTCTGATAGCAGCCACATCTTTAATCTGGTGTTTAAAACAGTATTGCATTTTGTTAATTTCTTTAAAATATGGAGGTAATTTCCCCTGAGAACGTAGTACAATCTGAATTGAATTCTATTAATTTAAAATCAAGATAAAATGGGCTCCTATCCATCTTATCCTTTTGTCTTATTTCTTATTTGGTTCAAAACTCAGGACAGGAAAAGGGGATGCTATTTATTGGGCTCCTCAAATTCCAACAAGGTAAACACCGTTATCTCTAATATTGGTGACAACTTCAGCAAAACTACCTGATGAGATAGTTGCCCTCTTTTCCATTTCCACTTCTATGTTACTGTCATATCTTTCACTCCCAAGGACAAAAGTAAAAGTGAGTTAAGTGAAGTTCTGAAACATGCCATGGGGAAGACAGACCATGGCCTGTGACTGGTCTTCCGAGAGGCAGGGCTGACACTTTCCCATCCCAGCCTTTTGGAAGAATGGGGAGACAGGAAACAGCAAATTGGTTCAGTGAAATATCTCAGTCTGAGTCTCAGCCAGAGTCAGCCACAGTCTAGATGTGGAGGGAATATTCCTCAGAGAATTTACCCTGAAACTGGGAGGTCCAAGATTAGAACAATCATCCCGACTTAAATTATTACTCTTTGAGGGGCACCTGGGTGGTGCAGTTGGTTGAGTGCCCAACTCCTGGTTTCGGCTCAGATCGTGATCTTGGGGGTCGTGGGATAGGGCCCTGAGTTGGGGCTCTGCGCTGAGCATGGAGTCTACTTGGGATTCTCTCTCTTCCTCTACCTCTGCCCCTCCTATGCATGCTCTCTCTCTAAAATAAATAAATAAATCTTTGAAAAAAAGATTTTGGTGAAGTCAAGTTTGTCAGGTTGTCCTAAGATAATTTTAAAGAACTATTATGATAAGTAAACCTCATGCCAGCCTCACCCACTTTTCCCTCACATACACACACAAAAGGCTACAAATGAATTACCTAATATCATTATTTTTTAAGGATAGTTTTTGTCAGTAAATGTGGAAACAAGAGAATATCTTTCAGATTCATCCTCCCTCATCCCATTAAATCAAATTTTCAAACAAAACAGGTTTGGATCATAAAAGCCTTTTAATTTAAAAATTTCGCAACCAACTTTTCTTGGCAGAGAAAGCTCTGTGAGGACTAATGAGATCCAGATAACTTTGGGGGTGGTCAGCAGGCCTCAATGTATTCTGTGAAGTCCCACCTTGATTTTCCTTTTTTAATGATGTCCAAAATAGATCCATTCATCTATTTTTAAACTTTCTAAAATTAGCAAGAGAAAAACAGAGTAGCAAGCTGGAGCCATAGGCTACTTCATTATCTCAGTTATTAGCCTGACAAAATAAGTGACTTTCTATTAAACAGCGGTGACAGAAAAGGAGGAAGGTTTAGAGGTCAATAGCTCCTGTGGTACATATCCCTAAATGTAGCATTTCTCTAGGGACTGTTGGAATTAACTGCTGACAAGCTAATTGCTCTTATTCCCTAATTAACCAAGTCTTGCTTCATTAGTAGTTTGTCGCAATTGGACAACATTTTCAAGGATCTAAAGATCTACCCAATAATAATTAGTAAACAACTCAAATGAAACCAGCCTCCACTTGTTGACAAGATTAATTGAATAATTATTGTTTCATTGAGAATAAAAAGAACAAGGAAATGTAGCTAGGGAATCTGCGCCAGTCTTTCCTTGGGCAAAATTTCCTCAGAAACACATGCAGGCTCACTGTTAAGAAGAGCTGCTTAATCTGTTCATCAAAAGAATCCCAACATGGAATGCAATACTGCATTTGTTATGATTTATTGGGTCTTAACTATTTCAATAAAGCATACTTTTTCATATACACACTTAACATCTGTACATATTGTTTAAAACACTAACCATATGGGTAGGTTTTAAACAGGCATCTAACAAATGCTTTACACAAATATAACTTTGCAAAAACTAATTGATTCAGCAAAGCAAATTGTGTGCTGAAACAACTTTTGGCAAATATCTCAGAACAATGTGTTTGGTTTAGATGACTTAATAGCTGTGATTTTTGAAATTGTTCAACTGGTTTTTGAGCACTGAGTGCAAAAGACAAAAATTTACATGAAACTTCGATGGAAATTCTTTTTGTGTGTGGCATAATTAAGCACTCTTGCAGATTTTGAACTTTGAAAATTGGTCACTGTGGACGGTCTGTGCTTTCATTGTACTTGAGCCTGTTTTTTTCTTGTCAAAAATGATTTCAACCACACAGCTCAAACTGTCAGTAATAAAAGGATCCTGGCTGTCTCAGACATGATAGTTCCCTCTGGAGACTTGATAGACTGTTGGTAAAAACCCATTTGAAAAGGTCTGGAAATTTGCCGACCCCTCTATCAGTGGGAAATAAGATCTCTTGGATGACTGCAGGGATGTCTTATTGCAGGAGAAAGAGGGGAGTCCACCACTCTCCTCGAACATAGGCCCGCATTACTGGGCAAGCTTGAAAGCCAAGGGGAAACTCTGATCAGGGAATCTAGAATCCTCACTCTAGATGCTTAGCTACCTCCGTGTGACAACCTTATGAACTCACCTTAGGGGAACTTACTTTATTCAACGAATTATGACTCGTTGGTGAAGGTGATAATCTTAAAAGTGACACCAGCCATTTAACAAGGAACTAACAGCACTAAGTACCGTATGTACATTATCACACTGAATCCATACAAGGATCCTGCAAGGGAAATTTTCTCCCCAGTTTACAAATGAGGAAACTGAGGCTCAGGAAGCCACCCAGCTGATGAATGGAGGAGACAGGAATCAAATCAGGAGGTCTTTGACTCCAAAGCCTTTGCTCTTTGCTTAGGACAGCAGCCAAGAAATGATTTGCTCCAATCAAGGTTACAGAGACTATATAGATGATCCAGAATCAAACAGTACAATTTGGGATGAAGAAAAAAAATCAGTTCTGGGCTAGTGAACTGAAAAGCACATCTCACTGAGAAGCTGCATTTGTCATGAGGCCAGGAGTTAAGTTTGTGCTAACTATAAACTGAGGAAGTGCTGGGGATATCTTTTTTTTTTTTTTTTGGCTACGTTAATCTCTAGTCTTGGGTGGGAGAGCCTGCCTGGCTTCCATGCTGGGAGCAACAATGGCAGTGGTACGGTAAAGGCAGCCTCATGGACAAGTAGAAGCCGAATTTCAGTAGACAGGGTCCAAAATGTTAGGGCGAAGCTCTAAAGGAGTAAGGAAGGAAAACCTGTAGCTGGCAGGAAAGTCCATGAGATGGAGAGGAAACAATAGGCTGGGAGTCAAGGAACCTGGGTTCACCCTGGCCTTGTCCTCTAACCGTGGGCCAATCACGCCTGCGTCATGTGATTCTCAGCCCAGGTGGAACCAGACCACTCCCCTCAGTAGCTGATTTCAGTCAACACACGTATGGGAGGGCAATACAGACACTTAGCTAGGGAAGCTCAGTGACTCCCATGAAGAATCAGTCCTACACAGGAAGGCTGCTTCTGCCCCCAAATGCCAATAGTGCCTCTCTGGAGAAACACAGAATCCAGCCTCCGGTTTCTTCATTCCTCTGTGGAGGAAGTGGCGTTTGCTATCTTGAAGTCTTTAGTGGGAGGGGGCAGGTCAGTGCTGCAGGTGGGCCCCTGGCCTGGCTCCCCTCTCCCCGGCAAACCC
>NW_024425563.1:66256770-66259313 GCF_017311325.1 Ursus maritimus | reverse complement strand
CCCCCCCCCCCCCCCCCCCCCCCCCGTGAGCACAGCACATCCAGGTGGCTCTGTTTTACACTTTGGGTTTCTGGGGGAACCTTCATTTGAGGAAAGGATTCCTTGATTAAAAAAAGAAAAACAAACGAGTTTCAAAATCAGTGGATTAGAAGACTTTCGAGCTCCTTTCAATTCTGAGTATTTGTGAATAGACGAAAATTGAGGCTGCAAGTGAGAAAGGGGAGTTCTAATGGGAGAAGGAGTCAAGCCTGATAAGATCTAGAACAAATGACCAAATCCAGCTGCACACTGAGCCTTTGATTGGCATAGACCTGAGGGTCACAGCTGTAGAGGGGTCTGACATCACTCTTTCAAATGCCGATGTAATCTCTCTGGATTAGAAGATTCTCCCTCAGGCTCCTCCTCATTATAATTAGCAGATAATGTTCATCCTTAGGTTTTTCAGTGTAGGATTGGCATTTCCAAAAAGGCTTTGAAATGCTATCTGCTGCCAGTTGGGGAGTCTGTGTGGGCCAATGCCAAATCCCAGTATAGGAGAAATTCTTGTTAGAGGTATGCCTCTGTTATGAAAAGTTTTATGCAAATCAGAATTTAAAAGTTGAAATTCATGTTCAATGCAACGTGGGAGCTTGCAGTAATTCTCTTCTGGAAAGTGGAAAATCTTTCTTTAATGCATGTAATTACCTGCTAACTGCTTTATCTATTTATATTGCTTTTCCTTAAAGTGGTGGATGGCCATGTTACCTATGGAAGCCCACACATTGCTGGGTTGCCCTTTGAATAATTCATTCCAAACAGACTACCTCAAGGGAAATATGCTTTTATTTTTTTCTCAGAAACACTTCAGAAAAGAGAACTAAATAAATGGAAAGTGGTCTTGAAAATGGATAAATATAAGGAATGAGAGAAAATTTATATTTACCTACCAGACAATGTTTCTGTTTTTTGTTTTTTGTTTTTTTCCTTTTGGCTGTAATTCTTCTCAGTAAGAGGATATGAATTATCAAAATATCATATAAAGTGGATCAAATGTTCTACGTCTTGCAGCTCTCCACCAGAACTAGGAAAACTAATTCCACTTAGTGGCTGGTATGTTATACTGGCAGTCATTGCAGGTGAAAGTTTGAAAGGTCACACTATATTGAATAATGTAAACGAAGAAATAAGCATAAATAGAATGCCCATCTATTTGTAAGCACAGAAAAGTATTAAGGATTCAGTGTTTCCCCAGAGCACTCTATGTATGGTGCTCTTTGAGGAACTGTAAGGCAGGTGAAACGTAACATGTGATCCCTGCTTATGATCCTAATGGGGAAACAAAATATAGCTATATGTGAGAGATAAGAAACAACTTAAGGTAGAATATTATCATTCAGTACTTTTATTGAATACCTACCATGGATAGCATGATCAGCTCAGAAACTGTTTGTTTGTTTTAAAGATTATTTAATTTTGTGAGGGAGGGAGAGAGAAAGAACGAATGGGGGGAGGGGCAGAGGGAGAAACAGACTTCCTGCTGAGCAGGGAGCCCAATGCCGGATTAGATCCCAGGACCCTGGGATCATGACCTGAGCAAAGACAGATGCTTAGTCGACTAAGCCACCTAGGCGGCCCTAGCTTAGAAGCAGTTCTAAGAAGTAATACTACCAACATCACTTACAGCCACCCATGGCTGAATCTGAGTTTGGTCATGCTGCATTGGGGAGGATGTAGATAGACCTCAGAGAGCAGCTGAAGGTGATAGAGCATACAGTTACGTGGATGTTGGGCTCTGCTCCTTTGCTCCTATCTGGAAAGTACTTTCTAACATTTGGGTCCCTCCTCAACCCTATATTTTTTGATGCAACCAGACAAGGAATGCATGTGGGAGAAAGACCAAGTTCCAAATGTCTAGAATGACTACTAGTGTTCCTCATGTCCCTCAGGTCTCCGAGCCTTTTCAGAGGAAGGGAATGTTGAGGTTGTCTCACAGATTCCTTGCAAGGCCAAGCCTACCCAGTCTGCCCTATTATTACCAACTCTCTACAAACTCAAGTTCTTTTAGCTTGTGAGCTAATTGCGACATGGCTCACAAGGGCATGTGTTAGGACCTGCTGGATTATCCTTGATTCCCTCCTCAATACCCCAAATGTTTGACTCTTTCAGGACCTAACATGGAGTTAACACTGAGGAGTTGCACTATGTCCTAATATTCTAATTCTTTACACAGGGACCAGAGAAGCACACAGAGCCCTGTATCCTGGAAGGACAGGGAAATAAGGTAGAGTCGGTAGTTGCACTTTCAGGGGTGTAGGAAAAGCCACACGCTATAGTCACCACAGGCTCCCAGAAGGGCAGTGGCCCTTGCTAGCTTAGTAAGACCAAGATTCCATATTCCAGGATTTTAGCTCTTTCCATTTAACTTAAGATTTTATTCTTGGTAAAAATGAAAAAAGCTAATGGAAGTGGTTACAAATCCTACAGAAGGAAATAACATTTGCATACTTGGCTTTACTGTGAGAATTGTTTATTAGTTATTTATACCTTAGCAAGAGCTATTTACT